>NC_090941.1:1067374037-1067688537 GCF_040938575.1 Ambystoma mexicanum
ATGTGGATGGAGTATGTATGACTAGGAGTTGCATTGTTTGAATGATAGACGTGGATGGAGTATGTATGACTAGGAGTTGCATTGTCTGAATGATAGACGTGGTTGGACTATGTATGACTAGGAGTTGCATTGTCTGAATGATGGACGTGGATGGAGGATGCATGACTAGGAGTCGCATTTTCTGAATGATAGACGTGGATGGAGTATGTATGACTTGGAGTTGCCTTTTCTGAATGATAGACGTGGATGGAGTATGTATGACTAGGAGTTGCATTGTCTGAATGATAGACGTGGATGGAGTATGTATGACTAGGAGGTGCATTGTCTGAATGATAGACGTGGATGGAGTATGTATGACTAGGAGTTGCATTGTCTGAATGATAGACATGACTTGAGTGTGTATGACTAGGAGTTGCATTGTCTGAAAGATAGACGTGGATGGAGTATGTATGACTAGGAGTTGAATTTTCTGAATGATAGATGTGACTTGAGTGTGTATGACTAGGAGTTGCATTGTCTGAATGATAGACGTGGATGGAGGATGCATGACTAGGAGTTGCATTGTCTGAATGATAGACGTGGATGGAGGATGTATGACTAGGAGTTGCATTGTCTGAATGATAGACGTGAATGGAGGATGTATGACTAGGAGTTGCATTGTCTGAATGATGGACGTGGATGGAGGATGCATGACTAGGAGTTGCATTTTCTGAATGATAGACGTGGATGGAGTATGCATGACTTGGAGTTGCATTTTCTGAATGATAGATGTGGATGGAGTATGTATGACTAGGAGTTGCATTGTCTAAATGATAAACGTTGATTGAGGATGTATGATTAGGAGTTGCATTTTCTGAATGATAGACGTGGATGGAGGATGTCTGACTAGGAGTTGCATTGTCTGAATGATAGAAGTGGATGGAGGATGTATGACTAGGAGTTGCATTGTCTGAATGATAGACGTGGCTGGCGGATGTATGGCTAGGAGTTATATTGTCTGAATGATAGACATGGATGGCGTAGGTATGACTAGGCGTTGCATTGTCTGAATGATAGACGTGGGTGGAGTATGTATGACTAGGAGTTGCATTGTCTGAATGATAGATGTGGATGGAGGATTTTTTACATGGAGTTGCATTTTCTGAATGATAGACGTGGATGGAGGATGTATGACTCGGAGTTGCATTGTCTGAATGATAGACATGGTTGGAGGATGTGTGACTAGGAGTTGCATTGTCTGAATGATAGACAGGGATGGAGGATGTATGAATAGAAGTTTCATTGTATGAATGATAGATGTGGATGGAGGATGTATGACTAGGAGTAGCATTGTCTGAATGATAGACGTGACTTGAGTGTGTATGACTAGGAGTTGCATTGTCTGAATGATAGACGTGGATGGAGGATGTATGACTAGGAGTAGCATTGTCTGAATGATAGACGTGGATGGAGGATATATGACTAGGAGTTGCATTGTCTGAATGATAGCCGTGGATGGAGTATGTATGACTAGGAGTTTCATTGTCTGAATGATAGACGTGGATGGAGGAGTTTTGACTAGGAGTTGCATTTTCTGAATGATAGACGTGGATGGAGGATGTATGACTCGGAGTTGCATTGTCTGAATGATAGAAGTGACTTGAGTGTGTATGACTAGGAGTTGAATTGTCTGAATGATAGACGTGGATGGAGTATGTATGACTAGGAGTTGCATTTTCTGAATGATAGACATGGATGGAGGATGTATGACTAGGAGTTGCATTGTATGAATGATAGACGTGGATTGAGGATGTATGACTAGGAGTTGCATTGTCTGAATGATAGACTTGGATGGAGGATGTATGACTAAGAGTTGCATTGTCTGAATGATAGACATGGATGGAGGATGTATGACTAGGAGTTGCATTGTATGAATGACAGACGTGGATGGAGGATGTATGACTAGGAGTTGCATTGTCTGAATGATAGACGTGGATGGAGGATGTATGACTAGGAGTTGCATTGTCTGAATGATAGACGTTGATGGAGTATGTATGACTAGGAGTTTCATTGTCTGAATGATAGACGTGGATGGAGGAGTTTTGACTAGGAGTTGCATTTTCTGAATGATAGACGTGATTTGAGTGTGTATGACTAGGAGTTCCATTGTCTGAATGATAGATGTGGATGGAGTATGTATGACTAGGAGTTGCATTGTCTGAATGATAGACGTGGCAGGAGGATGTATGACTAGGAGTTGCATTGTCTGAATGATAGACGTGGATGGAGTATGTATAACTAGGAGTTGCATTGTCTGAATGATAGCCGTGGATGGAGTATGTATGACTAGGAGTTTCATTGTCTGAATGATAGGCGTGGATGGAGGACTTTTGACTAGGAGTTGCATTTTCTGAATGATAGACGTGGATGGAGGATGTATGACTCGGATTTGCATTGTCTGAATGATAGACGTGACTTGAGTGTGTATGACTAGGAGTTGCATTGTCTGAATGATAGACGTGGATGGAATATATATGACTAGGAGTTGCATTGTCTGAATGATAGACGTGGATGGAGTATGTATGACTAGGAGTAGCATTGTCTGAATGATAGCCGTGGATGGAGTTGTATGACAAGGAGTTTCATTGTCTGAATGATAGACGTGGATGGAGGAGTTTTGACTAGGAGTTGCATTTTCTGAATGATAGACGTGGATGGAGGATGTGTGACTCGGAGTTGCATTGTCTGAATGATAGACGTGACTTGAGTGTGTATGACTAGGAGTTGAATTGTCTGAATGATAGACGTGGATGGAGTATGTATGACTAGGAGTTGCATTGTCTGAATGATAGACATGGATGGAGGATGTATGACTAGGAGTTGCATTGTATGAATGATAGACGTGGATGGAAGATGTATGACTAGGAGTTGCATTGTCTGAATGATAGACGTGGATGGAGGATGTATGACGTGGAGTTGCATTGTCTGAATGATAGACATGGATGGAGGATGTATGACTAGGAGTTGCATTGTATGAATGATAGACGTGGATGGAGGATGTATGACTAGGAGTTGCATTGTCTGAATGATAGACGTGGATGGAGTATGTATGACTAGGAGTTGCATTATCTGAATGATAGACATGGATGGAGTATGTATGACTAGGAGTTGGATTGTCTGAATGATAGACGTGGATGGAGGATGTATGACTCAGAGTTGCATTGTCTGAATGATAGACATGACTTGAGTGTGTATGACTAGGAGTTGCATTGTCTGAATGATAGACATGGATGGAGGATGTATGAGTAGGAGTTGCATTGTATGAATGATAGACGTGGATGGAGGATGTATGACTAGGAGTTGCATTGTCTGAATGATAGACGTGGATGGAGGATGTATGACTAGGGGTTGCATTATCTGAATGATAGACGTGGATGGAGTATGTATGACTAGGAGTTGCATTGTCTGAATGATAGACGTGGATGGAGGATGTATGACTAGGAGTTGCATTGTCTGAATGATAGACGTGAATGGAGGATGTATGACTAGGAGTTGCATTGTCTGAATGATGGACGTGGATGGAGGATGCATGACTAGGAGTTGCATTTTCTGAATGATAGACGTGGATGGAGTATGCATGACTTGGAGTTGCATTTTCTGAATGATAGATGTGGATGGAGTATGTATGACTAGGAGTTGCATTGTCTGAATGATAGACGTTGATTGAGGATGTATGACTAGGAGTTGCATTTTCTGAATGATAGACGTGGATGGAGGATGTCTGACTAGGAGTTGCATTGTCTGAATGATAGAAGTGGATGGAGGATGTATGACTAGGAGTTGCATTGTCTGAATGATAGACGTGGCTGGCGGATGTATGGCTAGGAGTTATATTGTCTGAATGATAGACATGGATGGCGTAGGTATGACTAGGCGTTGCATTGTCTGAATGATAGACGTGGGTGGAGTATGTATGACTAGGAGTTGCATTGTCTGAATGATAGATGTGGATGGAGGATTTTTTACATGGAGTTGCATTTTCTGAATGATAGACGTGGATGGAGGATTTATGACTCGGAGTTGCATTGTCTGAATGATAGACATGGTTGGAGGATGTGTGACTAGGAGTTGCATTGTCTGAATGATAGACAGGGATGGAGGATGTATGAATAGAAGTTTCATTGTATGAATGATAGACGTGGATGGAGGATGTATGACTAGGAGTAGCATTGTCTGAATGATAGACGTGACTTGAGTGTGTATGACTAGGAGTTGCATTGTCTGAATGATAGACGTGGATGGAGGATGTATGACTAGGAGTAGCATTGTCTGAATGATAGACGTGGATGGAGGATATATGACTAGGAGTTGCATTGTCTGAATGATAGCCGTGGATGGAGTATGTATGACTAGGAGTTTCATTGTCTGAATGATAGACGTGGATGGAGGAGTTTTGACTAGGAGTTGCATTTTCTGAATGATAGACGTGGATGGAGGATGTATGACTCGGAGTTGCATTGTCTGAATGATAGAAGTGACTTGAGTGTGTATGACTAGGAGTTGAATTGTCTGAATGATAGACGTGGATGGAGTATGTATGACTAGGAGTTGCATTTTCTGAATGATAGACATGGATGGAGGATGTATGACTAGGAGTTGCATTGTATGAATGATAGACGTGGATTGAGGATGTATGACTAGGAGTTGCATTGTCTGAATGATAGACTTGGATGGAGGATGTATGACTAAGAGTTGCATTGTATGAATGATAGACATGGATGGAGGATGTATGACTAGGAGTTGCATTGTATGAATGACAGACGTGGATGGAGGATGTATGACTAGGAGTTGCATTGTCTGAATGATAGACGTGGATGGAGGATGTATGACTAGGAGTTGCATTGTCTGAATGATAGACGTTGATGGAGTATGTATGACTAGGAGTTGCATTGTCTGAATGATAGACGTGATTTGAGTGTGTATGACTAGGAGTTCCATTGTCTGAATGATAGATGTGGATGGAGTATGTATGACTAGGAGTTGCATTGTCTGAATGATAGACGTGGCAGGAGGATGTATGACTAGGAGTTGCATTGTCTGAATGATAGACGTGGATGGAGTATGTATAACTAGGAGTTGCATTGTCTGAATGATAGCCGTGGATGGAGTATGTATGACTAGGAGTTTCATTGTCTGAATGATAGGCGTGGATGGAGGACTTTTGACTAGGAGTTGCATTTTCTGAATGATAGACGTGGATGGAGGATGTATGACTCGGATTTGCATTGTCTGAATGATAGACGTGACTTGAGTGTGTATGACTAGGAGTTGCATTGTCTGAATGATAGACGTGGATGGAATATATATGACTAGGAGTTGCATTGTCTGAATGATAGACGTGGATGGAGTATGTATGACTAGGAGTAGCATTGTCTGAATGATAGCCGTGGATGGAGTTGTATGACAAGGAGTTTCATTGTCTGAATGATAGACGTGGATGGAGGAGTTTTGACTAGGAGTTGCATTTTCTGAATGATAGACGTGGATGGAGGATGTATGACTCGGAGTTGCATTGTCTGAATGATAGACGTGACTTGAGTGTGTATGACTAGGAGTTGAATTGTCTGAATGATAGACGTGGATGGAGTATGTATGACTAGGAGTTGCATTGTCTGAATGATAGACATGGATGGAGGATGTATGACTAGGAGTTGCATTGTATGAATGATAGACGTGGATGGAAGATGTATGACTAGGAGTTGCATTGTCTGAATGATAGACGTGGATGGAGGATGTATGACGTGGAGTTGCATTGTCTGAATGATAGACATGGATGGAGGATGTATGACTAGGAGTTGCATTGTATGAATGATAGACGTGGATGGAGGATGTATGACTAGGAGTTGCATTGTCTGAATGATAGACGTGGATGGAGTATGTATGACTAGGAGTTGGATTGTCTGAATGATAGACGTGGATGGAGGATGTATGACTCAGAGTTGCATTGTCTGAATGATAGACATGACTTGAGTGTGTATGACTAGGAGTTGCATTGTCTGAATGATAGACATGGATGGAGGATGTATGAGTAGGAGTTGCATTGTATGAATGATAGACGTGGATGGAGGATGTATGACTAGGAGTTGCATTGTCTGAATGATAGACGTGGATGGAGGATGTATGACTAGGGGTTGCATTATCTGAATGATAGACGTGGATGGAGTATGTATGACTAGGAGTTGCATTGTCTGAATGATAGACGTGATTTGAGTGTGTATGACTAGGAGTTCCATTGTCTGAATGATAGATGTGGATGCAGTATGTATGACTAGGAGTTGCATTGTCTGAATGATAGACGTGGCAGGAGGATGTATGACTAGGAGTTGCATTGTCTGAATGATAGATGTGGATGGAGTATGTATAACTAGGAGTTGCATTGTCTGAATGATAGCCGTGGATGGAGTATGTATGACTAGGAGTTTCATTGTCTGAATGATAGGCGTGGATGGAGGACTTTTGACTAGGAGTTGCATTTTCTGAATGATAGACGTGGATGGAGGATGTATGACTCGGATTTGCATTGTCTGAATGATAGACGTGACTTGAGTGTGTATGACTAGGAGTTGCATTGTCTGAATGATAGACGTGGATGGAATATATATGACTAGGAGTTGCATTGTCTGAATGATAGACGTGGATGGAGTATGTATGACTAGGAGTAGCATTGTCTGAATGATAGCCGTGGATGGAGTTGTATGACAAGGAGTTTCATTGTCTGAATGATAGACGTGGATGGAGGAGTTTTGACTAGGAGTTGCATTTTCTGAATGATAGACGTGGATGGAGGATGTATGACTCGGAGTTGCATTGTCTGAATGATAGACGTGACTTGAGTGTGTATGACTAGGAGTTGAATTGTCTGAATGATAGACGTGGATGGAGTATGTATGACTAGGAGTTGCATTGTATGAATGATAGACATGGATGGAAGATGTATGACTAGGAGTTGCATTGTCTGAATGATAGACGTGGATGGAGGATGTATGACGTGGAGTTGCATTGTCTGAATGATAGACATGGATGGAGGATGTATGACTAGGAGTTGCATTGTATGAATGATAGACGTGGATGGAGTATGTATGACTAGGAGTTGCATTATCTGAATGATAGACATGGATGGAGTATGTATGACTAGGAGTTGCATTGTCTGAATGATAGATGTGGATGGAGGATGTATGACTCTGAGTTGCATTGGCTGAATGATAGACGTGACTTGAGTGTGTATGACTAGGAGTTGAATTGTCTGAATGATAGACGTGGATGGAGTATGTATGACTAGGAGTTGCATTGTCTGAATGATAGACATGGATGGAGGATGTATGACTAGGAGTTGCATTGTATGAATGATAGACGTGGATGGAAGATGTATGACTTGGAGTTGCATTGTCTGAATGATAGACGTGGATGGAGGATGTATGACTAGGAGTTGCATTGTCTGAATGATAGACATGGATGGAGGATGTATGACTAGGAGTTGCATTGTATGAATGATAGACGTGGATGGAGGATGTATGACTAGGAGTTGCATTGTCTGAATGATAGACGTGGATGGAGTATGTATGACTAGGAGTTGCATTATCTGAATGATAGACATGGATGGAGTATGTATGACTAGGAGTTGCATTGTCTGAATGATAGACGTGGATGGAGGATGTATGACTCAGATTTGCATTGTCTGAATGATAGACGTGACTTGAGTGTGTATGACTAGGAGTTGCATTGTCTGAATGATAGACATGGATGGAGGATGTATGAGTAGGAGTTGCATTGTATGAATGATAGACGTGGAGGGAGGATGTATGACTAGGATTTGCATTGTCTGAATGATAGATGTGGTTTGACTATGTATGACTAGGCGTTGCATTGTCTGAATGATAGACGTGGGTGGAGTATGTATGACTAGGAGTTGCATTGTCTGAATGATAGATGTGGATGGAGGATTTTTTACATGGAGTTGCATTTTCTGAATGATAGACGTGGATGGAGGATTTATGACTCGGAGTTGCATTGTCTGAATGATAGACATGGTTGGAGGATGTGTGACTAGGAGTTGCATTGTCTGAATGATAGACAGGGATGGAGGATGTATGAATAGAAGTTTCATTGTATGAATGATAGACGTGGATGGAGGATGTATGACTAGGAGTAGCATTGTCTGAATGATAGACGTGACTTGAGTGTGTATGACTAGGAGTTGCATTGTCTGAATGATAGACGTGGATGGAGGATGTATGACTAGGAGTAGCATTGTCTGAATGATAGACGTGGATGGAGGATATATGACTAGGAGTTGCATTGTCTGAATGATAGCCGTGGATGGAGTATGTATGACTAGGAGTTTCATTGTCTGAATGATAGACGTGGATGGAGGAGTTTTGACTAGGAGTTGCATTTTCTGAATGATAGACGTGGATGGAGGATGTATGACTCGGAGTTGCATTGTCTGAATGATAGAAGTGACTTGAGTGTGTATGACTAGGAGTTGAATTGTCTGAATGATAGACGTGGATGGAGTATGTATGACTAGGAGTTGCATTTTCTGAATGATAGACATGGATGGAGGATGTATGACTAGGAGTTGCATTGTATGAATGATAGACGTGGATTGAGGATGTATGACTAGGAGTTGCATTGTCTGAATGATAGACTTGGATGGAGGATGTATGACTAAGAGTTGCATTGTCTGAATGATAGACATGGATGGAGGATGTATGACTAGGAGTTGCATTGTATGAATGACAGACGTGGATGGAGGATGTATGACTAGGAGTTGCATTGTCTGAATGATAGACGTGGATGGAGGATGTATGACTAGGAGTTGCATTGTCTGAATGATAGACGTTGATGGAGTATGTATGACTAGGAGTTGCATTGTCTGAATGATAGACGTGATTTGAGTGTGTATGACTAGGAGTTCCATTGTCTGAATGATAGATGTGGATGGAGTATGTATGACTAGGAGTTGCATTGTCTGAATGATAGACGTGGCAGGAGGATGTATGACTAGGAGTTGCATTGTCTGAATGATAGACGTGGATGGAGTATGTATAACTAGGAGTTGCATTGTCTGAATGATAGCCGTGGATGGAGTATGTATGACTAGGAGTTTCATTGTCTGAATGATAGGCGTGGATGGAGGACTTTTGACTAGGAGTTGCATTTTCTGAATGATAGACGTGGATGGAGGATGTATGACTCGGATTTGCATTGTCTGAATGATAGACGTGACTTGAGTGTGTATGACTAGGAGTTGCATTGTCTGAATGATAGACGTGGATGGAATATATATGACTAGGAGTTGCATTGTCTGAATGATAGACGTGGATGGAGTATGTATGACTAGGAGTAGCATTGTCTGAATGATAGCCGTGGATGGAGTTGTATGACAAGGAGTTTCATTGTCTGAATGATAGACGTGGATGGAGGAGTTTTGACTAGGAGTTGCATTTTCTGAATGATAGACGTGGATGGAGGATGTATGACTCGGAGTTGCATTGTCTGAATGATAGACGTGACTTGAGTGTGTATGACTAGGAGTTGAATTGTCTGAATGATAGACGTGGATGGAGTATGTATGACTAGGAGTTGCATTGTCTGAATGATAGACATGGATGGAGGATGTATGACTAGGAGTTGCATTGTATGAATGATAGACGTGGATGGAAGATGTATGACTAGGAGTTGCATTGTCTGAATGATAGACGTGGATGGAGGATGTATGACGTGGAGTTGCATTGTCTGAATGATAGACATGGATGGAGGATGTATGACTAGGAGTTGCATTGTATGAATGATAGACGTGGATGGAGGATGTATGACTAGGAGTTGCATTGTCTGAATGATAGACGTGGATGGAGTATGTATGACTAGGAGTTGCATTATCTGAATGATAGACATGGATGGAGTATGTATGACTAGGAGTTGGATTGTCTGAATGATAGACGTGGATGGAGGATGTATGACTCAGAGTTGCATTGTCTGAATGATAGACATGACTTGAGTGTGTATGACTAGGAGTTGCATTGTCTGAATGATAGACATGGATGGAGGATGTATGAGTAGGAGTTGCATTGTATGAATGATAGACGTGGATGGAGGATGTATGACTAGGAGTTGCATTGTCTGAATGATAGACGTGGATGGAGGATGTATGACTAGGGGTTGCATTATCTGAATGATAGACGTGGATGGAGTATGTATGACTAGGAGTTGCATTGTCTGAATGATAGACGTGATTTGAGTGTGTATGACTAGGAGTTCCATTGTCTGAATGATAGATGTGGATGCAGTATGTATGACTAGGAGTTGCATTGTCTGAATGATAGACGTGGCAGGAGGATGTATGACTAGGAGTTGCATTGTCTGAATGATAGATGTGGATGGAGTATGTATAACTAGGAGTTGCATTTTCTGAATGATAGCCGTGGATGGAGTATGTATGACTAGGAGTTTCATTGTCTGAATGATAGGCGTGGATGGAGGACTTTTGACTAGGAGTTGCATTTTCTGAATGATAGACGTGGATGGAGGATGTATGACTCGGATTTGCATTGTCTGAATGATAGACGTGACTTGAGTGTGTATGACTAGGAGTTGCATTGTCTGAATGATAGACGTGGATGGAATATATATGACTAGGAGTTGCATTGTCTGAATGATAGACGTGGATGGAGTATGTATGACTAGGAGTAGCATTGTCTGAATGATAGCCGTGGATGGAGTTGTATGACAAGGAGTTTCATTGTCTGAATGATAGACGTGGATGGAGGAGTTTTGACTAGGAGTTGCATTTTCTGAATGATAGACGTGGATGGAGGATGTATGACTCGGAGTTGCATTGTCTGAATGATAGACGTGACTTGAGTGTGTATGACTAGGAGTTGAATTGTCTGAATGATAGACGTGGATGGAGTATGTATGACTAGGAGTTGCATTGTATGAATGATAGACATGGATGGAAGATGTATGACTAGGAGTTGCATTGTCTGAATGATAGACGTGGATGGAGGATGTATGACGTGGAGTTGCATTGTCTGAATGATAGACATGGATGGAGGATGTATGACTAGGAGTTGCATTGTATGAATGATAGACGTGGATGGAGTATGTATGACTAGGAGTTGCATTATCTGAATGATAGACATGGATGGAGTATGTATGACTAGGAGTTGCATTGTCTGAATGATAGATGTGGATGGAGGATGTATGACTCTGAGTTGCATTGGCTGAATGATAGACGTGACTTGAGTGTGTATGACTAGGAGTTGAATTGTCTGAATGATAGACGTGGATGGAGTATGTATGACTAGGAGTTGCATTGTCTGAATGATAGACATGGATGGAGGATGTATGACTAGGAGTTGCATTGTATGAATGATAGACGTGGATGGAAGATGTATGACTTGGAGTTGCATTGTCTGAATGATAGACGTGGATGGAGGATGTATGACTAGGAGTTGCATTGTCTGAATGATAGACATGGATGGAGGATGTATGACTAGGAGTTGCATTGTATGAATGATAGACGTGGATGGAGGATGTATGACTAGGAGTTGCATTGTCTGAATGATAGACGTGGATGGAGTATGTATGACTAGGAGTTGCATTATCTGAATGATAGACATGGATGGAGTATGTATGACTAGGAGTTGCATTGTCTGAATGATAGACGTGGATGGAGGATGTATGACTCAGATTTGCATTGTCTGAATGATAGACGTGACTTGAGTGTGTATGACTAGGAGTTGCATTGTCTGAATGATAGACATGGATGGAGGATGTATGAGTAGGAGTTGCATTGTATGAATGATAGACGTGGATGGAGGATGTATGACTAGGAGTTGCATTGTCTGAATGATAGACGTGGATGGAGAATGTATGACTAGGAGTTGCATTGTCTGAATGATAGACATGACTTGAATGTGTATGACTAGGAGTTGCATTGTCTGAATGATAGACGTGGATGGAGTATGTATGACTAGGAGTTGTATTGTCTGAATGATAGACGTGACTTGAGTGTGTATGACTAGGAGTTGCATTGTCTGAATGATAGACGTGGATGGAGTATGTATGACCAGGATTTGCATTGTCTGAATGATAGACGTGGCTGGCGGATGTATGGCTAGGAGTTATATTGTCTGAATGATAGACGTGGATGGAGTATGTATGACTAGGATTTGCATTGTCTGAATGATAGACGTGGTTTGACTATGTATGACTAGGAGTTGCATTGTCTGAATGATGGACGTGGATGGAGTATGTATGACTAGGAGTTGCATTGTCTGAATGATAGACGTGGATGGAGGATGTATGACTAGGTGTTGCATTGTCTGAATGATAGATGTGGATGGAGTATGTATGACTAGGAGTTGCATTGTTTGAATGATAGACGTGGATGGAGTATGTATGACTAGGAGTTGCATTGTCTGAATGATAGACGTGGTTGGACTATGTATGACTAGGAGTTGCATTGTCTGAATGATGGACGTGGATGGAGGATGCATGACTAGGAGTCACATTTTCTGAATGATAGACGTGGATGGAGTATGTATGACTTGGAGTTGCCTTTTCTGAATGATAGACGTGGATGGAGTATGTATGACTAGGAGTTGCATTGTCTGAATGATAGACGTGGATGGAGTATGTATGACTAGGAGGTGCATTGTCTGAATGATAGACGTGGATGGAGTATGTATGACTAGGAGTTGCATTGTCTGAATGATAGACATGACTTGAGTGTGTATGACTAGGAGTTGCATTGTCTGAAAGATAGACGTGGATGGAGTATGTATGACTAGGAGTTGAAATTTCTGAATGATAGATGTGACTTGAGTGTGTATGACTAGGAGTTGCATTGTCTGAATGATAGACGTGGATGGAGGATGCATGACTAGGAGTTGCATTGTCTGAATGATAGACGTGGATGGAGGATGTATGACTAGGAGTTGCATTGTCTGAATGATAGACGTGAATGGAGGATGTATGACTAGGAGTTGCATTGTCTGAATGATGGACGTGGATGGAGGATGCATGACTAGGAGTTGCATTTTCTGAATGATAGACGTGGATGGAGTATGCATGACTTGGAGTTGCATTTTCTGAATGATAGATGTGGATGGAGTATGTATGACTAGGAGTTGCATTGTCTGAATGATAAACGTTGATTGAGGATGTATGATTAGGAGTTGCATTTTCTGAATGATAGACGTGGATGGAGGATGTCTGACTAGGAGTTGCATTGTCTGAATGATAGAAGTGGATGGAGGATGTATGACTAGGAGTTGCATTGTCTGAATGATAGACGTGGCTGGCGGATGTATGGCTAGGAGTTATATTGTCTGAATGATAGACATGGATGGCGTAGGTATGACTAGGCGTTGCATTGTCTGAATGATAGACGTGGGTGGAGTATGTATGACTAGGAGTTGCATTGTCTGAATGATAGATGTGGATGGAGGATTTTTTACATGGAGTTGCATTTTCTGAATGATAGACGTGGATGGAGGATGTATGACTCGGAGTTGCATTGTCTGAATGATAGACATGGTTGGAGGATGTGTGACTAGGAGTTGCATTGTCTGAATGATAGACAGGGATGGAGGATGTATGAATAGAAGTTTCATTGTATGAATGATAGACGTGGATGGAGGATGTATGACTAGGAGTAGCATTGTCTGAATGATAGACGTGACTTGAGTGTGTATGACTAGGAGTTGCATTGTCTGAATGATAGACGTGGATGGAGGATGTATGACTAGGAGTAGCATTGTCTGAATGATAGACGTGGATGGAGGATATATGACTAGGAGTTGCATTGTCTGAATGATAGCCGTGGATGGAGTATGTATGACTAGGAGTTTCATTGTCTGAATGATAGACGTGGATGGAGGAGTTTTGACTAGGAGTTGCATTTTCTGAATGATAGACGTGGATGGAGGATGTATGACTCGGAGTTGCATTGTCTGAATGATAGAAGTGACTTGAGTGTGTATGACTAGGAGTTGAATTGTCTGAATGATAGACGTGGATGGAGTATGTATGACTAGGAGTTGCATTTTCTGAATGATAGACATGGATGGAGGATGTATGACTAGGAGTTGCATTGTATGAATGATAGACGTGGATTGAGGATGTATGACTAGGAGTTGCATTGTCTGAATGATAGACTTGGATGGAGGATGTATGACTAAGAGTTGCATTGTCTGAATGATAGACATGGATGGAGGATGTATGACTAGGAGTTGCATTGTATGAATGACAGACGTGGATGGAGGATGTATGACTAGGAGTTGCATTGTCTGAATGATAGACGTGGATGGAGGATGTATGACTAGGAGTTGCATTGTCTGAATGATAGACGTTGATGGAGTATGTATGACTAGGAGTTTCATTGTCTGAATGATAGACGTGGATGGAGGAGTTTTGACTAGGAGTTGCATTTTCTGAATGATAGACGTGATTTGAGTGTGTATGACTAGGAGTTCCATTGTCTGAATGATAGATGTGGATGGAGTATGTATGACTAGGAGTTGCATTGTCTGAATGATAGACGTGGCAGGAGGATGTATGACTAGGAGTTGCATTGTCTGAATGATAGACGTGGATGGAGTATGTATAACTAGGAGTTGCATTGTCTGAATGATAGCCGTGGATGGAGTATGTATGACTAGGAGTTTCATTGTCTGAATGATAGGCGTGGATGGAGGACTTTTGACTAGGAGTTGCATTTTCTGAATGATAGACGTGGATGGAGGATGTATGACTCGGATTTGCATTGTCTGAATGATAGACGTGACTTGAGTGTGTATGACTAGGAGTTGCATTGTCTGAATGATAGACGTGGATGGAATATATATGACTAAGAGTTGCATTGTCTGAATGATAGACGTGGATGGAGTATGTATGACTAGGAGTAGCATTGTCTGAATGATAGCCGTGGATGGAGTTGTATGACAAGGAGTTTCATTGTCTGAATGATAGACGTGGATGGAGGAGTTTTGACTAGGAGTTGCATTTTCTGAATGATAGACGTGGATGGAGGATGTATGACTCGGAGTTGCATTGTCTGAATGATAGACGTGACTTGAGTGTGTATGACTAGGAGTTGAATTGTCTGAATGATAGACGTGGATGGAGTATGTATGACTAGGAGTTGCATTGTCTGAATGATAGACATGGATGGAGGATGTATGACTAGGAGTTGCATTGTATGAATGATAGACGTGGATGGAAGATGTATGACTAGGAGTTGCATTGTCTGAATGATAGACGTGGATGGAGGATGTATGACGTGGAGTTGCATTGTCTGAATGATAGACATGGATGGAGGATGTATGACTAGGAGTTGCATTGTATGAATGATAGACGTGGATGGAGGATGTATGACTAGGAGTTGCATTGTCTGAATGATAGACGTGGATGGAGTATGTATGACTAGGAGTTGCATTATCTGAATGATAGACATGGATGGAGTATGTATGACTAGGAGTTGGATTGTCTGAATGATAGACGTGGATGGAGGATGTATGACTCAGAGTTGCATTGTCTGAATGATAGACATGACTTGAGTGTGTATGACTAGGAGTTGCATTGTCTGAATGATAGACATGGATGGAGGATGTATGAGTAGGAGTTGCATTGTATGAATGATAGACGTGGATGGAGGATGTATGACTAGGGGTTGCATTATCTGAATGATAGACGTGGATGGAGTATGTATGACTAGGAGTTGCATTGTCTGAATGATAGACGTGGATGGAGGATGTATGCTTAGGAGTTGCATTGTCTGAATGATAGACGTGGATGGAGGATGTATGACTAGGAGTTGCATTGTCTGAATGATAGACGTGAATGGAGGATGTATGACTAGGAGTTGCATTGTCTGAATGATGGACGTGGATGGAGGATGCATGACTAGGAGTTGCATTTTCTGAACGATAGACGTGGATGGAGTATGCATGACTTGGAGTTGCATTTTCTGAATGATAGATGTGGATGGAGTATGTATGACTAGGAGTTGCATTGTCTGAATGATAGACGTTGATTGAGGATGTATGACTAGGAGTTGCATTTTCTGAATGATAGACGTGGATGGAGGATGTCTGACTAGGAGTTGCATTGTCTGAATGATAGAAGTGGATGGAGGATGTATGACTAGGAGTTGCATTGTCTGAATGATAGACGTGGCTGGCGGATGTATGGCTAGGAGTTATATTGTCTGAATGATAGACATGGATGGCGTAGGTATGACTAGGCGTTGCATTGTCTGAATGATAGACGTGGGTGGAGTATGTATGACTAGGAGTTGCATTGTCTGAATGATAGATGTGGATGGAGGATTTTTTACATGGAGTTGCATTTTCTGAATGATAGACGTGGATGGAGGATTTATGACTCGGAGTTGCATTGTCTGAATGATAGACATGGTTGGAGGATGTGTGACTAGGAGTTGCATTGTCTGAATGATAGACAGGGATGGAGGATGTATGAATAGAAGTTTCATTGTATGAATGATAGACGTGGATGGAGGATGTATGACTAGGAGTAGCATTGTCTGAATGATAGACGTGACTTGAGTGTGTATGACTAGGAGTTGCATTGTCTGAATGATAGACGTGGATGGAGGATATATGACTAGGAGTTGCATTTTCTGAATGATAGACGTGGATGGAGGATTTATGACTCGGAGTTGCATTGTCTGAATGATAGACATGGTTGGAGGATGTGTGACTAGGAGTTGCATTGTCTGAATGATAGACAGGGATGGAGGATGTATGAATAGAAGTTTCATTGTATGAATGATAGCCGTGGATGGAGTATGTATGACTAGGAGTTTCATTGTCTGAATGATAGACGTGGATGGAGGAGTTTTGACTAGGAGTTGCATTTTCTGAATGATAGACGTGGATGGAGGATGTATGACTCGGAGTTGCATTGTCTGAATGATAGAAGTGACTTGAGTGTGTATGACTAGGAGTTGAATGGTCTGAATGATAGACGTGGATGGAGTATGTATGACTAGGAGTTGCATTTTCTGAATGATAGACATGGATGGAGGATGTATGACTAGGAGTTGCATTGTATGAATGATAGACGTGGATTGAGGATGTATGACTAGGAGTTGCATTGTCTGAATGATAGACTTGGATGGAGGATGTATGACTAGGAGTTGCATTGTCTGAATGATAGACGTGGATGGAGGATGTATGACTAGGAGTTGCATTGTCTGAATGATAGACGTTGATGGAGGATGTATGACTAGGAGTTGCATTGTCTGAATGATAGACGTGGATGGAGGATTTATGACTAGGAGTTGCATTGTCTGAATGATAGACGTTGATGGAGTATGTATGACTAGGAGTTGCATTGTCTGAATGATAGACGTGATTTGAGTGTGTATGACTAGGAGTTCCATTGTCTGAATGATAGATGTGGATGGAGTATGTATGACTAGGAGTTGCATTGTCTGAATGATAGACGTGGCAGGAGGATGTATGACTAGGAGTTGCATTGTCTGAATGATAGACGTGGATGGAGTATGTATAACTAGGAGTTGCATTGTCTGAATGATAGCCGTGGATGGAGTATGTATGACTAGGAGTTTCATTGTCTGAATGATAGGCGTGGATGGAGGACTTTTGACTAGGAGTTGCATTTTCTGAATGATAGACGTGGATGGAGGATGTATGACTCGGATTTGCATTGTCTGAATGATAGACGTGACTTGAGTGTGTATGACTAGGAGTTGCATTGTCTGAATGATAGACGTGGATGGAATATATATGACTAGGAGTTGCATTGTCTGAATGATAGACGTGGATGGAGTATGTATGACTAGGAGTAGCATTGTCTGAATGATAGCCGTGGATGGAGTTGTATGACAAGGAGTTTCATTGTCTGAATGATAGACGTGGATGGAGGAGTTTTGACTAGGAGTTGCATTTTCTGAATGATAGACGTGGATGGAGGATGTATGACTCGGAGTTGCATTGTCTGAATGATAGACGTGACTTGAGTGTGTATGACTAGGAGTTGCATTGTATGAATGATAGACGTGGATGGAAGATGTATGACTAGGAGTTGCATTGTCTGAATGATAGACGTGGATGGAGGATGTATGACGTGGAGTTGCATTGTCTGAATGATAGACATGGATGGAGGATGTATGACTAGGAGTTGCATTGTATGAATGATAGACGTGGATGGAGGATGTATGACTAGGAGTTGCATTGTCTGAATGATAGACGTGGATGGAGTATGTATGACTAGGAGTTGCATTATCTGAATGATAGACATGGATGGAGTATGTATGACTAGGAGTTGGATTGTCTGAATGATAGACGTGGATGGAGGATGTATGACTCAGAGTTGCATTGTCTGAATGATAGACATGACTTGAGTGTGTATGACTAGGAGTTGCATTGTCTGAATGATAGACATGGATGGAGGATGTATGAGTAGGAGTTGCATTGTATGAATGATAGACGTGGATGGAGGATGTATGACTAGGGGTTGCATTATCTGAATGATAGACGTGGATGGAGTATGTATGACTAGGAGTTGCATTGTCTGAATGATAGACGTGGATGGAGGATGTATGCTTAGGAGTTGCATTGTCTGAATGATAGACGTGGATGGAGGATGTATGACTAGGAGTTGCATTGTCTGAATGATAGACGTGAATGGAGGATGTATGACTAGGAGTTGCATTGTCTGAATGATGGACGTGGATGGAGGATGCATGACTAGGAGTTGCATTTTCTGAACGATAGACGTGGATGGAGTATGCATGACTTGGAGTTGCATTTTCTGAATGATAGATGTGGATGGAGTATGTATGACTAGGAGTTGCATTGTCTGAATGATAGACGTTGATTGAGGATGTATGACTAGGAGTTGCATTTTCTGAATGATAGACGTGGATGGAGGATGTCTGACTAGGAGTTGCATTGTCTGAATGATAGAAGTGGATGGAGGATGTATGACTAGGAGTTGCATTGTCTGAATGATAGACGTGGCTGGCGGATGTATGGCTAGGAGTTATATTGTCTGAATGATAGACATGGATGGCGTAGGTATGACTAGGCGTTGCATTGTCTGAATGATAGACGTGGGTGGAGTATGTATGACTAGGAGTTGCATTGTCTGAATGATAGATGTGGATGGAGGATTTTTTACATGGAGTTGCATTTTCTGAATGATAGACGTGGATGGAGGATTTATGACTCGGAGTTGCATTGTCTGAATGATAGACATGGTTGGAGGATGTGTGACTAGGAGTTGCATTGTCTGAATGATAGACAGGGATGGAGGATGTATGAATAGAAGTTTCATTGTATGAATGATAGACGTGGATGGAGGATGTATGACTAGGAGTAGCATTGTCTGAATGATAGACGTGACTTGAGTGTGTATGACTAGGAGTTGCATTGTCTGAATGATAGACGTGGATGGAGGATATATGACTAGGAGTTGCATTTTCTGAATGATAGACGTGGATGGAGGATTTATGACTCGGAGTTGCATTGTCTGAATGATAGACATGGTTGGAGGATGTGTGACTAGGAGTTGCATTGTCTGAATGATAGACAGGGATGGAGGATGTATGAATAGAAGTTTCATTGTATGAATGATAGCCGTGGATGGAGTATGTATGACTAGGAGTTTCATTGTCTGAATGATAGACGTGGATGGAGGAGTTTTGACTAGGAGTTGCATTTTCTGAATGATAGACGTGGATGGAGGATGTATGACTCGGAGTTGCATTGTCTGAATGATAGAAGTGACTTGAGTGTGTATGACTAGGAGTTGAATGGTCTGAATGATAGACGTGGATGGAGTATGTATGACTAGGAGTTGCATTTTCTGAATGATAGACATGGATGGAGGATGTATGACTAGGAGTTGCATTGTATGAATGATAGACGTGGATTGAGGATGTATGACTAGGAGTTGCATTGTCTGAATGATAGACTTGGATGGAGGATGTATGACTAAGAGTTGCATTGTCTGAATGATAGACATGGATGGAGGATGTATGACTAGGAGTTGCATTGTATGAATGACAGACGTGGATGGAGGATGTATGACTAGGAGTTGCATTGTCTGAATGATAGACGTGGATGGAGGATTTATGACTAGGAGTTGCATTGTCTGAATGATAGACGTTGATGGAGTATGTATGACTAGGAGTTGCATTGTCTGAATGATAGACGTGATTTGAGTGTGTATGACTAGGAGTTCCATTGTCTGAATGATAGATGTGGATGGAGTATGTATGACTAGGAGTTGCATTGTCTGAATGATAGACGTGGCAGGAGGATGTATGACTAGGAGTTGCATTGTCTGAATGATAGACGTGGATGGAGTATGTATAACTAGGAGTTGCATTGTCTGAATGATAGCCGTGGATGGAGTATGTATGACTAGGAGTTTCATTGTCTGAATGATAGGCGTGGATGGAGGACTTTTGACTAGGAGTTGCATTTTCTGAATGATAGACGTGGATGGAGGATGTATGACTCGGATTTGCATTGTCTGAATGATAGACGTGACTTGAGTGTGTATGACTAGGAGTTGCATTGTCTGAATGATAGACGTGGATGGAATATATATGACTAGGAGTTGCATTGTCTGAATGATAGACGTGGATGGAGTATGTATGACTAGGAGTAGCATTGTCTGAATGATAGCCGTGGATGGAGTTGTATGACAAGGAGTTTCATTGTCTGAATGATAGACGTGGATGGAGGAGTTTTGACTAGGAGTTGCATTTTCTGAATGATAGACGTGGATGGAGGATGTATGACTCGGAGTTGCATTGTCTGAATGATAGACGTGACTTGAGTGTGTATGACTAGGAGTTGCATTGTATGAATGATAGACGTGGATGGAAGATGTATGACTAGGAGTTGCATTGTCTGAATGATAGACGTGGATGGAGGATGTATGACGTGGAGTTGCATTGTCTGAATGATAGACATGGATGGAGGATGTATGACTAGGAGTTGCATTGTATGAATGATAGACGTGGATGGAGGATGTATGACTAGGAGTTGCATTGTCTGAATGATAGACGTGGATGGAGTATGTATGACTAGGAGTTGCATTATCTGAATGATAGACATGGATGGAGTATGTATGACTAGGAGTTGGATTGTCTGAATGATAGACGTGGATGGAGGATGTATGACTCAGAGTTGCATTGTCTGAATGATCGACATGACTTGAGTGTGTATGACTAGGAGTTGCATTGTCTGAATGATAGACATGGATGGAGGATGTATGAGTAGGAGTTGCATTGTATGAATGATAGACGTGGATGGAGGATGTATGACTAGGAGTTGCATTGTCTGAATGATAGACGTGGATGGAGGATGTATGACTAGGGGTTGCATTATCTGAATGATAGACGTGGATGGAGTATGTATGACTAGGAGTTGCATTGTCTGAATGATAGACGTGGATGGAGGATGTATGACTAGGAGTTGCATTGTCTGAATGATAGACGTGAATGGAGGATGCATGACTAGGAGTTGCATTTTCTGAATGATAGACGTGGATGGAGTATGCATGACTTGGAGTTGCATTTTCTGAATGATAGATGTGGATGGAGTATGTATGACTAGGAGTTGCATTGTCTGAATGATAGACGTTGATTGAGGATGTATGACTAGGAGTTGCATTTTCTGAATGATAGACGTGGATGGAGGATGTCTGACTAGGAGTTGCATTGTCTGAATGATAGAAGTGGATGGAGGATGTATGACTAGGAGTTGCATTGTCTGAATGATAGACGTGGCTGGCGGATGTATGGCTAGGAGTTATATTGTCTGAATGATAGACATGGATGGCGTAGGTATGACTAGGCGTTGCATTGTCTGAATGATAGACGTGGGTGGAGTATGTATGACTAGGAGTTGCATTGTCTGAATGATAGATGTGGATGGAGTATTTTTTACATGGAGTTGCATTTTCTGAATGATAGACGTGGATGGAGGATGTATGACTCGGAGTTGCATTGTCTGAATGATAGACATGGTTGGAGGATGTGTGACTAGGAGTTGCATTGTCTGAATGATAGACAGGGATGGAGGATGTATGAATAGAAGTTTCATTGTATGAATGATAGACGTGGATGGAGGATGTATGACTAGGAGTAGCATTGTCTGAATGATAGACGTGGATGGAGGATGTATGACTAGGAGTTGCATTGTCTGAATGATAGACGTGGATGGATTATGTATGACTAGGAGTAGCATTGTCTGAATGATAGACGTGACTTGAGTGTGTATGACCAGGAGTTGCATTGTCTGAATGATAGACGTGGATGGAGGATGTATGACTAGGAGTAGCATTGTCTGAATGATAGACGTGGATGGAGGATGTATGACTAGGAGTTGCATTGTCTGAAAGATAGCCGTGGATGGAGTATGTATGACTAGGAGTTTCATTGTCTGAATGAAAGACGTGGATGGAGGACTTTTGACAAGGAGTTGCATTTTCTGAATGATAGACGTGGATGGAGGATGTATGACTCGGATTTGCATTGTCTGAAGGATAGACGTGACTTGAGTGTGTATGACTAGGAGTTGCATTGTCTGAATGATAGACGTGGACGGAATATATATGACTAGGAGTTGCATTGTCTGAATGATAGACGTGGATGGAGTATGTATGACTAGGAGTTGCATTGTCTGAATGATAGCCGTGGATGGAGTATGTATGACTAGGAGTTTCATTGTCTGAATGATAGACGTGGATGGAGGAGTTTTGACTAGGAGTTGCATTTTCTGAATGATAGACGTGGATGGAGGATGTATGACTCGGAGTTGCATTGTCTGAATGATAGAAGTGACTTGAGTGTGTATGACTAGGAGTTGAATTGTCTGAATGATAGACGTGGATGGAGTATGTATGACTAGGAGTTGCATTTTCTGAATGATAGACATGGATGGAGGATGTATGACTAGGAGTTGCATTGTATGAATGATAGACGTGGATTGAGGATGTATGACTAGGAGTTGCATTGTCTGAATGATAGACTTGGATGGAGGATGTATGACTAAGAGTTGCATTGTCTGAATGATAGACATGGATGGAGGATGTATGACTAGGAGTTGCATTGTATGAATGACAGACGTGGATGGAGGATGTATGACTAGGAGTTGCATTGTCTGAATGATAGACGTGGATGGAGGATGTATGACTAGGAGTTGCATTGTCTGAATGATAGACGTTGATGGAGTATGTATGACTAGGAGTTGCATTGTCTGAATGATAGACGTGATTTGAGTGTGTATGACTAGGAGTTCCATTGTCTGAATGATAGATGTGGATGGAGTATGTATGACTAGGAGTTGCATTGTCTGAATGATAGACGTGGCAGGAGGATGTATGACTAGGAGTTGCATTGTCTGAATGATAGACGTGGATGGAGTATGTATAACTAGGAGTTGCATTGTCTGAATGATAGCCGTGGATGGAGTATGTATGACTAGGAGTTTCATTGTCTGAATGATAGGCGTGGATGGAGGACTTTTGACTAGGAGTTGCATTTTCTGAATGATAGACGTGGATGGAGGATGTATGACTCGGATTTGCATTGTCTGAATGATAGACGTGACTTGAGTGTGTATGACTAGGAGTTGCATTGTCTGAATGATAGACGTGGATGGAATATATATGACTAGGAGTTGCATTGTCTGAATGATAGACGTGGATGGAGTATGTATGACTAGGAGAAGCATTGTCTGAATGATAGCCGTGGATGGAGTTGTATGACAAGGAGTTTCATTGTCTGAATGATAGACGTGGATGGAGGAGTTTTGACTAGGAGTTGCATTTTCTGAATGATAGACGTGGATGGAGGATGTATGACTCGGAGTTGCATTGTCTGAATGATAGACGTGACTTGAGTGTGTATGACTAGGAGTTGAATTGTCTGAATGATAGACGTGGATGGAGTATGTATGACTAGGAGTTGCATTGTCTGAATGATAGACATGGATGGAGGATGTATGACTAGGAGTTGCATTGTATGAATGATAGACGTGGATGGAAGATGTATGACTAGGAGTTGCATTGTCTGAATGATAGACGTGGATGGAGGATGTATGACATGGAGTTGCATTGTCTGAATGATAGACATGGATGGAGGATGTATGACTAGGAGTTGCATTGTATGAATGATAGACGTGGATGGAGGATGTATGACTAGGAGTTGCATTGTCTGAATGATAGACGTGGATGGAGTATGTATGACTAGGAGTTGCATTATCTGAATGATGGACATGGATGGAGTATGTATGACTAGGAGTTGGATTGTCTGAATGATAGACATGGATGGAGTATGTATGACTAGGAGTTGGATTGTCTGAATGATAGACGTGGATGGAGGATGTATGACTAGGAGTTGCATTGTCTGAATGATAGACGTGGATGGAGGATGTATGACTAGGGGTTGCATTGTCTGAATGATAGACGTGGATGGAGTATGTATGACTAGGAGTTGCATTGTCTGAATGATAGACGTGACTTGAGTGTGTATGACTAGGAGTTCCATTGTCTGAATGATAGACGTGGATCGAGTATGTATGACTAGGAGTTGCATTGTCTGAATGATAGACGTGGCTGGAGGATGTATGACTAGGAGTTCCATTGTCTGAATGATAGACGTGGATCGAGTATGTATGACTAGGAGTTGCATTGTCTGAATGATAGACGTGGATGGAGGATGTATGACTAGGAGTTGCATTGTCTGAATGATAGACGTGACTTGAGTGTGTATGACTAGGAGTTGCATTGTCTGAATGATAGACGTGGATTGAGGATGTATGAATAGGAGTTGCATTGTCTGAATGATAGACGTGGATGGAGGATGTATGACTAGGATTTGCATTGTCTGAATGATAGACGTGGTTGGACTATGTATGACTAGGAGTTGCATTGTCTGAATGATGGACGTGGATGGAGTATGTATGACTAGGAGTTGCATTGTCTGAATGATAGACCTGGATGGAGGATGTATGACTAGGTGTTGCATTGTCTGAATGATAGACGTGGATGGAATATATATGACTAGGAGTTGCATTGTCTGAATGATAGACGTGGATGGAGTATGTATGACTAGGAGTTGCATTGTCTGAATGATAGCCGTGGATGGAGTATGTATGACTAGGAGTTTCATTGTCTGAATCATAGACGTGGATGGAGGATGTATGACTAGGAGTTGCATTGTCTGAATGATAGACGTGGATGGAGTATGTATGACTAGGAGCTGCATTGTCTGAATGATAGACGTAACTTGAGTGTGTATGACTAGGAGTTCCATTGTCTGAATGATAGATGTGGATGGAGTATGTATGACTAGGAGTTGCATTGTCTGAATGATAGACGTGGCAGGAGGATGTATGACTAGGAGTTGCATTGTCTGAATGATAGACGTGACTTGAGTGTGTATGACTAGGAGTTTCATTGCTTGAATGATAGACGTGGATGGAGTATGTATGACTAGGAGTTGCATTGTCTGAATGATAGACATGGATGGAGGATGTATGACTAGGAGTTGCATTGTATGAATGATAGACGTGGATGGAGGATGTATGACTAGGAGTTGCATTGTCTGAATGATAGACGTGGATGGAGGATGTATGACTAGGAGTTGCATTGTCTGAATGATAGACGTGGATGGAGTTTGTATGACTAGGAGCTGCATTGTCTGAATGATAGACGTGACTTGAGTGTGTATGACTAGGAGTTCCATTGTCTGAATGATAGACGTGGATGGAGTATGTATGACTAGGAGTTGCATTGTCTGAATGATAGACGTGGCAGGAGGATGTATGACTAGGAGTTGCATTGTCTGAATGATAGACATGACTTGAGTGTGTATGACTAGGAGTTGCATTGTCTGAATGATAGACGTGACTTGAGTGTGTATGACTAGGAGTTCCATTGTCTGAATGATAGACGTGGATGGAGTATGTATGACTAGGAGTTGCATTGTCTAAATGATAGACGTGGCAGGAGGATGTATGACTAGGAATTGCATTGCTGAATGATAGACATGACTTTAGTGTGTATGACTAGGAGTTGCATTGTCTGAATGATAGACGTGGATGGAGTATGTATAACTAGGAGTTGCATTGTCTGAATGATAGACGTGACTTGAGTGTTTATGACTAGGAGTTGCATTGTCTGAATGATAGACCTGGATGGAGGATGTATGACTAGGAGTTGCATTGTCTGAATGATAGACGTGGATGGAGGATGTATGACTAGGAGTTGCATTGTCTGAATGATAGACGTGGCTGGCGGATGTATGGCTATTAGTTATATTGTCTGAATGATAGATGTGGATGGAGTATGTATGACTAGGAGTTGCATTGTCTGAATGATAGACGTGGATGGAGGATGTATGACTAGGAGTTGCATTGTATGAATGATAGATGTGGATGGAGGATGTATCACTAGGACTTGCATTGTCTGAATGATAGACGTGGATGGAGTGTGTATGACTAGGAGTTGCATTATCTGAATGATAGACATGGTTGGACTATGTATGACTAGGAGTTGCATTGTCTGAATGATGGACGTGGATGGAGGATGCATGACTAGGAGTTACATTTTCTGAACTATAGACGTGGATGGAGTATGTATGACTAGGAGTTGCATTGTCTGAATGATAGACGTGGATGGAGTATGTATGACTAGGAGTTGCATTGTCTGAATGATAGACGTGGCTAAAGGATGTATGACTAGGAGTTGCATTGTCTGAATGATAGACATGACTTGAGTGTGTATGACTAGGAGTTGCATTGTCTGAATGATAGACGTGGATGGAGTATGTATGACTAGGAGTTGCATTGTCTGAATGATAGACGTGACTTGAGTGTGTATGACTAGGAGTTGCATTGTCTGAATGATAGACGTGGATGGATGAGGTATGACTAGGAGTTCATTGTCTGAATGATGGACGTGGATGGAGGATGCATGACTAGGAGTCACATTTTCTGAATGATAGACGTGGATGGAGTATGCATGACTTGGCGTTGCATTGTCTGAATGATAGACGTGGATGGAGGATGTATGACTAGGAGTTGCATTGTCTGAATGGGAGACGTGGATGGAGGATTTAGGACTAGGAGTTGCAATGTCTGAATGACAGACATGGATGGAGGATGTATGAATAGGAGGTGCATTGTCTGAATGATAGACGTGGCTGGCGGATGCATGGCTAGGAGATATATTGTCTGAATGATAGACGTGGATGGAGTATGTATGACTAGGAGTTGCATTGTCTGAATGATAGACGTGGATGGAGGATTTTTGACACAGAGTTGCATTTTCTGAATGATAGATGTGGATGGAGGATGTATGACTCGGAGTTGCATTGTCTGAATGATAGACGTGACTTGAGTGTGTATGACTAGGAGTTGCATTGTCTGAATGATAGACGTGGATGGAGTATGTATGACTAGGAATGGCATTGTCTGAATGATAGACATGGATGGAGGATGTATGACTAGAAATTGCATTGTATGAATGATAGACGTGGATGGAGGATGTATGACTAGGAGTAGCATTGTCTGAATGATAGACGTGGATGGAGATTGTATGACTAGGAGTTGCATTGTCTGAATGATAGACCTGGATGGAGTATGTATTACTAGGAGTTGCATTGTCTGAACGATAGACGTGACTTGAGTGTGTATGACTAGGAGTTGCATTGTCTGAATGACAGACATGACTTGAATGTGTATGACTAGGAGTTGCATTGTCTGAACGATAGACGTGGATGGAGTATGTATGACTAGGAATTGCATTGTCTGAATGATAGACGTGACTTGAGTGTGTATGACTAGGAGTTGCATTGTCTGAATGATAGACGTGGATGGAGGATGTATGACTAGGAGTTGCATTGTCTGAATGATAGACGTGGATGGAGGATATATGACTATGAGTTGCATTGTCTGAATGATAGACGTGGATGGAGGAGTTATGACTATGAGTTGCATTGTCTGAATGATGGACGTGGATGGAGGATGTATGACTAGGAGTTGCATTGTCTGAATGATAGACGTGGATGGAGTATGTATGACTAGGAGTTGCATTGTCTGAATGATAGACGTGGATTGAGGATGTATGACTAGGAGTTGCATTGTCTGAATGATAGACGTGGATGGAGTTTGTATGAATAGGAGTTGCATTGTCTGAATGATAGACGTGGATGGAGGATGTATGACTAGGAGTTGCATTGTCTGAAATATAGACGTGGCTGGCGGATGTATGGCTAAGAGTTATATTGTCTGAATGATAGACGTGGATGGAGTATGTATGACTAGGCATTGCATTGTCTGAATGATAGACGTGGATGGAGTATGTATGACTAGGAGTTGCATTGTCTGAATGATAGACGTGGATGGAGGATTTTTGACACAGAGTTGCATTTTCTGAATGATAGACGTGGATGGAGGATGTATGAATCGGAGTTGCATTGTCTGAATGATAGATGTGACTTGAGTGTGTAGGACTAGGAGTTGCATTGACTAAATGATAGACGTGGATGGAGTATGTATGATTAGGAGTTGCATTGTCTGAATGACAGACATGGATGGAGGATGTATGACTAGAAATTTCATTGAATGAATGATAGACGTGGATGGAGGATGTATGACTAGGAGTAGCATTGTCTGAATGATAGACGTGGATGGAGGATGTATGACTAGGAGTTGCATTGTCTGAATGATAGATGTGGATGGAGTATGTATGGCTAGGAGTTGCATTGTCTGAATGATAGACGTGGATGGAGTATGCATGACTTGGAGTTGCATTGTCTGAATGATAGACGTGGATGGAGTATGCATGACTAGGAGTTGCATTTTCTGAATGATAGACGTGGATGTAGTATGCATGACTTGGAGTTGCATTGTCTGAATGATAGACGTGGATGGAGTATGTCTGACTAGGAGTTGCATTGTCTGAATGATAGACATGGATTGAGGATGTGTGACTAGGAGTTGCATTGTCTAAATGATAGATGTGGATGGAGGATGTATGACTAGGAGTTACATTGTGTGAATGATAGACGTGGATGGAGTATGTATGACTAGGAGTTGCATTGTCTGAATGATAGACGTGGTTGGACTATGTATGACTAGGAGTTGCATTGTCTGAATGATGGACGTGGATGGAGTATGTATGACTAGGAGTTGCATTGTCTGAATGATAGACGTGGATGCAGGATGTATGACTAGGAGTTGCATTGTCTGAATGATAGACGTGGATGGAGGATGTATGACTAGGAGTTGCATTGTCTGAATGATAGACGTGGATGGAGTATGTATGACTAAGAGTTGCATTGTCTGAATGATAGACATAGTTCGACTATGCATGACTAGGAGTTGCATTGTCTGAATGATGGACGTGGATGGAGGATGCATGACTAGGAGTTGCATTTTCTGAATGATAGACGTGGATGGAGTATGTATGACTTGGAGTTGCATTGTCTGAATGATAGACGTGGCTGGAGGATGTATGACTAGGAGTTGCATTGTCTGAATGATATACATGACTTGAGTGTGTATGATTAGGAGTTGCATTGTCTGAATGATAGACCTGGATGGAGTATGTATGACTAGGAGTTACATTGTCTGAATGATAGACGTGACTTGAGTGTGTATGACTAGGAGTTGCATTGTCTGAATGATAGACGTGGATTGAGGATGTATGACTAGGAGCTGCATTGTCTGAATGATAGACGTGGATGGAGTATGCATGACTTGGAGTTGCATTGTCTGAATGATAGACGTGGATGGAGTATGCATGACTAGGAGTTGCATTTTCTGAATGATAGACGTGGATGTAGTATGCATGACTTGGAGTTGCATTGTCTGAATGATAGACGTGGATGGAGTATGCATGACTAGGAGTTGCATTTTCTGAATGATAGACGTGGATGGAGTATGTATGATTTGGAGTTGCATTGTCTGAATGATAGACGTGGATGGAGTATGCATGACTAGGATTTGCATTTTCTGAATGATAGACGTGGATGTAGTAAGCATGACTTGGAGTTGCCTTGTCTGAATGATAGACGTGGATGGAGTATGTCTGACTAGGAGTTGCATTGTCTGAATGATAGACGTGGCAGGAGGATGTATGACTAGGAGTTGTATTGTCTGAATGATAGACATGGATGGAGTATGTATGACTAGGAGTTGCATTATCTGAATGATAGACATGGATTGAGGATGTATGACTAGGAGTTGCATTGTCTGAATGATAGACGTGGATGGAGGATGTCTGACTAGGAGTTGCATTGTCTGAATGATAGAAGTGGATGGAGGATGTATGACTAGGAGTTGCATTGTCTGAATGATAGACGTGGCTGGCGGATGTATGGCTAGGAGTTATATTGTCTGAATGATAGACGTGGATGGCGTATGTATGACTAGGCGTTGCATTGTCTGAATGATAGGCGTGGGTGGAGTATGTATGACTAGGAGTTGCATTGTCTGAATGATAGATGTGGATGGAGGATTTTTGACATGGAGTTGCATTTTCTGAATGATAGATGTGGATGGAGGATGTATGACTCGGAGTTGCATTGTCTGAATGATAGACAGGGATGGAGGATGTATGACTAGAAGTTTCATTGCATGAATGATAGACGTAGATGGAGGATGTATGACTAGGAGTAGCATTGTCTGAATGATAGACGTGGATGGAGGATGTATGACTAGGAGTTGCATTGTATGAATGATAGACGTGGATGGAGTATGTATGACTAGGAGTAGCATTGTCTGAATGATAGATGTGACTTGAGTGTGTATGACTAGGAGTTGCATTGTCTGAATGATAGACGTGGATGGAGGATGTATGACTAGGAGTAGCATTGTCTGAATGATAGACGTGGATGGAGGATGTATGACTAGGAGTTTCATTGTCTGAATGATAGCCGTGGATGGAGTATGTATGACTAGGAGTTTCATTGTCTGAATGATAGACGTGGATGGAGGACTTTTGACTAGGAGTTGCATTTTCTGAATGATAGACGTGGATGGAGGATGTATGACTCGGATTTGCATTGTCTGAATGATAGACGTGACTTGAGTGTGTATGACTAGGAGTTTCATTGTCTGAATGATATACGTGGATGGAGGAGTTTTGACTAGGAGTTGCATTTTCTGAATGATAGACGTGGATGGAGGATGTATGACTCGGAGTTGCATTGTCTGAATGATAGACGTGACTTGAGTGTGTATGACTAGGAGTTGAATTGTCTGAATGATAGACGTGGATGGAGTATGTATGACTAGGAGTTGCATTTTCTGAATGATAGACATGGATAAAGGATGTATGACTAGGAGTTGCATTGTATGAATGATAGACGTGGATGGAAGATGTATGACTAGAAGTGCATTGTTTGAATGATAGACGTGGATGGAGGATGTATGACTAGGAGTTGCATTGTCTGAATGATAGACATGGATGGAGGATGTATGACTAGGAGTTGCATTGTATGAATGATAGACGTGGATGGAGGATGTATGACTAGGAGTTGCACTGTCTGAATGATAGACGTGGATGGAGGATGTATGACTAGGAGTTGCATTGTCTGAATGATAGACGTGGCAGGAGGATGTATGACTAGGAGTTGCATTGTCTGAATGATAGACATGACTTGAGTGTGTATGACTAGGAGTTGCATTGTCTGAATGATAGACGTGGATGGAGTATGTATGACTAGGAGTTGCATTGTCTGAATGATAGCCGTGGATGGAGGATGTCTGACTAGGAGTTTCATTGTCTGAATGATAGACGTGGATGGAGGAGTTTTGACTAGGAGTTGCATTTTCTGAATGATAGGCATGGATGGAGGATGTATGACTCGGAGTTGCATTGTCTGAATGATAGAAGTGACTTGAGTGTGTATGACTAGGAGTTGAATTGTCTGAATGATAGACGTGGATGGAGTATGTATGACTAGGAGTTGCATTTTCTGAATGATAGACATGGATGGAGGATGTATGACTAGGAGTTGCATTGTATGAATGATAGACGTGGATGGAGGATGTATGACTAGGAGTGCATTGTTTGAATGATAGACGTGGATGGAGGATGTATGACTAGGAGTTGCATTGTCTGAATGATAGACATGGATGGAGGATGTATGACTAGGAGTTGCATTGTATGAATGATAGACGTGGATGGAGGATGTATGAATAGGAGTTGCACTGTCTGAATGATAGACGTGGATGGAGGATGTATGACTAGGAGTTGCATTGTCTGAATGATAGACGTTGGTGGAGTATTTTAGACTAGGAGTTGCATTGTCTGAATGATAGACGTGATTTGAGTGTGTATGACTAGGAGTTCCATTGTCTGAATGATAGACGTGGATGGAGTATGTATGACTAGGAGTTGCATTGTCTGAATGATAGACGTGGCAGGAGGATGTATGACTAGGAGTTGCATTGTCTGAATGATAGACATGACTTGAGTGTGTATGACTAGGAGTTGCATTGTCTGAATGATAGACGTGGATGGAGTATGTATAACTAGGAGTTGCATTGTCTGAATGATAGACGGGACTTGAGTGTTTATGACTAGGAGTTACATTGTCTGAATGATAGACCTGGATGGAGGATGTATGACTAGGAGTTGCATTGTCTGAATGATAGACGTGGATGGAGGATGTATGACTAGGAGTTTTATTGTCTGAATGATAGACGTGGCTGGCGGATGTATGGCTAGGAGTTATATTGTCTGAATGATAGACGTGGATGGCGTATGTATGACTAGGCGTTGCTTTGTCTGAATGATAGACGTGGGTGGAGTATGTATGACTAGGAGTTGCATTGTCTGAATGATAGATGTGGATGGAGGATTTTTGACATGGAGTTGCATTTTATGAATGATAGACGTGGATGGAGGATGTATGACTCGGAGTTGCATTGTCTGAATGATAGACATGGATGGAGGATGTATGACTAGGAGTTGCATTGTCTGAATGATAGACATGGATGGAGGATGTATGACTAGAAGTTTCATTGTATGAATGATAGACGTGGATGGAGGATGTATGACTAGGAGTAGCATTGTCTGAATGATAGACGTGGATGGAGGATGTATGACTAGGAGTTGCATTTTCTGAATGATAGACGTGGATGGTGTATGTATGACTAGGAGTAGCATTGTCTGAATGATAGACGTCACTTGAGTGTGTATGACTAGGAGTATCATTGTCTGAATGATAGACGTGGATGGAGGATGTATGACTAGGAGTTGCATTGTCTGAATGATAGCCGTGGATGGAGTATGTATGACTAGGAGTTTCATTGTCTGAATGATAGGCGTGGATGGAGGACTTTTGACTAGGAGATGCATTTTCTGAATGATTGACGTGGATGGAGGATGTATGACTCGGATTTGCATTGTCTGAATGATAGACGTGACTTGAGTGTGTATGACTAGGAGTTGCATTGTCTGAATGATAGACGTGGATGGAATATATATGACTGGGAGTTGCATTGTCTGAATGATAGACGTGGATGGAGTATGTATGACTAGGAGTAGTATTGTCTGAATGATAGCCGTGGATGGAGTTGTATGACTAGGAGTTTCATTGTCTAAATGATAGACGTGGATGGAGGAGTTTTGACTAGGAGTTGCATTTTCTGAATGATAGACGTGGATGGAGGATGTATGACTCGGAGTTGCATTGTCTGAATGATAGACGTGACTTGAGTGTGTATGACTAGGAGTTGAATTGTCTGAATGATAGACGTGGATGGAGTATGTATGACTAGGAGTTGCATTGTCTGAATGATAGACATGGATGGAGGATGTATGACTAGGAGTTGCATTGTATGAATGATAGACGTGGATGGAAGATGTATGACTAGGAGTTGCATTGTCTGAATGATAGACGTGGATGGAGGATGTATGACGTGGAGTTGCATTGTCTGAATGATAGACATGGATGGAGGATGTATGACTAGGAGTTGCATTGTATGAATGATAGACGTGGATGGAGGATGTATGACTAGGAGTTGCATTGTCTTAATGATAGACGTGGATGGAGTATGTATGACTAGGAGTTGCATTATCTGAATGATAGACATGGATGGAGTATGTATGACTAGGAGTTGGATTGTCTGAATGATAGACGTGGATGGAGGATGTATGACTCAGAGTTGCATTGTCTGAATGATAGACGTGACTTGAGTGTGTATGACTAGGAGTTGCATTTTCTGAATGATAGACATGGATGGAGGATGTATGAGTAGGAGTTGCATTGTATGAATGATAGACGTGGATGGAGGATGTATGACTAGGAGTTGCATTGTATGAATGATAGACGTGGATGGAGGATGTATGACTAGGAGTTGCATTGTCTGAATGATAGACGTGGATGGAGGATGTATGACTAGGAGTTGCATTGTCTGAATGATAGACGTGACTTGAGTGTGTATGACTAGGAGTTCCATTGTCTGAATGATAGACGTGGATCGAGTATGTATGACTAGGAGTTGCATTGTCTGAATGATAGACGTGGCTGGAGGATGTATGACTAGGAGTTGCATTGTCTGAATGATAGACATGACTTGAATGTGTGTGACTAGGAGTTGCATTGTCTGAATGATAGACGTGAATGGAGTATGTATGACTAGGAGTTGCATTGTCTGAATGATAGACGTGACTTGAGTGTGTATGACTAGGAGATGCATTGTCTGAATGATAGACGTGGATTGAGGATGTATGAATAGGAGTTGCATTGTCTGAATGATAGACGCGGATGGCGGATGTATGACTAGGAGTTGCATTGTCTGAATGATAGACGTGGCTGGCGGATGTATGGCTAGGAGTTATATTGTCTGAATGATAGACGTGGATGGAGTATGTATGACTAGGATTTGCATTGTCTGAATGATAGACGTGGTTGGACTATGTATGACTAGGAGTTGCATTGTCTGAATGATGGACGTGGATGGAGTATGTATGACTAGGAGTTGCATTGTCTGAATGATAGACCTGGATGGAGGATGTATGACTAGGTGTTGCATTGTCTGAATGATAGACGTGGATGGAGTATGTATGACTAGGAGTTGCATTGTTTGAATGATAGATGTGGATGGAGTATGTATTACTAGGAGTTGCATTGTCTGAATGATAGACGTGGTTGGACTATGTATGACTAGGAGTTGCATTGTCTGAATGATGGACGTGGATGGAGGATGCATGACTAGGAGTCGCATTTTCTGAATGATAGACGTGGATGGAGTATGTATGACTTGGAGTTGCCTTTTCTGAATGATAGACGTGGATGGAGTATGTATGACTATGAGTTGCATTGTCTGAATGATAGACGTGGATGGAGTATGTATGACTAGGAGTTGCATTGTCTGAATGATAGACGTGGATGGAGTATGTATGACTAGGAGTTGCATTGTCTGAATGATAGACATGACTTGAGTGTGTATGACTAGGAGTTGCATTGTCTGAAAGATAGACGTGGATGGAGTATGTATGACTTGGAGTTGAATTTTCTGAATGATAGATGTGACTTGAGTGTGTATGACTAGGAGTTGCATTGTCTGAATGATAGACGTGGATGGAGGATGCATGACTAGGAGTTGCATTGTCTGAATGATAGACGTGGATGGAGGATGCATGACTAGGAGTTGCATTGTCTGAATGATAGACGTGAATGGAGGATGTATGACTAGGAGTTGCATTGTCTGAATGATGGACGTGGATGGAGGATGCATGACTAGGAGTTGCATTTTCTGAATGATAGACGTGGATGGAGTATGCATGACTTGGAGTTGCATTTTCTGAATGATAGATGTGGATGGAGTATGTATGACTAGGAGTTGCATTGTCTGAATGATAGACGTGGATTGAGGATGTATGACTAGGAGTTGCATTTTCTGAATGATAGACGTGGATGGAGGATGTCTGACTAGGAGTTGCATTGTCTGAATGATAGAAGTGGATGGAGGATGTATGACTAGGAGTTGCATTGTCTGAATGATAGACGTGGCTGGCGGATGTATGGCTAGGAGTTATATTGTCTGAATGATAGACATGGATGGCGTATGTATGACTAGGCGTTGCATTGTCAGAATGATAGACGTGGGTGGAGTATGTATGACTAGGAGTTGCATTGTCTGAATGATAGATGTGGATGGAGGATTTTTGACATGGAGTTGCATTTTCTGAATGATAGACGTGGATGGAGGATGTATGACTCGGAGTTGCATTGTCTGAATGATAGACATGGTTGGAGGATGTGTGACTAGGAGTTGCATTGTCTGAATGATAGACAGGGATGGAGGATGTATGAATAGAAGTTTCATTGTATGAATGATAGACGTGGATGGAGGATGTATGACTAGGAGTAGCATTGTCTGAATGATAGACGTGGATGGAGGATGTATGACTAGGAGTTGCATTGTCTGAATGATAGACGTGGATGGAGTATGTATGACTAGGAGTAGCATTGTCTGAATGATAGACGTGACTTGAGTGTGTATGACTAGGAGTTCCATTGTCTGAATGATAGACGTGGATGGAGGATGTATGACTAGGAGTAGCATTGTCTGAATGATAGACGTGGATGGAGGATGTATGACTAGGAGTTGCATTGTCTGAATGATAGCCGTGGATGGAGTATGTATGACTAGGAGTTTCATTGTCTGAATGATAGACGTGGATGGAGGACTTTTGACTAGGAGTTGCATTTTCTGAATGATAGACGTGGATGGAGGATGTATGACTCGGATTTGCATTGTCTGAAGGATAGACGTGACTTGAGTGTGTATGACTAGGAGTTGCATTGTCTGAATGATAGACGTGGACGGAATATATATGACTAGGAGTTGCATTGTCTGAATGATAGACGTGGATGGAGTATGTATGACTAGGAGTTTCATTGTCTGAATGATAGACAATGATGGAGGAGTTTTGACTAGGAGTTGCATTTTCTGAATGATAGACGTGGATGGAGGATGTATGACTCGGAGTTGCATTGTCTGAATGATAGAAGTGACTTGAGTGTGTATGACCAGGAGTTGAATTGTCTGAATGATAGACGTGGATGGAGTATGCATGACTTGGAGTTGCATTTTCTGAATGATAGATGTGGATGGAGTATGTATGACTAGGAGTTGCATTGTCTGAATGATAGACGTGGATTGAGGATGTATGACTAGGAGTTGCATTTTCTGAATGATAGACGTGGATGGAGGATGTCTGACTAGGAGTTGCATTGTCTGAATGATAGAAGTGGATGGAGGATGTATGACTAGGAGTTTCATTGTCTGAATGATAGACGTGGATGGAGGAGTTTTGACTAGGAGTTGCATTTTCTGAATGATAGGCATGGATGGAGGATGTATGACTCGGAGTTGCATTGTCTGAATGATAGAAGTGACTTGAGTGTGTATGACTAGGAGTTGAATTGTCTGAATGATAGACGTGGATGGAGTATGTATGACTAGGAGTTGCATTTTCTGAATGATAGACATGGATGGAGGATGTATGACTAGGAGTTGCATTGTATGAATGATAGACGTGGATGGAGGATGTATGACTAGGAGTGCATTGTTTGAATGATAGACGTGGATGGAGGATGTATGACTAGGAGTTGCATTGTCTGAATGATAGACATGGATGGAGGATGTATGACTAGGAGTTGCATTGTATGAATGATAGACGTGGATGGAGGATGTATGACTAGGAGTTGCACTGTCTGAATGATAGACGTGGATGGAGGATGTATGACTAGGAGTTGCATTGTCTGAATGATAGACATGACTTGAGTGTGTATGACTAGGAGTTGCATTGTCTGAATGATAGACGTGGATGGAGTATGTATAACTCGGAGTTGCATTGTCTGAATGATAGACGGGACTTGAGTGTTTATGACTAGGAGTTACATTGTCTGAATGATAGACCTGGATGGAGGATGTATGACTAGGAGTTGCATTGTCTGAATGATAGACGTGGATGGAGGATGTATGACTAGGAGTTTTATTGTCTGAATGATAGACGTGGCTGGCGGATGTATGGCTAGGAGTTATATTGTCTGAATGATAGACGTGGATGGCGTATGTATGACTAGGCGTTGCTTTGTCTGAATGATAGACGTGGGTGGAGTATGTATGACTAGGAGTTGCATTGTCTGAATGATAGATGTGGATGGAGGATTTTTGACATGGAGTTGCATTTTATGAATGATAGACGTGGATGGAGGATGTATGACTCGGAGTTGCATTGTCTGAATGATAGACATGGATGGAGGATGTATGACTAGGAGTTGCATTGTCTGAATGATAGACATGGATGGAGGATGTATGACTAGAAGTTTCATTGTATGAATGATAGACGTGGATGGAGGATGTATGACTAGGAGTAGCATTGTCTGAATGATAGACGTGGATGGAGGATGTATGACTAGGAGTTGCATTTTCTGAATGATAGACGTGGATGGAGTATGTATGACTAGGAGTAGCATTGTCTGAATGATAGACGTCACTTGAGTGTGTATGACTAGGAGTATCATTGTCTGAATGATAGACGTGGATGGAGGATGTATGACTAGGAGTTGCATTGTCTGAATGATAGCCGTGGATGGAGTATGTATGACTAGGAGTTTCATTGTCTGAATGATAGGCGTGGATGGAGGACTTTTGACTAGGAGTTGCATTTTCTGAATGATAGACGTGGATGGAGGATGTATGACTCGGATTTGCATTGTCTGAATGATAGACGTGACTTGAGTGTGTATGACTAGGAGTTGCATTGTCTGAATGATAGACGTGGATGGAATATATATGACTGGGAGTTGCATTGTCTGAATGATAGACGTGGATGGAGTATGTATGACTAGGAGTAGTATTGTCTGAATGATAGCCGTGGATGGAGTTGTATGACTAGGAGTTTCATTGTCTAAATGATAGACGTGGATGGAGGAGTTTTGACTAGGAGTTGCATTTTCTGAATGATAGACGTGGATGGAGGATGTATGACTCGGAGTTGCATTGTCTGAATGATAGACGTGACTTGAGTGTGTATGACTAGGAGTTGAATTGTCTGAATGATAGACGTGGATGGAGTATGTATGACTAGGAGTTGCATTGTCTGAATGATAGACATGGATGGAGGATGTATGACTAGGAGTTGCATTGTATGAATGATAGACGTGGATGGAAGATGTATGACTAGGAGTTGCATTGTCTGAATGATAGACGTGGATGGAGGATGTATGACGTGGAGTTGCATTGTCTGAATGATAGACATGGATGGAGGATGTATGACTAGGAGTTGCATTGTATGAATGATAGACGTGGATGGAGGATGTATGACTAGGAGTTGCATAGTCTTAATGATAGACGTGGATGGAGTATGTATGACTAGGAGTTGCATTATCTGAATGATAGACATGGATGGAGTATGTATGACTAGGAGTTGGATTGTCTGAATGATAGACGTGGATGGAGGATGTATGACTCAGAGTTGCATTGTCTGAATGATAGACGTGACTTGAGTGTGTATGACTAGGAGTTGCATTTTCTGAATGATAGACATGGATGGAGGATGTATGAGTAGGAGTTGCATTGTATGAATGATAGACGTGGATGGAGGATGTATGACTAGGAGTTGCATTGTATGAATGATAGACGTGGATGGAGGATGTATGACTAGGAGTTGCATTGTCTGAATGATAGACGTGGATGGAGGATGTATGACTAGGAGTTGCATTGTCTGAATGATAGACGTGACTTGAGTGTGTATGACTAGGAGTTCCATTGTCTGAATGATAGACGTGGATCGAGTATGTATGACTAGGAGTTGCATTGTCTGAATGATAGACGTGGCTGGAGGATGTATGACTAGGAGTTGCATTGTCTGAATGATAGACATGACTTGAATGTGTATGACTAGGAGTTGCATTGTCTGAATGATAGACGTGGATGGAGTATGTATGACTAGGAGTTGCATTGTCTGAATGATAGACGTGACTTGAGTGTGTATGACTAGGAGATGCATTGTCTGAATGATAGACGTGGATTGAGGATGTATGAATAGGAGTTGCATTGTCTGAATGATAGACGCGGATGGCGGATGTATGACTAGGAGTTGCATTGTCTGAATGATAGACGTGGCTGGCGGATGTATGGCTAGGAGTTATATTGTCTGAATGATAGACGTGGATGGAGTATGTATGACTAGGATTTGCATTGTCTGAATGATAGACGTGGTTGGACTATGTATGACTACGAGTTGCATTGTCTGAATGATGGACGTGGATGGAGTATGTATGACTAGGAGATGCATTGTCTGAATGATAGACCTGGATGGAGGATGTATGACTAGGTGTTGCATTGTCTGAATGATAGACGTGGATGGAGTATGTATGACTAGGAGTTGCATTGTTTGAATGATAGATGTGGATGGAGTATGTATTACTAGGAGTTGCATTGTCTGAATGATAGACGTGGTTGGACTATGTATGACTAGGAGTTGCATTGTCTGAATGATGGACGTGGATGGAGGATGCATGACTAGGAGTCGCATTTTCTGAATGATAGACGTGGATGGAGTATGTATGACTTGGAGTTGCCTTTTCTGAATGATAGACGTGGATGGAGTATGTATGACTATGAGTTGCATTGTCTGAATGATAGACGTGGATGGAGTATGTATGACTAGGAGTTGCATTGTCTGAATGATAGACGTGGATGGAGTATGTATGACTAGGAGTTGCATTGTCTGAATGATAGACATGACTTGAGTGTGTATGACTAGGAGTTGCATTGTCTGAAAGATAGACGTGGATGGAGTATGTATGACTAGGAGTTGAATTTTCTGAATGATAGATGTGACTTGAGTGTGTATGACTAGGAGTTGCATTGTCTGAATGATAGACGTGGATGGAGGATGCATGACTAGGAGTTGCATTGTCTGAATGATAGACGTGGATGGAGGATGCATGACTAGGAGTTGCATTGTCTGAATGATAGACGTGAATGGAGGATGTATGACTAGGAGTTGCATTGTCTGAATGATGGACGTGGATGGAGGATGCATGACTAGGAGTTGCATTTTCTGAATGATAGACGTGGATGGAGTATGCATGACTTGGAGTTGCATTTTCTGAATGATAGATGTGGATGGAGTATGTATGACTAGGAGTTGCATTGTCTGAATGATAGACGTGGATTGAGGATGTATGACTAGGAGTTGCATTTTCTGAATGATAGACGTGGATGGAGGATGTCTGACTAGGAGTTGCATTGTCTGAATGATAGAAGTGGATGGAGGATGTATGACTAGGAGTTGCATTGTCTGAATGATAGACGTGGCTGGCGGATGTATGGCTAGGAGTTATATTGTCTGAATGATAGACATGGATGGCGTATGTATGACTAGGCGTTGCATTGTCAGAATGATAGACGTGGGTGGAGTATGTATGACTAGGAGTTGAATTGTCTGAATGATAGATGTGGATGGAGGATTTTTGACATGGAGTTGCATTTTCTGAATGATAGACGTGGATGGAGGATGTATGACTCGGAGTTGCATTGTCTGAATGATAGACATGGTTGGAGGATGTGTGACTAGGATTATGCATTGTCTGAATGATAGACAGGGATGGAGGATGTATGAATAGAAGTTTCATTGTATGAATGATAGACGTGGATGGAGGATGTATGACTAGGAGTAGCATTGTCTGAATGATAGACGTGGATGGAGGATGTATGACTAGGAGTTGCATTGTCTGAATGATAGACGTGGATGGAGTATGTATGACTAGGAGTAGCATTGTCTGAATGATAGACGTGACTTGAGTGTGTATGACTAGGAGTTCCATTGTCTGAATGATAGACGTGGATGGAGGATGTATGACTAGGAGTAGCATTGTCTGAATGATAGACGTGGATGGAGGATGTATGACTAGGAGTTGCATTGTCTGAATGATAGCCGTGGATGGAGTATGTATGACTAGGAGTTTCATTGTCTGAATGATAGACGTGGATGGAGGACTTTTGACTAGGAGTTGCATTTTCTGAATGATAGACGTGGATGGAGGATGTATGACTCGGATTTGCATTGTCTGAAGGATAGACGTGACTTGAGTGTGTATGACTAGGAGTTGCATTGTCTGAATGATAGACGTGGACGGAATATATATGACTAGGAGTTGCATTGTCTGAATGATAGACGTGGATGGAGTATGTATGACTAGGAGTTTCATTGTCTGAATGATAGACAATGATGGAGTAGTTTTGACTAGGAGTTGCATTTTCTGAATGATAGACGTGGATGGAGGATGTATGACTCGGAGTTGCATTGTCTGAATGATAGAAGTGACTTGAGTGTGTATGACCAGGAGTTGAATTGTCTGAATGATAGACGTGGATGGAGTATGCATGACTTGGAGTTGCATTTTCTGAATGATAGATGTGGATGGAGTATGTATGACTAGGAGTTGCATTGTCTGAATGATAGACGTGGATTGAGGATGTATGACTAGGAGTTGCATTTTCTGAATGATAGACGTGGATGGAGGATGTCTGACTAGGAGTTGCATTGTCTGAATGATAGAAGTGGATGGAGGATGTATGACTAGGAGTTGCATTGTCTGAATGATAGACGTGGCTGGCGGATGTATGGCTAGGAGTTATATTGTCTGAATGATAGACATGGATGGCGTATGTATGACTAGGCGTTGCATTGTCAGAATGATAGACGTGGGTGGAGTATGTATGACTAGGAGTTGCATTGTCTGAATGATAGATGTGGATGGAGGATTTTTGACATGGAGTTGCATTTTCTGAATGATAGACGTGGATGGAGGATGTATGACTCGGAGTTGCATTGTCTGAATGATAGACATGGTTGGAGGATGTGTGACTAGGAGTTGCATTGTCTGAATGATAGACAGGGATGGAGGATGTATGAATAGAAGTTTCATTGTATGAATGATAGACGTGGATGGAGGATGTATGACTAGGAGTAGCATTGTCTGAATGATAGACGTGGATGGAGGATGTATGACTAGGAGTTGCATTGTCTGAATGATAGACGTGGATGGAGTATGTATGACTAGGAGTAGCATTGTCTGAATGATAGACGTGACTTGAGTGTGTATGACTAGGAGTTCCATTGTCTGAATGATAGACGTGGATGGAGGATGTATGACTAGGAGTAGCATTGTCTGAATGATAGACGTGGATGGAGGATGTATGACTAGGAGTTGCATTGTCTGAATGATAGCCGTGGATGGAGTATGTATGACTAGGAGTTTCATTGTCTGAATGATAGACGTGGATGGAGGACTTTTGACTAGGAGTTGCATTTTCTGAATGATAGACGTGGATGGAGGATGTATGACTCGGATTTGCATTGTCTGAAGGATAGACGTGACTTGAGTGTGTATGACTAGGAGTTGCATTGTCTGAATGATAGACGTGGACGGAATATATATGACTAGGAGTTGCATTGTCTGAATGATAGACGTGGATGGAGTATGTATGACTAGGAGTTTCATTGTCTGAATGATAGACAATGATGGAGGAGTTTTGACTAGGAGTTGCATTTTCTGAATGATAGACGTGGATGGAGGATGTATGACTCGGAGTTGCATTGTCTGAATGATAGAAGTGACTTGAGTGTGTATGACCAGGAGTTGAATTGTCTGAATGATAGACGTGGATGGAGTATGTATGACTAGGAGTTGCATTTTCTGAATGATAGACATGGATGGAGGATGTATGACTAGGAGTTGCATTGTATGAATGATAGACGTGGATGGAGGATGTATGACTAGGAGTTGCATTGTCTGAATGATAGACTTGGATGGAGGATGTATGACTAGGAGTTGCATTGTCTGAATGATAGACATGGATGGAGGATGTATGACTAGGAGTTGCATTGTATGAATGACAGACGTGGATCGAGTATGTATGACTAGGAGTTGCATTGTCTGAATGATAGACGTGGCTGGAGGATGTATGACTAGGAGTTGCATTGTCTGAATGATAGACATGACTTGAATGTGTATGACTAGGAGTTGCATTGTCTGAATGATAGACGTGGATGGAGTATGTATGACTAGGAGTTGCATTGTCTGAATGATAGACGTGACTTGAGTGTGTATGACTAGGAGATGCATTGTCTGAATGATAGACGTGGATTGAGGATGTATGAATAGGAGTTGCATTGTCTGAATGATAGACGCGGATGGCGGATGTATGACTAGGAGTTGCATTGTCTGAATGATAGACGTGGCTGGCGGATGTATGGCTAGGAGTTATATTGTCTGAATGATAGACGTGGATGGAGTATGTATGACTAGGATTTGCATTGTCTGAATGATAGACGTGGTTGGACTATGTATGACTAGGAGTTGCATTGTCTGAATGATGGACGTGGATGGAGTATGTATGACTAGGAGTTGCATTGTCTGAATGATAGACCTGGATGGAGGATGTATGACTAGGTGTTGCATTGTCTGAATGATAGACGTGGATGGAGTATGTATGACTAGGAGTTGCATTGTTTGAATGATAGATGTGGATGGAGTATGTATTACTAGGAGTTGCATTGTCTGAATGATAGACGTGGTTGGACTATGTATGACTAGGAGTTGCATTGTCTGAATGATGGACGTGGATGGAGGATGCATGACTAGGAGTCGCATTTTCTGAATGATAGACGTGGATGGAGTATGTATGACTTGGAGTTGCCTTTTCTGAATGATAGACGTGGATGGAGTATGTATGACTATGAGTTGCATTGTCTGAATGATAGACGTGGATGGAGTATGTATGACTAGGAGTTGCATTGTCTGAATGATAGACGTGGATGGAGTATGTATGACTAGGAGTTGCATTGTCTGAATGATAGACATGACTTGAGTGTGTATGACTAGGAGTTCCATTGTCTGAAAGATAGACGTGGATGGAGTATGTATGACTAGGAGTTGAATTTTCTGAATGATAGATGTGACTTGAGTGTGTATGACTAGGAGTTGCATTGTCTGAATGATAGACGTGGATGGAGGATGCATGACTAGGAGTTGCATTGTCTGAATGATAGACGTGGATGGAGGATGCATGACTAGGAGTTGCATTGTCTGAATGATAGACGTGAATGGAGGATGTATGACTAGGAGTTGCATTGTCTGAATGATGGACGTGGATGGAGGATGCATGACTAGGAGTTGCATTTTCTGAATGATAGACGTGGATGGAGTATGCATGACTTGGAGTTGCATTTTCTGAATGATAGATGTGGATGGAGTATGTATGACTAGGAGTTGCATTGTCTGAATGATAGACGTGGATTGAGGATGTATGACTAGGAGTTGCATTTTCTGAATGATAGACGTGGATGGAGGATGTCTGACTAGGAGTTGCATTGTCTGAATGATAGAAGTGGATGGAGGATGTATGACTAGGAGTTGCATTGTCTGAATGATAGACGTGGCTGGCGGATGTATGGCTATGAGTTATATTGTCTGAATGATAGACATGGATGGCGTATGTATGACTAGGCGTTGCATTGTCAGAATGATAGACGTGGGTGGAGTATGTATGACTAGGAGTTGCATTGTCTGAATGATAGATGTGGATGGAGGATTTTTGACATGGAGTTGCATTTTCTGAATGATAGACGTGGATGGAGGATGTATGACTCGGAGTTGCATTGTCTGAATGATAGACATGGTTGGAGGATGTGTGACTAGGAGTTGCATTGTCTGAATGATAGACAGGGATGGAGGATGTATGAATAGAAGTTTCATTGTATGAATGATAGACGTGGATGGAGGATGTATGACTAGGAGTAGCATTGTCTGAATGATAGACGTGGATGGAGGATGTATGACTAGGAGTTGCATTGTCTGAATGATAGACGTGGATGGAGTATGTATGACTAGGAGTAGCATTGTCTGAATGATAGACGTGACTTGAGTGTGTATGACTAGGAGTTCCATTGTCTGAATGATAGACGTGGATGGAGGATGTATGACTAGGAGTAGCATTGTCTGAATGATAGACGTGGATGGAGGATGTATGACTAGGAGTTGCATTGTCTGAATGATAGCCGTGGATGGAGTATGTATGACTAGGAGTTTCATTGTCTGAATGATAGACGTGGATGGAGGACTTTTGACTAGGAGTTGCATTTTCTGAATGATAGACGTGGATGGAGGATGTATGACTCGGATTTGCATTGTCTGAAGGATAGACGTGACTTGAGTGTGTATGACTAGGAGTTGCATTGTCTGAATGATAGACGTGGACGGAATATATATGACTAGGAGTTGCATTGTCTGAATGATAGACGTGGATGGAGTATGTATGACTAGGAGTTTCATTGTCTGAATGATAGACAATGATGGAGGAGTTTTGACTAGGAGTTGCATTTTCTGAATGATAGACGTGGATGGAGGATGTATGACTCGGAGTTGCATTGTCTGAATGATAGAAGTGACTTGAGTGTGTATGACCAGGAGTTGAATTGTCTGAATGATAGACGTGGATGGAGTATGTATGACTAGGAGTTGCATTTTCTGAATGATAGACATGGATGGAGGATGTATGACTAGGAGTTGCATTGTATGAATGATAGACGTGGATGGAGGATGTATGACTAGGAGTTGCATTGTCTGAATGATAGACTTGGATGGAGGATGTATGACTAGGAGTTGCATTGTCTGAATGATAGACATGGATGGAGGATGTATGACTAGGAGTTGCATTGTATGAATGACAGACGTGGATGGAGGATGTATGACTAGGAATTGCATTGTCTGAATGATAGACGTGGATGGAGGATGTATGACTAGGAGTTGCATTGTCTGAATGATAGACGTTGATGGAGTATGTATGACTAGGAGTTGCATTGTCTGAATGATAGACGTGATTTGAGTGTGTATGACTAGGAGTTCCATTGTCTGAATGATAGATGTGGATGGAGTATGTATGACTAGGAGTTGCATTGTCTGAATGATAGACGTGGCAGGAGGATGTATGACTAGGAGTTGCATTGTCTGAATGATAGACATGACTTGAGTGCGTATGACTAGGAGTTGCATTGTCTGAATGATAGACGTGGATGGAGTATGTATAACTAGGAGTTTCATTGTCTGAATGATAGACGTGACTTGAGTGTTAATGACTAGGAGTTGCATTGTATGAATGATAGACCTGGATGGAGGATGTATGACTAGGAGTTGCATTGTCTGAATGATAGACGTGGATGGAGGATGTATGACTAGGAGTTGCATTGTCTGAATGATAGACGTGGCTGGCGGATGTATGGCTAGGAGTTATATTGTCTGAATGATAGACGTGGATGGCGCATGTATGACTAGGCGTTGCATTGTCTGAATGATAGACGTGGGTGGAGTATGTATGACTAGCAGTAGCATTGTCTGAATGATAGACGTGGATGGCGCATGTATGACTAGGCGTTGCATTGTATGAATCATAGACCTGGATGGAGGATGTATGACTAGGAGTAGCATTGTCTGAATGATAGATGTGGATGGAGGATGTATGACTAGGAGTTGCATTGTCTGAATGATAGACGTGGATGGAGTATGTATGAATAGGAGTTGCATTGTCTGAATGATAGACGTGACTTGAGTGTGTATGACTAGGAGTTGCATTGTCTGAATGATAGACGTGGATGGAATATATATGACTAGGAGTTGCATTGTCTGAATGATAGACGTGGATGGAGTATGTATGACTAGGAGTTGCATTGTCTGAATGATAGCCGTGGATGGAGTATGTATGAATAGGAGTTTCATTGTCTGAATCATAGACGTGGATGGAGGACTTTTGACTAGGAGTTGCATTTTCTGAATAATAGACGTGGATGGAGGATGTATGACTCGGAGTTGCATTGTCTGAATGATAGATGTGACTTGAGTGTGTATGACTAGGAGTTGCATTGTCTGAATGATAGACGTGGATGGAGTATGTATGACTAGGAGTTGCATTGTCTGAATGATAGACATGGATGGAGGATGTATGACTAGGAGTTGCATTGTATGAATGATAGACGTGGATGGAGGATGTATGACTAGGAGTTGCATTGTCTGAATGATAGACGTGGATGGAGGATGTATGACTAGGAGTTGCATTGTCTGAATGATAGACGTGGATGGAGTATGTATGACTAGGAGCTGCATTGTCTGAATGATAGACGTGACTTGAGTGTGTATGACTAGGAGTTCCATTGTCTGAATGATAGACGTGGATGGAGTATGTATGACTAGGAGTTGTATTGTCTGAATGATAGACGTGGCAGGAGGATGTATGACTAGGAGTTGCATTGTCTGAATGATAGACATGACTTGAGTGTGTATGACTAGGAGTTGCATTGTCTGAATGATAGACGTGACTTGAGTGTGTATGACTAGGAGTTCCATTGTCTGAATGATAGACGTGGATGGAGTATGTATGACTAGGAGTTGCATTGTCTAAATGATAGACGTGGCAGGAGGATGTATGACTAGGAGTTGCATTGCTGAATGATAGACATGACTTTACTGTGTATGACTAGGAGTTGCATTGTCTGAATGATAGACGTGGATGGAGTACGTATAACTAGGAGTTGCATTGTCTGAATGATAGACGTGACTTGAGTGTTTACGACTAGGAGTTGCATTGTCTGAATGATAGACCTGGATGGAGGATGTATGACTAGGAGTTGCATTGTCTGAATGATAGACATGGATGGAGGATGTATGACTAGGAGTTGCATTGTCTGAATGATAGACGTGGCTGGCGGATGTATGGCTATTAGTTATATTGTCTGAATGATAGATGTGGATGGAGTATGTATGACTAGGAGTTGCATTGTCTGAATGATAGACGTGGATGGAGGATGTATGACTAGGAGTTGCATTGTATGAATGATAGATGTGGATGGAGGATGTATGACTAGGAGTTGCATTGTCTGAATGATAGACTTGGATGGAGGATGTATGACTAGGAGTTGCATTGTCTGAATGATAGACATGGATGGAGGATGTATGACTAGGAGTTGCATTGTATGAATGACAGAAGTGGATGGAGGATGTATGACTAGGAGTTGCATTGTCTGAATGATAGACGTGGATGGAGGATGTATGACTAGGAGTTGCATTGTCTGAATGATAGACGTTGATGGAGTATGTATGACTAGGAGTTGCATTGTCTGAATGATAGACGTGATTTGAGTGTGTATGACTAGGAGTTCCATTGTCTGAATGATAGATGTGGATGGAGTATGTATGACTAGGAGTTGCATTGTCTGAATGATAGACGTGGAAGGAATATGTATGACTAGGAGTTGCATTGTCTGAATGATAGACATGACTTGAGTGCGTATGACTAGGAGTTGCATTGTCTGAATGATAGACGTGGATGGAGTATGTATAACTAGGAGTTGCATTGTCTGAATGATAGACGTGACTTGAGTGTTTATGACTAGGAGTTGCATTGTATGAATGATAGACCTGGATGGAGGATGTATGACTAGGAGTTGCATTGTCTGAATGATAGACGTGGATGGAGGATGTATGACTAGGAGTTGCATTGTCTGAATGATAGACGTGGCTGGCGGATGTATGGCTAGGAGTTATATTGTCTGAATGATAGACGTGGATGGCGCATGTATGACTAGGCGTTGCATTGTCTGAATGATAGACGTGGGTGGAGTATGTATGACTAGGAGTAGCATTGTCTGAATGATAGACGTGGATGGCGCATGTATGACTAGGCGTTGCATTGTATGAATCATAGACGTGGATGGAGGATGTATGACTAGGAGTAGCATTGTCTGAATGATAGACGTGACTTGAGTGTGTATGACTAGGAGTTGCATTGTCTGAATGATAGACGTGGATGGAATATATATGACTAGGAGTTGCATTGTCTGAATGATAGACGTGGATGGAGTATGTATGACTAGGAGTTGCATTGTCTGAATGATAGCCGTGGATGGAGTATGTATGAATAGGAGTTTCATTGTCTGAATCATAGACGTGGATGGAGGACTTTTGACTAGGAGTTGCATTTTCTGAATAATAGACGTGGATGGAGGATGTATGACTCGGAGTTGCATTGTCTGAATGATAGACGTGACTTGAGTGTGTATGACTAGGAGTTGCATTGTCTGAATGATAGACGTGGATGGAGTATGTATGACTAGGAGTTGCATTGTCTGAATGATAGACATGGATGGAGGATGTATGACTAGGAGTTGCATTGTATGAATGATAGACGTGGATGGAGAATGTATGACTAGGAGTTGCATTGTCTGAATGATAGACGTGGATGGAGGATGTATGACTAGGAGTTGCATTGTCTGAATGATAGACGTGGATGGAGTATGTATGACTAGGAGCTGCATTGTCTGAATGATAGACGTGACTTGAGTGTGTATGACTAGGAGTTCCATTGTCTGAATGATAGACGTGGATGGAGTATGTATGACTAGAAGTTGCATTGTCTGAATGATAGACGTGGCAGGAGGATGTATGACTAGGAGTTGCATTGTCTGAATGATAGACATGACTTGAGTGTGTATGACTAGGAGTTGCATTGTCTGAATGATAGACGTGACTTGAGTGTGTATGACTAGGAGTTCCATTGTCTGAATGATAGACGTGGATGGAGTATGTATGACTAGGAGTTGCATTGTCTAAATGATAGACGTGGCAGGAGGATGTATGACTAGGAGTTGCATTGCTGAATGATAGACATGACTTTAGTGTGTATGACTAGGAGTTGCATTGTCTGAATGATAGACGTGGATGGAGTATGTATAACTAGGAGTTGCATTGTCTGAATGATAGACGTGACTTGAGTGTTTATGACTAGGAGTTGCATTGTCTGAATGATAGACCTGGATGGAGGATGTATGACTAGGAGTTGCATTGTCTGAATGATAGACATGGATGGAGGATGTATGACTAGGAGTTGCATTGTCTGAATGATAGACGTGGCTGGCGGATGTATGGCTATCATTTATATTGTCTGAATGATAGATGTGGATGGAGTATGTATGACTAGGAGTTGCATTGTCTGAATGATAGACGTGGATGGAGGATGTATGACTAGGAGTTGCATTGTATGAATGATAGATGTGGATGGAGGATGTATGACTAGGAGTTGCATTGTCTGAATGATAGACGTGGATGGAGTATGTATGACTAGGAGTTGCATTGTCTGAATGATAGACATGGTTGGACTATGTATGACTAGGAGTTGCATTGTCTGAATGATGGACGTGGATGGAGGATGCATGACTAGGAGGTACATTTTCTGAACTATAGACGTGGATGGAGTATCTATGACTAGGAGTTGCATTGTCTGAATGATAGACGTGGATGGAGTATGTATGACTAGGAGTTGCATTGTCTGAATGATAGACGTGGCTGGAGGATGTATGACTAGGAGTTGCATTGTCTGAATGATAGACATGACTTGAGTGTGTATGACTAGGAGTTGCATTGTCTGAATGATAGACGTGGATGGAGTATGTATGACTAGGAGTTGCATTATCTGAATGATAGACGTGACTTGAGTGTGTATGACTAGGGGTTGCATTGTCTGAATGATAGACGTGGGTGGATGAGGTATGACTAGGAGTTCATTGTCTGAATGATGGACGTGGATGGAGGATGCATGACTAGGAGTCACATTTTCTGAATGATAGACGTGGATGGAGTATGCATGACTTGGCGTTGCATTGTCTGAATGATAGACGTGGATGGAGGATGTATGACTAGGAGTTGCATTGTCTGAATGGGAGACGTGGATGGAGGATTTATGACTAGGAGTTGCAATGTCTGAATGACAGACATGGATGGAGGATGTATGAATAGGAGGTGCATTGTCTGAATGATAGACGTGGCTGGAGGATGCATGGCTAGGAGTTATATTGTCTGAATGATAGACGTGGATGGAGTATGTATGACTAGGCGTTGCATTGTCTGAATGATAGACGTAGATGGAGTATGTATGACTAGGAGTTGCATTGTCTGAATGATAGACGTGGATGGAGGATGTATGACTAGAAATTGCATTGTATGAATTGATAGACGTGGATGGAGGATGTATGACTAGGAGTAGCATTGTCTGAATGATAGACGTGGATGGAGGATGTATGACTAGGAGTTGCATTGTCTGAATGTTAGACCTGGATGGAGTATGTATTACTAGGAGTTGCATTGTCTGAACGATAGACGTGACTTGAGTGTGTATGACTAGGAGTTGCATTGTCTGAATGACAGACATGACTTGAGTGTGTATGACTAGGAGTTGCATTGTCTGAACGATAGACGTGGATGGAGTATGTATGACTAGGAGTTGCATTGTCTGAATGATAGACGTGACTTGAGTGTGTATGACTAGGAGTTGCATTGTCTGAATGATAGACGTGGATGGAGGATGTATGACTAGGAGTTGCATTGTCTGAATGATAGACGTGGATGGAGGATATATGACTATGAGTTGCATTGTCTGAATGATAGACGTGGATGGAGGAGGTATGACTATGAGTTGCATTGTCTGAATGATGGACGTGGATGGAGGATGTATTACTAGGAGTTGCATTGTCTGAACGATAGACGTGACTTGAGTGTGTATGACTCGGAGTTGCATTGTCTGAATGACAGACATGTCTTGAGTGTGTATGACTAGGAGTTGCATTGTCTGAACGATAGACGTGGATGGAGTATGTATGACTAGGAGTTGCATTGTCTGAATGATAGACGTGACTTGAGTGTGTATGACTAGGAGTTGCATTTTCTGAATGATAGACGTGGATGGAGGATGTATGACTAGGAGTTGCATTTTCTGAATGATAGACGTGGATGGAGGATATATGACTAGGAGTTGCATTGTCTGAATGATAGACGTGGATTGAGGATGTATGACTAGGAGTTGCATTGTCTGAATGATAGACGTGGCTGGCGGATGTATGGCTATTAGTTATATTGTCTGAATGATAGATGTGGATGGAGTATGTATGACTAGGAGTTGCATTGTCTGAATGATAGACGTGGATGGAGGATGTATGACTAGGAGTTGCATTGTATGAATGATAGATGTGGATGGAGGATGTATGACTAGGAGTTGCATTGTCTGAATGATAGACTTGGATGGAGGATGTATGACTAGGAGTTGCATTGTCTGAATGATAGACATGGATGGAGGATGTATGACTAGGAGTTGCATTGTATGAATGACAGAAGTGGATGGAGGATGTATGACTAGGAGTTGCATTGTCTGAATGATAGACGTGGATGGAGGATGTATGACTAGGAGTTGCATTGTCTGAATGATAGACGTTGATGGAGTATGTATGACTAGGAGTTGCATTGTCTGAATGATAGACGTGATTTGAGTGTGTATGACTAGGAGTTCCATTGTCTGAATGATAGATGTGGATGGAGTATGTATGACTAGGAGTTGCATTGTCTGAATGATAGACGTGGAAGGAATATGTATGACTAGGAGTTGCATTGTCTGAATGATAGACGTGGATGGAGTATGTATAACTAGGAGTTGCATTGTCTGAATGATAGACGTGACTTGAGTGTTTATGACTAGGAGTTGCATTGTATGAATGATAGACCTGGATGGAGGATGTATGACTAGGAGTTGCATTGTATGAATGATAGACCTGGATGGAGGATGTATGACTAGGAGTTGCATTGTATGAATGATAGACCTGGATGGAGGATGTATGACTAGGAGTTGCATTGTCTGAATGATAGACGTGGATGGAGGATGTATGACTAGGAGTTGCATTGTCTGAATGATAGACGTGGCTGGCGGATGTATGGCTAGGAGTTATATTGTCTGAATGATAGACGTGGATGGCGCATGTATGACTAGGCGTTGCATTGTCTGAATGATAGACGTGGGTGGAGTATGTATGACTAGGAGTAGCATTGTCTGAATGATAGACGTGGATGGCGCATGTATGACTAGGCGTTGCATTGTATGAATCATAGACGTGGATGGAGGATGTATGACTAGGAGTAGCATTGTCTGAATGATAGACGTGACTTGAGTGTGTATGACTAGGATTTGCATTGTCTGAATGATAGACGTGGATGGAATATATATGACTAGGAGTTGCATTGTCTGAATGATAGACGTGGATGGAGTATGTATGACTAGGAGTTGCATTGTCTGAATGATAGCCGTGGATGGAGTATGTATGAATAGGAGTTTCATTGTCTGAATCATAGACGTGGATGGAGGACTTTTGACTAGGAGTTGCATTTTCTGAATAATAGACGTGGATGGAGGATGTATGACTCGGAGTTGCATTGTCTGAATGATAGACGTGACTTGAGTGTGTATGACTAGGAGTTGCATTGTCTGAATGATAGACGTGGATGGAGTATGTATGACTAGGAGTTGCATTGTCTGAATGATAGACATGGATGGAGGATGTATGACTAGGAGTTGCATTGTATGAATGATAGACGTGGATGGAGAATGTATGACTAGGAGTTGCATTGTCTGAATGATAGACGTGGATGGAGGATGTATGACTAGGAGTTGCATTGTCTGAATGATAGACGTGGATGGAGTATGTATGACTAGGAGCTGCATTGTCTGAATGATAGACGTGACTTGAGTGTGTATGACTAGGAGTTCCATTGTCTGAATGATAGACGTGGATGGAGTATGTATGACTAGGAGTTGCATTGTCTGAATGATAGACATGGCAGGAGGATGTATGACTAGGAGTTGCATTGTCTGAATGATAGACATGACTTGAGTGTGTATGACTAGGAGTTGCATTGTCTGAATGATAGACGTGACTTGAGTGTGTATGACTAGGAGTTCCATTGTCTGAATGATAGACGTGGATGGAGTATGTATGACTAGGAGTTGCATTGTCTAAATGATAGACGTGGCAGGAGGATGTATGACTAGGAGTTGCATTGCTGAATGATAGACATGACTTTAGTGTGTATGACTAGGAGTTGCATTGTCTGAATGATAGACGTGGATGGAGTATGTATAACTAGGAGTTGCATTGTCTGAATGATAGACGTGACTTGAGTGTTTATGACTAGGAGTTGCATTGTCTGAATGATAGACCTGGATGGAGGATGTATGACTAGGAGTTGCATTGTCTGAATGATAGACATGGATGGAGGATGTATGACTAGGAGTTGCATTGTCTGAATGATAGACGTGGCTGGCGGATGTATGGCTATCATTTATATTGTCTGAATGATAGATGTGGATGGAGTATGTATGACTAGGAGTTGCATTGTCTGAATGATAGACGTGGATGGAGGATGTATGACTAGGAGTTGCATTGTATGAATGATAGATGTGGATGGAGGATGTATGACTAGGAGTTGCATTGTCTGAATGATAGACGTGGATGGAGTATGTATGACTAGGAGTTGCATTGTCTGAATGATAGACATGGTTGGACTATGTATGACTAGGAGTTGCATTGTCTGAATGATGGACGTGGATGGAGGATGCATGACTAGGAGGTACATTTTCTGAACTATAGACGTGGATGGAGTATGTATGACTAGGAGTTGCATTGTCTGAATGATAGACGTGGATGGAGTATGTATGACTAGGAGTTGCATTGTCTGAATGATAGACGTGGCTGGAGGATGTATGACTAGGAGTTGCATTGTCTGAATGATAGACATGACTTGAGTGTGTATGACTAGGAGTTGCATTGTATGAATGATAGACGTGGATGGAGTATGTATGACTAGGAGTTGCATTGTCTGAATGATAGACGTGACTTGAGTGTGTATGACTAGGGGTTGCATTGTCTGAATGATAGACGTGGGTGGATGAGGTATGACTAGGAGTTCATTGTCTGAATGATGGACGTGGATGGAGGATGCATGACTAGGAGTCACATTTTCTGAATGATAGACGTGGATGGAGTATGCATGACTTGGCGTTGCATTGTCTGAATGATAGACGTGGATGGAGGATGTATGACTAGGAGTTGCATTGTCTGAATGGGAGACGTGGATGGAGGATTTATGACTAGGAGTTGCAATGTCTGAATGACAGACATGGATGGAGGATGTATGAATAGGAGGTGCATTGTCTGAATGATAGACGTGGCTGGCGGATGCATGGCTAGGAGTTATATTGTCTGAATGATAGACGTGGATGGAGTATGTATGACTAGGCGTTGCATTGTCTGAATGATAGACGTAGATGGAGTATGTATGACTAGGAGTTGCATTGTCTGAATGATAGACGTGGATGGAGGATTTTTGACACAGAGTTGCATTTTCTGAATGATAGATGTGGATGGAGGATGTATGACTCGGAGTTGCATTGTCTGAATGATAGACGTGACTTGAGTGTGTATGACTAGGAGTTGCATTGTCTGAATGATAGACGTGGATGGAGTATGTATGACTAGGAGTTGCATTGTCTGAATGATAGACATGGATGGAGGATGTATGACTAGAAATTGCATTGTATGAATTGATAGACGTGGATGGAGGATGTATGACTAGGAGTAGCATTGTCTGAATGATAGACGTGGATGGAGGATGTATGACTAGGAGTTGCATTGTCTGAATGTTAGACCTGGATGGAGTATGTATTACTAGGAGTTGCATTGTCTGAACGATAGACGTGACTTGAGTGTGTATGACTAGGAGTTGCATTGTCTGAATGACAGACATGACTTGAGTGTGTATGACTAGGAGTTGCATTGTCTGAACGATAGACGTGGATGGAGTATGTATGACTAGGAGTTGCATTGTCTGAATGATAGACGTGACTTGAGTGTGTATGACTAGGAGTTGCATTGTCTGAATGATAGACGTGGATGGAGGATGTATGACTAGGAGTTGCATTGTCTGAATGATAGACGTGGATGGAGGATATATGACTATGAGTTGCATTGTCTGAATGATAGACGTGGATGGAGGAGGTATGACTATGAGTTGCATTGTCTGAATGATGGACGTGGATGGAGGATGTATTACTAGGAGTTGCATTGTCTGAACGATAGACGTGACTTGAGTGTGTATGACTAGGAGTTGCATTGTCTGAATGACAGACATGACTTGAGTGTGTATGACTAGGAGTTGCATTGTCTGAACGATAGACGTGGATGGAGTATGTATGACTAGGAGTTGCATTGTCTGAATGATAGACGTGACTTGAGTGTGTATGACTAGGAGTTGCATTTTCTGAATGATAGACGTGGATGGAGGATGTATGACTAGGAGTTGCATTTTCTGAATGATAGACGTGGATGGAGGATATATGACTAGGAGTTGCATTGTCTGAATGATAGACGTGGATTGAGGATGTATGACTAGGAGTTGCATTGTCTGAATGAAAGACGTGGATGGAGTTTGTATGAATAGGAGTTGCATTGTCTGAATGATAGACGTGGATGGAGGATGTATGACTAGGAGTTGCATTGTCTGAAAGATAGACGTGGCTGGCGGATGTATGGCTAGGAGTTATATTGTCTGAATGATAGACGTGGATGGAGTATGTATGACTAGGCGTTGCATTGTCTGAATGATAGACGTGGATGGAGTATGTATGACTAGGAGTTGCATTGTCTGAATGATAGACGTGGATGGAGGATTTTTGACACAGAGTTGCATTTTCTGAATGATAGACGTGGATGGAGGATGTATGAATCGGAGTTGCATTGTCTGAATGATAGATGTGACTTGAGTGTGTAGGACTAGGAGTTGCATTGACTAAATGATAGACGTGGATGGAGTATGTATGATTAGGAGTTGCATTGTCTGAATGACAGACATGGATGGAGGATGTATGACTAGAAATTTCATTGAATGAATGATAGACGTGGATGGAGGATGTATGACTAGGAGTAGCATTGTCTGAATGATAGACGTGGATGGAGGATGTATGACTAGGAGTTGCATTGTCTGAATGATAGACGTGGATGGAGTATGTATGGCTAGGAGTTGCATTGTCTGAATGATAGACGTGACTTGAGTGTGTATGACTAGGAGTTGCATTGTCCGAATGAAAGACGTGGATGGAGTATGTATGACTAGGAGTTGCATTGTCTGAATGATAGACGTGGCTGGAGGATTTATGACTAGGAGTTGCATTGTCTGAATGATAGACATGACCTCAGTGTGTATGACTAGGAGTAGCATTGTCTGAATGATAGACGTGGATGGAGGATGTATGACTAGGAGTTGCATTGTCTGAATGTTAGACCTGGATGGAGTATGTATTACTAGGAGTTGCATTGTCTGAACGATAGACGTGACTTGAGTGTGTATGACTAGGAGTTGCATTGTCTGAATGACAGACATGACTTGAGTGTGTATGACTAGGAGTTGCATTGTCTGAACGATAGACGTGGATGGAGTATGTATGACTAGGAGTTGCATTGTCTGAATGATAGACGTGACTTGAGTGTGTATGACTAGGAGTTGCATTGTCTGAATGATAGACGTGGATGGAGGATGTATGACTAGGAGTTGCATTGTCTGAATGATAGACGTGGATGGAGGATATATGACTATGAGTTGCATTGTCTGAATGATAGACGTGGATGGAGGAGGTATAACTATGAGTTGCATTGTCTGAATGATGGACGTGGATGGAGGATGTATTACTAGGAGTTGCATTGTCTGAACGATAGACGTGACTTGAGTGTGTATGACTAGGAGTTGCATTGTCTGAATGACAGACATGACTTGAGTGTGTATGACTAGGAGTTGCATTGTCTGAACGATAGACGTGGATGGAGTATGTATGACTAGGAGTTGCATTGTCTGAATGATAGACGTGACTTGAGTGTGTATGACTAGGAGTTGCATTTTCTGAATGATAGACGTGGATGGAGGATGTATGACTAGGAGTTGCATTTTCTGAATGATAGACGTGGATGGAGGATATATGACTAGGAGTTGCATTGTCTGAATGATAGACGTGGATTGAGGATGTATGACTAGGAGTTGCATTGTCTGAATGATAGACGTGGATGGAGTTTGTATGAATAGGAGTTGCATTGTCTGAATGATAGACGTGGATGGAGGATGTATGACTAGGAGTTGCATTGTCTGAAAGATAGACGTGGCTGGCGGATGTATGGCTAGGAGTTATATTGTCTGAATGATAGACGTGGATGGAGTATGTATGACTAGGCGTTGCATTGTCTGAATGATAGACGTGGATGGAGTATGTATGACTAGGAGTTGCATTGTCTGAATGATAGACGTGGATGGAGGATTTTTGACACAGAGTTGCATTTTCTGAATGATAGACGTGGATGGAGGATGTATGAATCGGAGTTGCATTGTCTGAATGATAGATGTGACTTGAGTGTGTAGGACTAGGAGTTGCATTGACTAAATGATAGACGTGGATGGAGTATGTATGATTAGGAGTTGCATTGTCTGAATGACAGACATGGATGGAGGATGTATGACTAGAAATTTCATTGAATGAATGATAGACGTGGATGGAGGATGTATGACTAGGAGTAGCATTGTCTGAATGATAGACGTGGATGGAGGATGTATGACTAGGAGTTGCATTGTCTGAATGATAGACGTGGATGGAGTATGTATGGCTAGGAGTTGCATTGTCTGAATGATAGACGTGACTTGAGTGTGTATGACTAGGAGTTGCATTGTCCGAATGAAAGACGTGGATGGAGTATGTATGACTAGGAGTTGCATTGTCTGAATGATAGACGTGGCTGGAGGATTTATGACTAGGAGTTGCATTGTCTGAATGATAGACATGACCTCAGTGTGTATGACTAGGAGTTGCATTGTCTGAATGATAGACGTGGACGGAATATATATGACTAGGAGTTGCATTGTCTGAATGATAGACGTGGATGGAGTATGTATGACTAGGAGTTTCATTGTCTGAATGATAGACGTGGATGGAGGAGTTTTGACTAGGAGTTGCATTTTCTGAATGATAGACGTGGATGGAGGATGTATGACTCGGAGTTGCATTGTCTGAATGATAGAAGTGACTTGAGTGTGTATGACTAGGAGTTGAATTGTCTGAATGATAGACGTGGATGGAGTATGTGTGACTAGGAGTTGCATTTTCTGAATGATAGACATGGATGGAGGATGTATGACTAGGAGTTGCATTGTATGAATGATAGACGTGGATGGAGGATGTATGACTAGGAGTTGCATTGTCTGAATGATAGACTTGGATGGAGGATGTATGACTAGGAGTTGCATTGTCTGAATGATAGACATGGATGGAGGATGTATGACTAGGAGTTGCATTGTATGAATGACAGACGTGGATGGAGGATGTATGACTAGGAGTTGCATTGTCTGAATGATAGACGTGGATGGAGGATGTATGACTAGGAGTTGCATTGTCTGAATGATAGACGTTGATGGAGTATGTATGACTAGGAGTTGCATTGTCTGAATGATAGACGTGATTTGAGTGTGTATGACTAGGAGTTCCATTGTCTGAATGATAGATGTGGATGGAGTATGTATGACTAGGAGTTGCATTGTCTGAATGATAGACGTGGCAGGAGGATGTATGACTAGGAGTTGCATTGTCTGAATGATAGACATGACTTGAGTGCGTATGACTAGGAGTTGCATTGTCTGAATGATAGACGTGGATGGAGTATGTATAACTAGGAGTTGCATTGTCTGAATGATAGACGTGACTTGAGTGTTAATGACTAGGAGTTGCATTGTATGAATGATAGACCTGGATGGAGGATGTATGACTAGGAGTTGCATTGTCTGAATGATAGACGTGGATGGAGGATGTATGACTAGGAGTTGCATTGTCTGAATGATAGACGTGGCTGGCGGATGTATGGCTAGGAGTTATATTGTCTGAATGATAGACGTGGATGGCGCATGTATAACTAGGCATTGCATTGTCTGAATGATAGACGTGGGTGGAGTATGTATGACTAGGAGTAGCATTGTCTGAATGATAGACGTGGATGGCGCATGTATGACTAGGCGTTGCATTGTATGAATCATAGACCTGGATGGAGGATGTATGACTAGGAGTAGCATTGTCTGAATGATAGATGTGGATGGAGGATGTATGACTAGGAGTTGCATTGTCTGAATGATAGACGTGGATGGAGTATGTATGAATAGGAGTTGCATTGTCTGAATGATAGACGTGGATGGAGGATGTATGACTAGGAGTTGCATTGTCTGAATGATAGACGTGGATGGAGTATGTATGACTAGGAGCTGCATTGTCTGAATGATAGACGTGACTTGAGTGTGTATGACTAGGAGTTCCATTGTCTGAATGATAGACGTGGATGGAGTATGTATGACTAGGAGTTGTATTGTCTGAATGATAGACGTGGCAGGAGGATGTATGACTAGGAGTTGCATTGTCTGAATGATAGACATGACTTGAGTGTGTATGACTAGGAGTTGCATTGTCTGAATGATAGACGTGACTTGAGTGTGTATGACTAGGAGTTCCATTGTCTGAATGATAGACGTGGATGGAGTATGTATGACTAGGAGTTGCATTGTCTAAATGATAGACGTGGCAGGAGGATGTATGACTAGGAGTTGCATTGCTGAATGATAGACATGACTTTAGTGTGTATGACTAGGAGTTGCATTGTCTGAATGATAGACGTGGATGGAGTATGTATAACTAGGAGTTGCATTGTCTGAATGATAGACGTGACTTGAGTGTTTATGACTAGGAGTTGCATTGTCTGAATGATAGACCTGGATGGAGGATGTATGACTAGGAGTTGCATTGTCTGAATGATAGACATGGATGGAGGATGTATGACTAGGAGTTGCATTGTCTGAATGATAGACGTGGCTGGCGGATGTATGGCTATTAGTTATATTGTCTGAATGATAGATGTGGATGGAGTATGTATGACTAGGAGTTGCATTGTCTGAATGATAGACGTGGATGGAGGATGTATGACTAGGAGTTGCATTGTATGAATGATAGATGTGGATGGAGGATGTATGACTAGGAGTTGCATTGTCTGAATGATAGACTTGGATGGAGGATGTATGACTAGGAGTTGCATTGTCTGAATGATAGACATGGATGGAGGATGTATGACTAGGAGTTGCATTGTATGAATGACAGAAGTGGATGGAGGATGTATGACTAGGAGTTGCATTGTCTGAATGATAGACGTGGATGGAGGATGTATGACTAGGAGTTGCATTGTCTGAATGATAGACGTTGATGGAGTATGTATGACTAGGAGTTGCATTGTCTGAATGATAGACGTGATTTGAGTGTGTATGACTAGGAGTTCCATTGTCTGAATGATAGATGTGGATGGAGGATGTATGACTAGGAGTTGCATTGTCTGAATGATAGACGTGGATGGAGTATGTATGAATAGGAGTTGCATTGTCTGAATGATAGACGTGACTTGAGTGTGTATGACTAGGAGTTGCATTGTCTGAATGATAGACGTGGATTGAATATATATGACTCGGAGTTGCATTGTCTGAATGATAGACGTGACTTGAGTGTGTATGACTAGGAGTTGCATTGTCTGAATGATAGACGTGGATGGAGTATGTATGACTAGGAGTTGCATTGTCTGAATGATAGACATGGATGGAGGATGTATGACTAGGAGTTGCATTGTATGAATGATAGACGTGGATGGAGGATGTATGACTAGGAGTTGCATTGTCTGAATGATAGACGTGGATGGAGGATGTATGACTAGGAGTTGCATTGTCTGAATGATAGACGTGGATGGAGTATGTATGACTAGGAGCTGCATTGTCTGAATGATAGACGTGACTTGAGTGTGTATGACTAGGAGTTCCATTGTCTGAATGATAGACGTGGATGGAGTATGTATGACTAGGAGTTGTATTGTCTGAATGATAGACGTGGCAGGAGGATGTATGACTAGGAGTTGCATTGTCTGAATGATAGACATGACTTGAGTGTGTATGACTAGGAGTTGCATTGTCTGAATGATAGACGTGACTTGAGTGTGTATGACTAGGAGTTCCATTGTCTGAATGATAGACGTGGATGGAGTATGTATGACTAGGAGTTGCATTGTCTAAATGATAGACGTGGCAGGAGGATGTATGACTAGGAGTTGCATTGCTGAATGATAGACATGACTTTAGTGTGTATGACTAGGAGTTGCATTGTCTGAATGATAGACGTGGATGGAGTATGTATAACTAGGAGTTGCATTGTCTGAATGATAGACGTGACTTGAGTGTTTATGACTAGGAGTTGCATTGTCTGAATGATAGACCTGGATGGAGGATGTATGACTAGGAGTTGCATTGTCTGAATGATAGACATGGATGGAGGATGTATGACTAGGAGTTGCATTGTCTGAATGATAGACGTGGCTGGCGGATGTATGGCTATTAGTTATATTGTCTGAATGATAGATGTGGATGGAGTATGTATGACTAGGAGTTGCATTGTCTGAATGATAGACGTGGATGGAGGATGTATGACTAGGAGTTGCATTGTATGAATGATAGATGTGGATGGAGGATGTATGACTAGGAGTTGCATTGTCTGAATGATAGACTTGGATGGAGGATGTATGACTAGGAGTTGCATTGTCTGAATGATAGACATGGATGGAGGATGTATGACTAGGAGTTGCATTGTATGAATGACAGAAGTGGATGGAGGATGTATGACTAGGAGTTGCATTGTCTGAATGATAGACGTGGATGGAGGATGTATGACTAGGAGTTGCATTGTCTGAATGATAGACGTTGATGGAGTATGTATGACTAGGAGTTGCATTGTCTGAATGATAGACGTGATTTGAGTGTGTATGACTAGGAGTTCCATTGTCTGAATGATAGATGTGGATGGAGTATGTATGACTAGGAGTTGCATTGTCTGAATGATAGACGTGGCAGGAGGATGTATGACTAGGAGTTGCATTGTCTGAATGATAGACATGACTTGAGTGTGTATGACTAGGAGTTGCATTGTCTGAATGATAGACGTGGATGGAGTATGTATAACTAGGAGTTGCATTGTCTGAATGATAGACGTGACTTGAGTGTTTATGACTAGGAGTTGCATTGTATGAATGATAGACCTGGATGGAGGATGTATGACTAGGAGTTGCATTGTCTGAATGATAGACGTGGGTGGAGTATGTATGACTAGGAGTAGCATTGTCTGAATGATAGACGTGGATGGCGCATGTATGACTAGGCGTTGCATTGTATGAATCATAGACGTGGATGGAGGATGTGTGACTAGGAGTAGCATTGTCTGAATGATAGATGTGGATGGAGGATGTATGACTAGGAGTTGCATTGTCTGAATGATAGACGTGGATGGAGTATGTATGAATAGGAGTTGCATTGTCTGAATGATAGACGTGACTTGAGTGTGTATGACTAGGAGTTGCATTGTCTGAATGATAGACGTGGATGGAATATATATGACTAGGAGTTGCATTGTCTGAATGATAGACGTGGATGGAGTATGTATGACTAGGAGTTGCATTGTCTGAATGATAGCCGTGGATGGAGTATGTATAAATAGGAGTTTCATTGTCTGAATCATAGACGTGGATGGAGGACTTTTGACTAGGAGTTGCATTTTCTGAATAATAGACGTGGATGGAGGATGTATGACTCGGAGTTGCATTGTCTGAATGATAGACGTGACTTGAGTGTGTATGACTAGGAGTTGCATTGTCTGAATGATAGACGTGGATGGAGTATGTATGACTAGGAGTTGCACTGTCTGAATGATAGACATGGATGGAGGATGTATGACTAGGAGTTGCATTGTATGAATGATAGACGTGGATGGAGGATGTATGACTAGGAGTTGCATTGTCTGAATGATAGACGTGGATGGAGGATGTATGACTAGGAGTTGCATTGTCTGAATGATAGACGTGGATGGAGTATGTATGACTAGGAGCTGCATTGTCTGAATGATAGACGTGACTTGAGTGTGTATGACTAGGAGTTCCATTGTCTGAATGATAGACGTGGATGGAGTATGTATGACTAGGAGTTGCATTGTCTGAATGATAGACGTGGCAGGAGGATGTATGACTAGGAGTTGCATTGTCTGAATGATAGACATGACTTGAGTGTGTATGACTAGGAATTGCATTGTCTGAATGATAGACGTGACTTGAGTGTGTATGACTAGGAGTTCCATTGTCTGAATGATAGACGTGGATGGAGTATGTATGACTAGGAGTTGCATTGTCTAAATGATAGACGTGGCAGGAGGATGTATGACTAGGAGTTGCATTGCTGAATGATTGACATGACTTTAGTGTGTATGACTAGGAGTTGCATTGTCTGAATGATAGACTTGGATGGATTATGTATAACTAGGAGTTGCATTGTCTGAATGATAGACGTGACTTGAGTGTTTATGACTAGGAGTTGCATTGTCTGAATGATAGACCTGGATGGAGGATGTATGACTAGGAGTTGCATTGTCTGAATGATAGACATGGATGGAGGATGTATGACTAGGAGTTGCATTGTCTGAATGATAGACGTGGCTGGCGGATGTATGGCTATCATTTACATTGTCTGAATGATAGATGTGGATGGAGTATGTATGACTAGGAGTTGCATTGTCTGAATGATAGACGTGGATGGAGGATGTATGACTAGGAGTTGCATTGTATGAATGATAGATGTGGAAGGAGGATGTATGACTAGGAGTTGCATTGTCTGAATGATAGACGTGGATGGAGTATGTATGACTAGGAGTTGCATTGTCTGAATGATAGACATGGTTGGACTATGTATGACTAGGAGTTGCATTGTCTGAATGATGGACGTGGATGGAGGATGCATGACTAGGAGGTACATTTTCTGAACTATAGAGGTGGATGGAGTATGTATGACTAGGAGTTGCATTGTCTGAATGATAGACGTGGATGGAGTATGTATGACTAGGAGTTGCATTGTCTGAATGATAGACGTGGCTGGAGGATGTATGACTAGGAGTTGCATTGTCTGAATGATAGACATGACTTGAGTGTGTATGACTAGGAGTTGCATTGTCTGAATGATAGACGTGGATGGAGTATGTATGACTAGGAGTTGCATTGTCTGAATGATAGACGTGGATGGAGGATGTATGACTAGGAGTTGCATTGTCTGAATGGGAGACGTGGATGGAGGATTTATGACTAGGAGTTGCAATGTCTGAATGACAGACATGGATGGAGGATGTATGAATAGGAGGTGCATTGTCTGAATGATAGACGTGGCTGGCGGATGCATGGCTAGGAGTTATATTGTCTGAATGATAGACGTGGATGGAGAATGTATGACTAGGCGTTGCATTGTCTGAATGATAGACGTAGATGGAGTATGTATGACTAGGAGTTGCATTGTCTGAATGATAGACGTGGATGGAGGATTTTTGACACAGAGTTGCATTTTCTGAATGATAGATGTGGATGGAGGATGTATGACTCGGAGTTGCATTGTCTGAATGATAGACGTGACTTGAGTGTGTATGACTAGGAGTTGCATTGTCTGAATGATAGACATGGATGGAGTATGTATGACTAGGAGTTGCATTGTCTGAATGATAGTCATGGATGGAGGATGTATGACTAGAAATTGCATTGTATGAATGATAGACGTGGATGGAGGATGTATGACTAGGAGTAGCATTGTCTGAATGATAGACGTGGATGGAGGATGTATGACTAGGAGTTGCATTGTCTGAATGTTAGACCTGGATGGAGTATGTATTACTAGGAGTTGCATTGTCTGAACGATAGACGTGACTTGAGTGTGTATGACTAGGAGTTGCATTGTCTGAATGACAGACATGACTTGAGTGTGTATGACTAGGAGTTGCATTGTCTGAACGAAAGACGTGGATGGAGTATGTATGACTAGGAGTTGCATTGTCTGAATGATAGACGTGACTTGAGTGTGTATGACTAGGAGTTGCATTGTCTGAATGATAGACGTGGATGGAGGATGTATGACTAGGAGTTGCATTGTCTGAATGATAGACGTGGATGGAGGATATATGACTATGAGTTGCATTGTCTGAATGATAGACGTGGATGGAGGAGGTATGACTATGAGTTGCATTGTCTGAATGATGGACGTGGATGGAGGATGTATTACTAGGAGTTGCATTGTCTGAACGATAGACGTGACTTGAGTGTGTATGACTAGGAGTTGCATTGTCTGAATGACAGACATGACTTGAGTGTGTATGACTAGGAGTTGCATTGTCTGAACGATAGACGTGGATGGAGTATGTATGACTAGGAGTTGCATTGTCTGAATGATAGACGTGACTTGAGTGTGTATGACTAGGAGTTGCATTGTCTGAATGATAGACGTGGATGGAGGATGTATGACTAGGAGTTGCATTTTCTGAATGATAGACGTGGATGGAGGATATATGACTAGGAGTTGCATTGTCTGAATGATAGACGTGGATTGAGGATGTATGACTAGGAGTTGCATTGTCTGAATGATAGACGTGGATGGAGTTTGTATGAATAGGAGTTGCATTGTCTGAATGATAGACGTGGATGGAGGATGTATGACTAGGAGTTGCATTGTCTGAAAGATAGACGTGGCTGGCGGATGTATGGCTAGGAGTTATATTGTCTGAATGATAGACGTGGATGGAGTATGTATGACTAGGCGTTGCATTGTCTGAATGATAGACGTGGATGGAGTATGTATGACTAGGAGTTGCATTGTCTGAATTATAGACGTGGATGGAGGATGTATGACTAGGAGTTGCATTTTCTGAATGATAGACGTGGATGGAGGATGTATGAATCGGAGTTGCATTGTCTGAATGATAGATGTGACTTGAGTGTGTAGGACTAGGAGTTGCATTGACTATATGATAGACGTGGATGGAGTATGTATGATTAGGAGTTGCATTGTCTGAATGATAGACATGGATGGAGGATGTATGACTAGGAGTTGCATTGTCTGAATGATAGACGTGGATGGAGGATGTATGACTAGGAGTTGCATTGTCTGAATGATAGACGTGGATGGAGTATGTATGGCTAGGAGTTGCATTGTCTGAATGATAGAGGTGACTTGAGTGTGTATGACTAGGAGTTGCATTGTCCGAATGAAAGACGTGGATGGAGTATGTATGACTAGGAGTTGCATTGTCTGAATGATAGACGTGGCTGGAGGATTTATGACTAGGAGTTGCATTGTCTGAATGATAGACATGACTTGAGTGTGTATGACTAGGAGTTGCATTGTCTGAATGATAGACATGGATGGAGTATGTATGACTAGGAGTTGCATTGTCTGAATGACAGACGTGACTTGAGTGTGTATGACTAGGAGTTGCATTGTCTGAATGATAGACATGGATTGAGGATGTGTGACTAGGAGTTGCATTGTCTAAATGATAGATGTGGATGGAGGATGTATGACTAGGAGTTACATTGTCTGAATGATAGACGTGGATGGAGGATGTACGACTAGGAGTTGCATTGTCTGAACGATAGACGTGGCTGGCGGATGTACGGCTAGGAGTTATATTGTGTGAATGATAGACGTGGATGGAGTATGTATGACTAGGAGTTGCATTGTCTGAATGATAGACGTGGTTGGACTATGTATGACTAGGAGTTGCATTGTCTGAATGAAGGACGTAGATGGAGTATGTATGACTAGGAGTTGCATTGTCTGAATGATAGACGTGGATGGAGGATTTTTGACACAGAGTTGCATTTTCTGAATGATAGATGTGGATGGAGGATGTATGACTCGGAGTTGCATTGTCTGAATGATAGACGTGACTTGAGTGTGTATGACTAGGAGTTGCATTGTCTGAATGATAGACGTGGATGGAGTATGTATGACTAGGAGTTGCATTGTCTGAATGATAGACATGGATGGAGGATGTATGACTAGAAATTGCATTGTATGAATTGATAGACGTGGATGGAGGATGTATGACTAGGAGTAGCATTGTCTGAATGATAGACGTGGATGGAGGATGTATGACTAGGAGTTGCATTGTCTGAATGTTAGACCTGGATGGAGTATGTATTACTAGGAGTTGCATTGTCTGAACGATAGACGTGACTTGAGTGTGTATGACTAGGAGTTGCATTGTCTGAATGACAGACATGACTTGAGTGTGTATGACTAGGAGTTGCATTGTCTGAACGATAGACGTGGATGGAGTATGTATGACTAGGAGTTGCATTGTCTGAATGATAGACGTGACTTGAGTGTGTATGACTAGGAGTTGCATTGTCTGAATGATAGACGTGGATGGAGGATGTATGACTAGGAGTTGCATTGTCTGAATGATAGACGTGGATGGAGGATATATGACTATGAGTTGCATTGTCTGAATGATAGACGTGGATGGAGGAGGTATGACTATGAGTTGCATTGTCTGAATGATGGACGTGGATGGAGGATGTATTACTAGGAGTTGCATTGTCTGAACGATAGACGTGACTTGAGTGTGTATGACTAGGAGTTGCATTGTCTGAATGACAGACATGACTTGAGTGTGTATGACTAGGAGTTGCATTGTCTGAACGATAGACGTGGATGGAGTATGTATGACTAGGAGTTGCATTGTCTGAATGATAGACGTGACTTGAGTGTGTATGACTAGGAGTTGCATTTTCTGAATGATAGACGTGGATGGAGGATGTATGACTAGGAGTTGCATTTTCTGAATGATAGACGTGGATGGAGGATATATGACTAGGAGTTGCATTGTCTGAATGATAGACGTGGATTGAGGATGTATGACTAGGAGTTGCATTGTCTGAATGATAGACGTGGATGGAGTTTGTATGAATAGGAGTTGCATTGTCTGAATGATAGACGTGGATGGAGGATGTATGACTAGGAGTTGCATTGTCTGAAAGATAGACGTGGCTGGCGGATGTATGGCTAGGAGTTATATTGGCTGAATGATAGACGTGGATGGAGTATGTATGACTAGGCGTTGCATTGTCTGAATGATAGACGTGGATGGAGTATGTATGACTAGGAGTTGCATTGTCTGAATGATAGACGTGGATGGAGGATTTTTGACACAGAGTTGCATTTTCTGAATGATAGACGTGGATGGAGGATGTATGAATCGGAGTTGCATTGTCTGAATGATAGATGTGACTTGAGTGTGTAGGACTAGGAGTTGCATTGACTAAATGATAGACGTGGATGGAGTATGTATGATTAGGAGTTGCATTGTCTGAATGACAGACATGGATGGAGGATGTATGACTAGAAATTTCATTGAATGGATGATAGACGTGGATGGAGGATGTATGACTAGGAGTAGCATTGTCTGAATGATAGACGTGGATGGAGGATGTATGACTAGGAGTTGCATTGTCTGAATGATAGACGTGGATGGAGTATGTATGGCTAGGAGTTGCATTGTCTGAATGATAGACGTGACTTGAGTGTGTATGACTAGGAGTTGCATTTTCTGAATGATAGACGTGGATGGAGGATGTATGACTCGGAGTTGCATTGTCTGAATGATAGAAGTGACTTGAGTGTGTATGACTAGGAGTTGAATTGTCTGAATGATAGACGTGGATGGAGTATGTATGACTAGGAGTTGCATTTTCTGAATGATAGACATGGATGGAGGATGTATGACTAGGAGTTGCATTGTATGAATGATAGACGTGGATGGAGGATGTATGACTAGGAGTTGCATTGTCTGAATGATAGACTTGGATGGAGGATGTATGACTAGGAGTTGCATTGTCTGAATGATAGACATGGATGGAGGATGTATGACTAGGAGTTGCATTGTATGAATGACAGACGTGGATGGAGGATGTATGACTAGGAGTTGCATTGTCTGAATGATAGACGTGGATGGAGGATGTATGACTAGGAGTTGCATTGTCTGAATGATAGACGTTGATGGAGTATGTATGACTAGGAGTTGCATTGTCTGAATGATAGACGTGATTTGAGTGTGTATGACTAGGAGTTCCATTGTCTGAATGATAGATGTGGATGGAGTATGTATGACTAGGAGTTGCATTGTCTGAATGATAGACGTGGCAGGAGGATGTATGACTAGGAGTTGCATTGTCTGAATGATAGACATGACTTGAGTGCGTATGACTAGGAGTTGCATTGTCTGAATGATAGACGTGGATGGAGTATGTATAACTAGGAGTTGCATTGTCTGAATGATAGACGTGACTTGAGTGTTAATGACTAGGAGTTGCATTGTATGAATGATAGACCTGGATGGAGGATGTATGACTAGGAGTTGCATTGTCTGAATGATAGACGTGGATGGAGGATGTATGACTAGGAGTTGCATTGTCTGAATGATAGACGTGGCTGGCGGATGTATGGCTAGGAGTTATATTGTCTGAATGATAGACGTGGATGGCGCATGTATGACTAGGCGTTGCATTGTCTGAATGATAGACGTGGGTGGAGTATGTATGACTAGGAGTAGCATTGTCTGAATGATAGACGTGGATGGCGCATATATGACTAGGCGTTGCATTGTATGAATCATAGACCTGGATGGAGGATGTATGACTAGGAGTAGCATTGTCTGAATGATAGATGTGGATGGAGGATGTATGACTAGGAGTTGCATTGTCTGAATGATAGACGTGGATCGAGTATGTATGAATAGGAGTTGCATTGTCTGAATGATAGACGTGACTTGAGTGTGTATGACTAGGAGTTGCATTGTCTGAATGATAGACGTGGATGGAATATATATGACTCGGAGTTGCATTGTCTGAATGATAGACGTGACTTGAGTGTGTATGACTAGGAGTTGCATTGTCTGAATGATAGACGTGGATGGAGTATGTATGACTAGGAGTTGCATTGTCTGAATGATAGACATGGATGGAGGATGTATGACTAGGAGTTGCATTGTATGAATGATAGACGTGGATGGAGGATGTATGACTAGGAGTTGCATTGTCTGAATGATAGACGTGGATGGAGGATGTATGACTAGGAGTTGCATTGTCTGAATGATAGACGTGGATGGAGTATGTATGACTAGGAGCTGCATTGTCTGAATGATAGACGTGACTTGAGTGTGTATGACTAGGAGTTCCATTGTCTGAATGATAGATGTGGATGGAGTATGTATGACTAGGAGTTGTATTGTCTGAATGATAGACGTGGCAGGAGGATGTATGACTAGGAGTTGCATTGTCTGAATGATAGACATGACTTGAGTGTGTATGACTAGGAGTTGCATTGTCTGAATGATAGACGTGACTTGAGTGTGTATGACTAGGAGTTCCATTGTCTGAATGATAGACGTGGATGGAGTATGTATGACTAGGAGTTGCATTGTCTAAATGATAGACGTGGCAGGAGGATGTATGACTAGGAGTTGCATTGCTGAATGATAGACATGACTTTAGTGTGTATGACTAGGAGTTGCATTGTCTGAATGATAGACGTGGATGGAGTATGTATAACTAGGAGTTGCATTGTCTGAATGATAGACGTGACTTGAGTGTTTATGACTAGGAGTTGCATTGTCTGAATGATAGACCTGGATGGAGGATGTATGACTAGGAGTTGCATTGTCTGAATGATAGACATGGATGGAGGATGTATGACTAGGAGTTGCATTGTCTGAATGATAGACGTGGCTGGCGGATGTATGGCTATTAGTTATGTTGTCTGAATGATAGATGTGGATGGAGTATGTATGACTAGGAGTTGCATTGTCTGAATGATAGACGTGGATGGAGGATGTATGACTAGGAGTTGCATTGTATGAATGATAGATGTGGATGGAGGATGTATGACTAGGAGTTGCATTGTCTGAATGATAGACTTGGATGGAGGATGTATGACTAGGAGTTGCATTGTCTGAATGATAGACATGGATGGAGGATGTATGACTAGGAGTTGCATTGTATGAATGACAGAAGTGGATGGAGGATGTATGACTAGGAGTTGCATTGTCTGAATGATAGACGTGGATGGAGGATGTATGACTAGGAGTTGCATTGTCTGAATGATAGACGTTGATGGAGTATGTATGACTAGGAGTTGCATTGTCTGAATGATAGACGTGATTTGGGTGTGTATGACTAGGAGTTCCATTGTCTGAATGATAGATGTGGATGGAGTATGTATGACTAGGAGTTGCATTGTCTGAATGATAGACGTGGCAGGAGGATGTATGACTAGGAGTTGCATTGTCTGAATGATAGACATGACTTGAGTGTGTATGACTAGGAGTTGCATTGTCTGAATGATAGACGTGGATGGAGTATGTATAACTAGGAGTTGCATTGTCTGAATGATAGACGTGACTTGAGTGTTTATGACTAGGAGTTGCATTGTATGAATGATAGACCTGGATGGAGGATGTATGACTAGGAGTTGCATTGTCTGAATGATAGACGTGGATGGAGGATGTATGACTAGGAGTTGCATTGTCTGAATGATAGACGTGGCTGGCGGATGTATGGCTAGGAGTTATATTGTCTGAATGATAGACGTGGATGGCGCATGTATGACTAGGCGTTGCATTGTCTGAATGATAGACGTGGGTGGAGTATGTATGACTAGGAGTAGCATTGTCTGAATGATAGACGTGGATGGCGCATGTATGACTAGGCGTTGCATTGTATGAATCATAGACGTGGATGGAGGATGTGTGACTAGGAGTAGCATTGTCTGAATGATAGATGTGGATGGAGGATGTATGACTAGGAGTTGCATTGTCTGAATGATAGACGTGGATGGAGTATGTATGAATAGGAGTTGCATTGTCTGAATGATAGACGTGACTTGAGTGTGTATGACTAGGAGTTGCATTGTCTGAATGATAGACGTGGATGGAATATATATGACTAGGAGTTGCATTGTCTGAATGATAGACGTGGATGGAGTATGTATGACTAGGAGTTGCATTGTCTGAATGATAGCCGTGGATGGAGTATGTATAAATAGGAGTTTCATTGTCTGAATCATAGACGTGGATGGAGGACTTTTGACTAGGAGTTGCATTTTCTGAATAATAGACGTGGATGGAGGATGTATGACTCGGAGTTGCATTGTCTGAATGATAGACGTGACTTGAGTGTGTATGACTAGGAGTTGCATTGTCTGAATGATAGACGTGGATGGAGTATGTATGACTAGGAGTTGCACTGTCTGAATGATAGACATGGATGGAGGATGTATGACTAGGAGTTGCATTGTATGAATGATAGACGTGGATGGAGGATGTATGACTAGGAGTTGCATTGTCTGAATGATAGACGTGGATGGAGGATGTATGACTAGGAGTTGCATTGTCTGAATGATAGACGTGGATGGAGTATGTATGACTAGGAGCTGCATTGTCTGAATGATAGACGTGACTTGAGTGTGTATGACTAGGAGTTCCATTGTCTGAATGATAGACGTGGATGGAGTATGTATGACTAGGAGTTGCATTGTCTGAATGATAGACGTGGCAGGAGGATGTATGACTAGGAGTTGCATTGTCTGAATGATAGACATGACTTGAGTGTGTATGACTAGGAGTTGCATTGTCTGAATGATAGACGTGACTTGAGTGTGTATGACTAGGAGTTCCATTGTCTGAATGATAGACGTGGATGGAGTATGTATGACTAGGAGTTGCATTGTCTAAATGATAGATGTGGCAGGAGGATGTATGACTAGGAGTTGCATTGCTGAATGATTGACATGACTTTAGTGTGTATGACTAGGAGTTGCATTGTCTGAATGATAGACTTGGATGGATTATGTATAACTAGGAGTTGCATTGTCTGAATGATAGACGTGACTTGAGTGTTTATGACTAGGAGTTGCATTGTCTGAATGATAGACCTGGATGGAGGATGTATGACTAGGAGTTGCATTGTCTGAATGATAGACATGGATGGAGGATGTATGACTAGGAGTTGCATTGTCTGAATGATAGACGTGGCTGGCGGATGTATGGCTATCATTTATATTGTCTGAATGATAGATGTGGATGGAGTATGTATGACTAGGAGTTGCATTGTCTGAATGATAGACGTGGATGGAGGATGTATGACTAGGAGTTGCATTGTATGAATGATAGATGTGGATGGAGGATGTATGACTAGGAGTTGCATTGTCTGAATGATAGACGTGGATGGAGTATGTATGACTAGGAGTTGCATTGTCTGAATGATAGACATGGTTGGACTATGTATGACTAGGAGTTGCATTGTCTGAATGATGGACGTGGATGGAGGATGCATGACTAGGAGGTACATTTTCTGAACTATAGACGTGGATGGAGTATGTATGACTAGGAGTTGCATTGTCTGAATGATAGACGTGGCTGGAGGATGTATGACTAGGAGTTGCATTGTCTGAATGATAGACATGACTTGAGTGTGTATGACTAGGAGTTGCATTGTCTGAATGATAGACGTGGATGGAGTATGTATGACTAGGAGTTGCATTGTCTGAATGATAGACGTGGATGGAGGATGTATGACTAGGAGTTGCATTGTCTGAATGGGAGACGTGGATGGAGGATTTATGACTAGGAGTTGCAATGTCTGAATGACAGACATGGATGGAGGATGTATGAATAGGAGGTGCATTGTCTGAATGATAGACGTGGCTGGCGGATGCATGGCTAGGAGTTATATTGTCTGAATGATAGACGTGGATGGAGTATGTATGACTAGGCGTTGCATTGTCTGAATGATAGACGTAGATGGAGTATGTATGACTAGGAGTTGCATTGTCTGAATGATAGACGTGGATGGAGGATTTTTGACACAGAGTTGCATTTTCTGAATGATAGATGTGGATGGAGGATGTATGACTCGGAGTTGCATTGTCTGAATGATAGACATGGATGGAGTATGTATGACTAGGAGTTGCATTGTCTGAATGATAGACATGGATGGAGGATGTATGACTAGAAATTGCATTGTATGAATGATAGACGTGGATGGAGGATGTATGACTAGGAGTAGCATTGTCTGAATGATAGACGTGGATGGAGGATGTATGACTAGGAGTTGCATTGTCTGAATGTTAGACCTGGATGGAGTATGTATTACTAGGAGTTGCATTGTCTGAACGATAGACGTGACTTGAGTGTGTATGACTAGGAGTTGCATTGTCTGAATGACAGACATGACTTGAGTGTGTATGATTAGGAGTTGCATTGTCTGAACGATAGACGTGGATGGAGTATGTATGACTAGGAGTTGCATTGTCTGAATGATAGACGTGACTTGAGTGTGTATGACTAGGAGTTGCATTGTCTGAATGATAGACGTGGATGGAGGATGTATGACTAGGAGTTGCATTGTCTGAATGATAGACGTGGATGGAGGATATATGACTATGAGTTGCATTGTCTGAATGATAGACGTGGATGGAGGAGGTATGACTATGAGTTGCATTGTCTGAATGATGGACGTGGATGGAGGATGTATTACTAGGAGTTGCATTGTCTGAACGATAGACGTGACTTGAGTGTGTATGACTAGGAGTTGCATTGTCTGAATGACAGACATGACTTGAGTGTGTATGACTAGGAGTTGCATTGTCTGAACGATAGACGTGGATGGAGTATGTATGACTAGGAGTTGCATTGTCTGAATGATAGACGTGACTTGAGTGTGTATGACTAGGAGTTGCATTGTCTGAATGATAGACGTGGATGGAGGATGTATGACTAGGAGTTGCATTTTCTGAATGATAGACGTGGATGGAGGATATATGACTAGGAGTTGCATTGTCTGAATGATAGACGTGGATTGAGGATGTATGACTAGGAGTTGCATTGTCTGAATGATAGACGTGGATGGAGTTTGTATGAATAGGAGTTGCATTGTCTGAATGATAGACGTGGATGGAGGATGTATGACTAGGAGTTGCATTGTCTGAAAGATAGACGTGGCTGGCGGATGTATGGCTAGGAGTTATATTGTCTGAATGATAGACGTGGATGGAGTATGTATGACTAGGCGTTGCATTGTCTGAATGATAGACGTGGATGGAGTATGTATGACTAGGAGTTGCATTGTCTGAATGATAGACGTGGATGGAGGATGTATGACTAGGAGTTGCATTTTCTGAATGATAGACGTGGATGGAGGATGTATGAATCGGAGTTGCATTGTCTGAATGATAGATGTGACTTGAGTGTGTAGGACTGGGAGTTGCATTGACTAAATGATAGACGTGGATGGAGTATGTATGATTAGGAGTTGCATTGTCTGAATGATAGACATGGATGGAGGATGTATGACTAGGAGTTGCATTGTCTGAATGATAGACGTGGATGGAGGATGTATGACTAGGAGTTGCATTGTCTGAATGATAGACGTGGATGGAGTATGTATGGCTAGGAGTTGCATTGTCTGAATGATAGACGTGACTTGAGTGTGTATGACTAGGAGTTGCATTGTCCGAATGAAAGACGTGGATGGAGTATGTATGACTAGGAGTTGCATTGTCTGAATGATAGACGTGGCTGGAGGATTTATGACTAGGAGTTGCATTGTCTGAATGATAGACATGACTTGAGTGTGTATGACTAGGAGTTGCATTGTCTGAATGATAGACATGGATGGAGTATGTATGACTAGGAGTTGCATTGTCTGAATGACAGGCGTGACTTGAGTGTGTATGACTAGGAGTTGCATTGTCTGAATGATAGACATGGATTGAGGATGTGTGACTAGGAGTTGCATTGTCTAAATGATAGATGTGGATGGAGGATGTATGACTAGGAGTTACATTGTCTGAATGATAGACGTGGATGGAGGATGTACGACTAGGAGTTGCATTGTCTGAACGATAGACGTGGCTGGCGGATTTACGGCTAGGAGTTATATTGTGTGAATGATAGACGTGGATGGAGTATGTATGACTAGGAGTTGCATTGTCTGAATGATAGACGTGGTTGGACTATGTATGACTAGGAGTTGCATTGTCTGAATGAAGGACGTAGATGGAGTATGTATGACTAGGAGTTGCATTGTCTGAATGATAGACGTGGATGGAGGATTTTTGACACAGAGTTGCATTTTCTGAATGATAGATGTGGATGGAGGATGTATGGCTCGGAGTTGCATTGTCTGAATGATAGACGTGACTTGAGTGTGTATGACTAGGAGTTGCATTGTCTGAATGATAGACGTGGATGGAGTTTGTATGACTAGGAGTTGCATTGTCTGAATGATAGACATGGATGGAGGATGTATGACTAGAAATTGCATTGTATGAATTGATAGACGTGGATGGAGGATGTATGACTAGGAGTAGCATTGTCTGAATGATAGACGTGGATGGAGTATGTATGGCTAGGAGTTGCATTGTCTGAATGATAGACGTGACTTGAGTGTGTATGACTAGGAGTTGCATTGTCCGAATGAAAGACGTGGATGGAGTATGTATGACTAGGAGTTGCATTGTCTGAATGATAGACGTGGCTGGAGGATTTATGACTAGGAGTTGCATTGTCTGAATGATAGACATGACTTGAGTGTGTATGACTAGGAGTTGCATTGTCTGAATGATAGACATGGATGGAGTATGTATGACTAGGAGTTGCATTGTCTGAATGACAGACGTGACTTGAGTGTATATGACTAGGAGTTGCATTGTCTGAATGATAGACATGGATTGAGGATGTGTGACTAGGAGTTGCATTGTCTAAATGATAGATGTGGATGGAGGATGTATGACTAGGAGTTACATTGTCTGAATGATAGACGTGGATGGAGGATGTACGACTAGGAGTTGCATTGTCTGAACGATAGACGTGGCTGGCGGATGTACGGCTAGGAGTTATATTGTGTGAATGATAGACGTGGATGGAGTATGTATGACTAGGAGTTGCATTGTCTGAATGATAGACGTGGTTGGACTATGTATGACTAGGAGTTGCATTGTCTGAATGAAGGACGTAGATGGAGTATGTATGACTAGGAGTTGCATTGTCTGAATGATAGACGTGGATGGAGGATTTTTGACACAGAGTTGCATTTTCTGAATGATAGATGTGGATGGAGGATGTATGACTCGGAGTTGCATTGTCTGAATGATAGACGTGACTTGAGTGTGTATGACTAGGCGTTGCATTGTCTGAATGATAGACGTGGATGGAGTATGTATGACTAGGAGTTGCATTGTCTGAATGATAGACATGGATGGAGGATGTATGACTAGAAATTGCATTGTATGAATTGATAGACGTGGATGGAGGATGTATGACTAGGAGTAGCATTGTCTGAATGATAGACGTGGATGGAGGATGTATGACTAGGAGTTGCATTGTCTGAATGTTAGACCTGGATGGAGTATGTATTACTAGGAGTTGCATTGTCTGAACGATAGACGTGACTTGAGTGTGTATGACTAGGAGTTGCATTGTCTGAATGACAGACATGACTTGAGTGTGTATGACTAGGAGTTGCATTGTCTGAACGATAGACGTGGATGGAGTATGTATGACTAGGAGTTGCATTGTCTGAATGATAGACGTGACTTGAGTGTGTATGACTAGGAGTTGCATTGTCTGAATGATAGACGTGGATGGAGGATGTATGACTAGGAGTTGCATTGTCTGAATGATAGACGTGGATGGAGGATATATGACTATGAGTTGCATTGTCTGAATGATAGACGTGGATGGAGGAGGTATGACTATGAGTTGCATTGTCTGAATGATGGACGTGGATGGAGGATGTATTACTAGGAGTTGCATTGTCTGAACGATAGACGTGACTTGAGTGTGTATGACTAGGAGTTGCATTGTCTGAATGACAGACATGACTTGAGTGTGTATGACTAGGAGTTGCATTGTCTGAACGATAGACGTGGATGGAGTATGTATGACTAGGAGTTGCATTGTCTGAATGATAGACGTGACTTGAGTGTGTATGACTAGGAGTTGCATTTTCTGAATGATAGACGTGGATGGAGGATGTATGACTAGGAGTTGCATTTTCTGAATGATAGACGTGGATGGAGGATATATGACTAGGAGTTGCATTGTCTGAATGATAGACGTGGATTGAGGATGTATGACTAGGAGTTGCATTGTCTGAATGATAGACGTGGATGGAGTTTGTATGAATAGGAGTTGCATTGTCTGAATGATAGACGTGGATGGAGGATGTATGACTAGGAGTTGCATTGTCTGAAAGATAGACGTGGCTGGCGGATGTATGGCTAGGAGTTATATTGTCTGAATGATAGACGTGGATGGAGTATGTATGACTAGGCGTTGCATTGTCTGAATGATAGACGTGGATGGAGTATGTATGACTAGGAGTTGCATTGTCTGAATGATAGACGTGGATGGAGGATTTTTGACACATAGTTGCATTTTCTGAATGATAGACGTGGATGGAGGATGTATGAATCGGAGTTGCATTGTCTGAATGATAGATGTGACTTGAGTGTGTAGGACTAGGAGTTGCATTGACTAAATGATAGACGTGGATGGAGTATGTATGATTAGGAGTTGCATTGTCTGAATGACAGACATGGATGGAGGATGTATGACTAGAAATTTCATTGAATGAATGATAGACGTGGATGGAGGATGTATGACTAGGAGTAGCATTGTCTGAATGATAGACGTGGATGGAGGATGTATGACTAGGAGTTGCATTGTCTGAATGATAGACGTGGATGGAGTATGTATGGCTAGGAGTTGCATTGTCTGAATGATAGACGTGACTTGAGTGTGTATGACTAGGAGTTGCATTGTCCGAATGAAAGACGTGGATGGAGTATGTATGACTAGGAGTTGCATTGTCTGAATGATAGACGTGGCTGGAGGATTTATGACTAGGAGTTGCATTGTCTGAATGATAGACATGACTTGAGTGTGTATGACAAGGAGTTGCATTGTCTGAATCATAGACATGGATGGAGTATGTATGACTAGGAGTTGCATTGTCTGAAGGATAGACGTGACTTGAGTGTGTATGACTAGGAGTTGCATTGTCTGAATGATAGACGTGGACGGAATATATATGACTAGGAGTTGCATTGTCTGAATGATAGACGTGGATGGAGTATGTATGACTAGGAGTTTCATTGTCTGAATGATAGACGTGGATGGAGGAGTTTTGACTAGGAGTTGCATTTTCTGAATGATAGACGTGGATGGAGGATGTATGACTCGGAGTTGCATTGTCTGAATGATAGAAGTGACTTGAGTGTGTATGACTAGGAGTTGAATTGTCTGAATGATAGACGTGGATGGAGTATGTATGACTAGGAGTTGCATTTTCTGAATGATAGACATGGATGGAGGATGTATGACTAGGAGTTGCATTGTATGAATGATAGACGTGGATGGAGGATGTATGACTAGGAGTTGCATTGTCTGAATGATAGACTTGGATGGAGGATGTATGACTAGGAGTTGCATTGTCTGAATGATAGACATGGATGGAGGATGTATGACTAGGAGTTGCATTGTATGAATGACAGACGTGGATGGAGGATGTATGACTAGGAGTTGCATTGTCTGAATGATAGACGTGGATGGAGGATGTATGACTAGGAGTTGCATTGTCTGAATGATAGACGTTGATGGAGTATGTATGACTAGGAATTGCATTGTCTGAATGATAGACGTGATTTGAGTGTGTATGACTAGGAGTTCCATTGTCTGAATGATAGATGTGGATGGAGTATGTATGACTAGGAGTTGCATTGTCTGAATGATAGACGTGGCAGGAGGATGTATGACTAGGAGTTGCATTGTCTGAATGATAGACATGACTTGAGTGCGTATGACTAGGAGTTGCATTGTCTGAATGATAGACGTGGATGGAGTATGTATAACTAGGAGTTGCATTGTCTGAATGATAGACGTGACTTGAGTGTTAATGACTAGGAGTTGCATTGTATGAATGATAGACCTGGATGGAGGATGTATGACTAGGAGTTGCATTGTCTGAATGATAGACGTGGATGGAGGATGTATGACTAGGAGTTGCATTGTCTGAATGATAGACGTGGCTGGCGGATGTATGGCTAGGAGTTATATTGTCTGAATGATAGACGTGGATGGCGCATGTATGACTAGGCGTTGCATTGTCTGAATGATAGACGTGGGTGGAGTATGTATGACTAGGAGTAGCATTGTCTGAATGATAGACGTGGATGGCGCATGTATGACTAGGCGTTGCATTGTATGAATCATAGACCTGGATGGAGGATGTATGACTAGGAGTAGCATTGTCTGAATGATAGATGTGGATGGAGGATGTATGACTAGGAGTTGCATTGTCTGAATGATAGACGTGGATGGAGTATGTATGAATAGGAGTTGCATTGTCTGAATGATAGACGTGACTTGAGTGTGTATGACTAGGAGTTGCATTGTCTGAATGATAGACGTGGATGGAATATATATGACTCGGAGTTGCATTGTCTGAATGATAGACGTGACTTGAGTGTGTATGACTAGGAGTTGCATTGTCTGAATGATAGACGTGGATGGAGTATGTATGACTAGGAGTTGCATTGTCTGAATGATAGACATGGATGGAGGATGTATGAATAGGAGGTGCATTGTCTGAATGATAGACGTGGCTGGCGGATGCATGGCTAGGAGTTATATTGTCTGAATGATAGACGTGGATGGAGAATGTATGACTAGGCGTTGCATTGTCTGAATGATAGACGTAGATGGAGTATGTATGACTAGGAGTTGCATTGTCTGAATGATAGACGTGGATGGAGGATTTTTGACACAGAGTTGCATTTTCTGAATGATAGATGTGGATGGAGGATGTATGACTCGGAGTTGCATTGTCTGAATGATAGACGTGACTTGAGTGTGTATGACTAGGAGTTGCATTGTCTGAATGATAGACATGGATGGAGTATGTATGACTAGGAGTTGCATTGTCTGAATGATAGTCATGGATGGAGGATGTATGACTAGAAATTGCATTGTATGAATGATAGACGTGGATGGAGGATGTATGACTAGGAGTAGCATTGTCTGAATGATAGACGTGGATGGAGGATGTATGACTAGGAGTTGCATTGTCTGAATGTTAGACCTGGATGGAGTATGTATTACTAGGAGTTGCATTGTCTGAACGATAGACGTGACTTGAGTGTGTATGACTAGGAGTTGCATTGTCTGAATGACAGACATGACTTGAGTGTGTATGACTAGGAGTTGCATTGTCTGAACGAAAGACGTGGATGGAGTATGTATGACTAGGAGTTGCATTGTCTGAATGATAGACGTGACTTGAGTGTGTATGACTAGGAGTTGCATTGTCTGAATGATAGACGTGGATGGAGGATGTATGACTAGGAGTTGCATTGTCTGAATGATAGACGTGGATGGAGGATATATGACTATGAGTTGCATTGTCTGAATGATAGACGTGGATGGAGGAGGTATGACTATGAGTTGCATTGTCTGAATGATGGACGTGGATGGAGGATGTATTACTAGGAGTTGCATTGTCTGAACGATAGACGTGACTTGAGTGTGTATGACTAGGAGTTGCATTGTCTGAATGACAGACATGACTTGAGTGTGTATGACTAGGAGTTGCATTGTCTGAACGATAGACGTGGATGGAGTATGTATGACTAGGAGTTGCATTGTCTGAATGATAGACGTGACTTGAGTGTGTATGACTAGGAGTTGCATTGTCTGAATGATAGACGTGGATGGAGGATGTATGACTAGGAGTTGCATTTTCTGAATGATAGACGTGGATGGAGGATATATGACTAGGAGTTGCATTGTCTGAATGATAGACGTGGATTGAGGATGTATGACTAGGAGTTGCATTGTCTGAATGATAGACGTGGATGGAGTTTGTATGAATAGGAGTTGCATTGTCTGAATGATAGACGTGGATGGAGGATGTATGACTAGGAGTTGCATTGTCTGAAAGATAGACGTGGCTGGCGGATGTATGGCTAGGAGTTATATTGTCTGAATGATAGACGTGGATGGAGTATGTATGACTAGGCGTTGCATTGTCTGAATGATAGACGTGGATGGAGTATGTATGACTAGGAGTTGCATTGTCTGAATTATAGACGTGGATGGAGGATGTATGACTAGGAGTTGCATTGTCTGAATGATAGACGTGACTTGAGTGTGTATGACTAGGAGTTGCATTGTCTGAATGATAGACGTGGATGGAGGATGTATGACTAGGAGTTGCATTGTCTGAATGATAGACGTGGATGGAGGATATATGACTATGAGTTGCATTGTCTGAATGATAGACGTGGATGGAGGAGGTATGACTATGAGTTGCATTGTCTGAATGATGGACGTGGATGGAGGATGTATTACTAGGAGTTGCATTGTCTGAACGATAGACGTGACTTGAGTGTGTATGACTAGGAGTTGCATTGTCTGAATGACAGACATGACTTGAGTGTGTATGACTAGGAGTTGCATTGTCTGAACGATAGACGTGGATGGAGTATGTATGACTAGGAGTTGCATTGTCTGAATGATAGACGTGACTTGAGTGTGTATGACTAGGAGTTGCATTGTCTGAATGATAGACGTGGATGGAGGATGTATGACTAGGAGTTGCATTTTCTGAATGATAGACGTGGATGGAGGATATATGACTAGGAGTTGCATTGTCTGAATGATAGGCGTGGATTGAGGATGTATGACTAGGAGTTGCATTGTCTGAATGATAGACGTGGATGGAGTTTGTATGAATAGGAGTTGCATTGTCTGAATGATAGACGTGGATGGAGGATGTATGACTAGGAGTTGCATTGTCTGAAAGATAGACGTGGCTGGCGGATGTATGGCTAGGAGTTATATTGTCTGAATGATAGACGTGGATGGAGTATGTATGACTAGGCGTTGCATTGTCTGAATGATAGACGTGGATGGAGTATGTATGACTAGGAGTTGCATTGTCAGAATGATAGACGTGGATGGAGGATTTTTGACACAGAGTTGCATTTTCTGAATGATAGACGTGGATGGAGGATGTATGAATCGGAGTTGCATTGTCTGAATGATAGATGTGACTTGAGTGTGTAGGACTAGGAGTTGCATTGACTAAATGATAGACGTGGATGGAGTATGTATGATTAGGAGTTGCATTGTCTGAATGATAGACATGGATGGAGGATGTATGACTAGGAGTTGCATTGTCTGAATGATAGACGTGGATGGAGGATGTATGACTAGGAGTTGCATTGTCTGAATGATAGACGTGGATGGAGTATGTATGGCTAGGAGTTGCATTGTCTGAATGATAGACGTGAATTGAGTGTGTATGACTAGGAGTTGCATTGTCCGAATGAAAGACGTGGATGGAGTATGTATGACTAGGAGTTGCATTGTCTGAATGATAGACGTGGCTGGAGGATTTATGACTAGGAGTTGCATTGTCTGAATGATAGACATGGATGGAGTATGTATGACTAGGAGTTGCATTGTTTGAATGACAGACGTGACTTGAGTGTGTATGACTAGGAGTTGCATTGTCTGAATGATAGACATGGATTGAGGATGTGTGACTAGGAGTTGCATTGTCTAAATGATAGATGTGGATGGAGGATGTATGACTAGGAGTTACATTGTCTGAATGATAGACGTGGATGGAGGATGTACGACTAGGAGTTGCATTGTCTGAACGATAGACGTGGCTGGCGGATGTACGGCTAGGAGTTATATTGTGTGAATGATAGACGTGGATGGAGTATGTATGACTAGGAGTTGCATTGTCTGAATGATAGACGTGGTTGGACTATGTATGACTAGGAGTTGCATTGTCTGAATGATGGACGTGGATGGAGTATGTATGACTAGGAGTTGCATTGTCTGAATGATAGACGTGGATGGAGGATGTATGACTAGGAGTTGCATTGTCTGAATGATAGACGTGGATGGAGGATGTATGACTAGGAGTTGCATAGTCTGAATGATAGACGTGGATGGAGTATGTATGACTAAGAGTTGCATTGTCTGAATGATAGACATAGGTCGACTATGTATGACTAGGAGTTGCATTGTCTGAATGATAGACGTGGATGGAGTATGTATGACTAGGAGTTGCATTGTCTGAATGATAGACGTGGCTGGAGGATGTATGACTAGGAGTTGCATTGTCTGAATGATATACATGACTTGAGTGTGTATGACTAGGAGTTGCATTGTCTGAATGATAGACGTGGATTGAGGATGTATGACTAGGAGTTGCATTGTCTGAATGATAGACGTGGATGGAGTATGTATGACTAGGAGTTGCATTGTCTGAATGATAGCCGTGGATGGAGTATGTATGACTAGGAGTTTCATTGTCTGAATGATAGACGTGGATGGAGGACTTTTGACTAGGAGTTGCATTTTCTGAATAATAGACGTGGATGGAGGATGTATGACTCGGAGTTGCATTGTCTGAATGATAGACGTGACTTGAGTGTGTATGACTAGGAGTTGCATTGTCTGAATGATAAACTTGGATGGAGTATGTATGATTAGGAGTTGCATTGTCTGAATGATAGACATGGATGGAGATGTATGACTAGGAGTTGCATTGTATGAATGATAGACGTGGATGGAGGATGTATGACTAGGAGTTGCATTGTCTGAATGATAGACGTGGATGGAGGATGTATGACTAGGAGTTGCATTGTCTGAATGATAGACGTGCATGGAGTATGTATGACTAGGAGTTGCATTGTCTGAATGATAGACGTGGCAGGAGGATGTGTGACTAGGAGTCGTATTGTCTGAATGATAGACATGGATGGAGTATGTATGACTAGGAGTTGCATTGTCTGAATGATAGACATGGTTTGAGGATGTATGACTAGGAGTTGCATTGTCTGAATGATAGACGTGGATGGAGGATGTCTGACTAGGAGTTGCATTGTCTGAATGATAGAAGTGGATGGAGGATGTATGACTAGGAGTTGCATTGTCTGAATGATAGACGTGGCTGGCGGATGTATGGCTAGGAGTTATATTGTCTGAATGATAGACGTGGATGGCGTATGTATGACTAGGCGTTGCATTGTCTGAATGATAGACGTGGGTGGAGTATGTATGACTAGGAGTTGCATTGTCTGAATGATAGATGTGGATGGAGGATTTTTGACATGGAGTTGCATTTTCTGAATGATAGATGTGGATGGAGGATGTATGACTCGGAGTTGCATTGTCTGAATGATAGACAGGGATGGAGGATGTATGACTAGAAGTTTCATTGTATGAATGATAGACGTAGATGGAGGATGTATGACTAGGAGTAGCATTGTCTGAATGATAGACGTGGATGGAGGATGTATGACTAGGAGTTGCATTGTCTGAATGATAGACGTGGATGGAGTATATATGACTAGGAGTAGCATTGTCTGAATGATAGATGTGACTTGAGTGTGTATGACTAGGAGTTGCATTGTCTGAATGATAGACGTGGATGGAGGATGTATGACTAGGAGTAGCATTGTCTGAATGATAGACGTGGATGGAGGATGTATGACTAGGAGTTTCATTGTCTGAATGATAGCCGTGGATGGAGTATGTATGACTAGGAGTTTCATTGTCTGAATGATAGACGTGGATGGAGGACTTTTGACTAGGAGTTGCATTTTCTGAATGATAGACGTGGATGGAGGATGTATGACTCGGATTTCCATTGTCTGAATGATAGACGTGACTTGAGTGTGTATGACTAGGAGTTGCATTGTCTGAATGATAGACGTGGATGGAATATATATGACTAGGAGTTGCATTGTCTGAATGATAGACGTGGATGGAGTATGTATGACTAGGAGTTGCATTGTCTGAATGATAGCCGTGGATGGAGTATGTATGACTAGGAGTTTCATTGTCTGAATGATAGACGTGGATGGAGGAGTTTTGACTAGGAGTTGCATTTTCTGAATGATAGACGTGGATGGAGGATGTATGACTCGGAGTTGCATTGTCTGAATGATAGACGTGACTTGAGTGTGTATGACTAGGAGTTGAATTGTCTGAATGATAGACGTGGATGGAGTATGTATGACTAGGAGTTGCATTTTCTGAATGATAGACATGGATAAAGGATGTATGACTAGGAGTTGCATTGTATGAATGATAGACGTGGATGGAGTATGTATGACTAGGAGTTGCATTGTCTGAATGATAGACATGGCAGGAGGATGTATGACTAGGAGTTGCATTGTCTGAATGATAGACATGACTTGAGTGTGTATGACTAGGAGTTGCATTGTCTGAATGATAGACGTGGATGGAGTATGTATAACTAGGAGTTGCATTGTCTGAATGATAGACGTGGATGGAGGATGTCTGACTAGGAGTTGCATTGTCTGAATGATAGAAGTGTATGGAGGATGTATGACTAGGAGTTGCATTGTCTTAATGATAGACGTGGCTGGCGGATGTATGGCTAGGAGTTATATTGTCTGAATGATAGACGTGGATGGCGTATGTATGACTAGGCGTTGCATTGTCTGAATGATAGACGTGGGTGTAGTATGTATGACTAGGAGTTGCATTGTCTGAATGATAGATGTGGATGGAGGATTTTTGACATGGAGTTGCATTTTCTGAATGATAGATGTGGATGGAGGATGTATGACTCGGAGTTGCATTGTCTGAATGATAGACAGGATGGAGGATGTATGACTAGAAGTTTCATTGTATGAATGATAGACGTAGATGGAGGATGTATGACTAGGAGTAGCATTGTCTGAATGATAGACGTGGATGGAGGATGTATGACTAGGAGTTGCATTGTCTGAATGATAGACGTGGATGGAGTATGTATGACTAGGAGTAGCATTGTCTGAATGATAGATGTGACTTGAGTGTGTATGACTAGGAGTTGCATTGTCTGAATGATAGACATGGATGGAGGATGTATGACTAGGTGTTGCATTGTCTGAATGATAGACGTGGATGGAGGATGTATGACTAGGAGTTTCATTGTCTGAATGATAGCCGTGGATGGAGTATGTATGACTAGGAGTTTCATTGTCTGAATGATAGACGTGGATGGAGGACTTTTGACTAGGAGTTGCATTTTCTGAATGATAGACGTGGATGGAGGATGTATGACTCGGATTTGCATTGTCTGAATGATAGACGTGACTTGAGTGTGTATGACTAGGAGTTGCATTGTCTGAATGATAGACGTGGATGGAATATATATGACTAGGAGTTGCATTGTCTGAATGATAGACGTGGATGGAGTATGTATGACTAGGAGTTGCATTGTCTGAATGATAGCCGTGGATGGAGTATGTATGACTAGGAGTTTCATTGTCTGAATGATAGACGTGGATGGAGGAGTTTTGACAAGGAGTTGCATTTTCTGAATGATAGACGTGGATGGAGGATGTATGACTCGGAGTTGCATTGTCTGAATGATAGACGTGACTTGAGTGTGTATGACTAGGAGTTGAATTGTCTGAATGATAGACGTGGATGGAGTATGTATGACTAGGAGTTGCATTTTCTGAATGATAGACATGGATGGAGGATGTATGACTAGGAGTTGCATTGTATGAATGATAGACGTGGATGGAGGATGTATGACTAGGAGTGCATTGTTTGAATGATAGACGTGGATGGAGGATGTATGACTAGGAGTTGCATTGTCTGAATGATAGACATGGATGGAGGATGTATGACTAGGAGTTGCATTGTATGAATGATAGACGTGGATGGAGGATGTATGACTAGGAATTGCACTGTCTGAATGATAGAAGTGGATGGAGGATGTATGACTAGGAGTTGCATTGTCTGAATGATAGACGTTGATGGAGTATTTTAGACTAGGAGTTGCATTGTCTGAATGATAGACGTGATTTGAGTGTGTATGACTAGGAGTTCCATTGTCTGAATGATAGACATGGATGGAGTATGTATGACTAGGAGTTGCATTGTCTGAATGATAAACGTGGCAGGAGGATGTATGACTAGGAGTTGCATTGTCTGAATGATAGACATGACTTGAGTGTGTATGACTAGGAGTTGCATTGTCTGAATGATAGACGTGGATGAGCATGTATAACTAGGAGTTGCATTGTCTGAATGATAGACGGGACTTGAGTGTTTATGACTAGGAGTTGCATTGTCTGAATGATAGACCTGGATGGAGGATGTATGACTAGGAGTTTCATTGTCTGAATGATAGAAGTGGCTGGCGGATGTATGGCTAGGAGTTATATTGTCTGAATGATAGACGTGGATGGCGTATGTATGACTAGGCGTTGCTTTGTCTGAATGATAGACGTGGGTGGAGTATGTATGACTAGGAGTTTCATTGTCTGAATGATAGCCGTGGATGAAGTATGTATGACTAGGAGTTTCATTGTCTGAATGATAGACGTGGATGGAGGACTTTTGACTAGGAGTTGCATTTTCTGAATGATAGACGTGGATGGAGGATGTATGACTCGGATTTGCATTGTCTGAATGATAGACGTGACTTGAGTGTGTATGACTAGGAGTTGCATTGTCTGAATGATAGACGTGGATGGAATATATATGACTAGGAGTTGCATTGTCTGAATGATAGACGTGGACGGAGTATGTATGACTAGGAGTTGCATTGTCTGAATGATAGCCGTGGATGGAGTATGTATAACTAGGTATTTCATTGTCTGAATGATAGACGTGGATGGAGGAGTTTTGACTAGGAGTTGCATTTTCTGAATGATAGACGTGGATGGAGGATGTATTACTCGGAGTTGCATTGTCTGAATGATAGACGTGACTTGAGTGTGTATGACTAGGAGTTGAATTGTCTGAATGATAGACGTGGATGGAGTATGTATGACTAGGAGTTGCATTTTCTGAATGATAGACATGGATGGAGGATGTATGACTAGGAGTTGCATTGTATGAATGATAGACGTGGATGGAGGTTGTATGACTAGGAGTGCATTGTTTGAATGATAGACGTGGATGGAGGATGTATGACTAGGAGTTGCATTGTCTGAATGATAGACATGGATGGAGGATGTATGACTAGGAGTTGCATTGTATGAATGATAGACGTGGATGGAGGATGTATGACTAGGAGTTGCACTGTCTGAATGATAGACGTGGATGGAGGATGTATGACTAGGAGTTGCATTGTCTGAATGATAGACGTTGATGGAGTATTTTAGACTAGGAGTTGCATTGTCTGAATGATAGACATGATTTGAGTGTGTATGACTAGGAGTTCCATTGTCTGAATGATAGACGTGGATGGAGTATGTATGACTAGGAGTTGCATTGTCTGAATGATAGACGTGGCAGGAGGATGTATGACTAGGAGTTGCATTGTCTGAATGATAGACATGACTTGAGTGTGTATGACTAGGAGTTGCATTGTCTGAATGATAGACGTGGATGGAGTATGTATAACTAGGAGTTGCATTGTCTGAATGATAGACGGGACTTGAGTGTTTATGACTAGGAGTTGCATTGTCTGAATGATAGACCTGGATGGAGGATGTATGACTAGGAGTTTCATTGTCTGAATGATAGACGTGGCTGGCGGATGTATGGCTAGGAGTTATATTGTCTGAATGATAGACGTGGATGGCGTATGTATGACTAGGCGTTGCTTTGTCTGAATGATAGACGTGGGTGGAGTATGTATGACTAGGAGTTGCATTGTCTGAATGATAGATGTGGATGGAGGATTTTTGACATGGAGTTGCATTTTCTGAATGATAGACGTGGATGGAGGATGTATGACTCGGAGTTGCATTGTCTGAATGATAGACATGGATGGAGGATGTATGACTAGGAGTTGCATTGTCTGAATGATAGACATGGATGGAGGATGTATGACTAGAAGTTTCATTGTATGAATGAAAGACGTGGATGGAGGATGTATGACTAGGAGTAGCATTGTCTGAATGATAGACATGGATGGAGGATGTATGACTAGAAGTTTCATTGTATGAATCATAGACGTGGATGGAGGATGTATGACTAGGAGTAGCATTGTCTGAATGATAGACGTGGATGGAGGATGTATGACTAGGAGTTGCATTGTCTGAATGATAGACGTGGATGGAGTATGTATGAATAGGAGTTGCATTGTCTGAATGATAGACGTGACTTGAGTGTGTATGACTAGGAGTTGCATTGTCTGAATGATAGAATTGGATGGAATATATATGACTAGGAGTTGCATTGTCTGAATGATAGACGTGGATGGAGTATGTATGACTAGGAGTTGCATTGTCTGAATGATAGCCGTGGATGGAGTATGTATGACTAGGAGTTTCATTGTCTGAATGATAGACGTGGATGGAGGACTTTTGACTAGGAGTTGCATTTTCTGAATAATAGATGTGGATGGAGGATGTATGACTCGGAGTTGCATTGTCTGAATGATAGACGTGACTTGAGTGTGTATGACTAGGAATTGCATTGTCTGAATGATAGACGTGGATGGAGTATGTATGACTAGGAGTTGCATTGTCTGAATGATAGACATGGATGGAGGATGTATGACTAGGAGTTGCATTGTATGAATGATAGACGTGGATGGAGGATGTATGACTAGAAGTTGCATTGTCTGAATGATAGATGTGGATGGAGGATGTATGACTAGGAGTTGCATTGTCTGAATGACAGACGTGGATGGAGTATGTATGACTAGGAGTTGCATTGTCTGAATGATAGACGTTGCAGGAGGATGTATGACTAGGAGTTCCATTGACTGAATGATAGACATGACTTGAGTGTGTATGACTAGAAGTTGCATTGTCTGAATGATAGACGTGACTTGAGTGTGTATGACTAGGAGTTCCATTGTCTGAATGATAGACGTGGATGGAGTATGTATGACTAGGAGTTGCATTGTCTGAATAATAGACATGGCAGGAGGCTGTATGACTAGGAGTTGCATTGTCTGAATGATAGACATGACTTGAGTGTGTATGACTAGGAGTTGCATTGTCTGAATGATAGACATGGTTGGACTATGTATGACTAGGAGTTGCATTGTCTGAATGATGGACGTGGATGGAGGATGCATGACTAGGAGTTGCATTTTCTGAACTATAGACATGGTTGGACTATGTATGACTAGGAGTTGCATTGTCTGAATGATGGACGTGGATGGAGGATGCATGACTAGGAGTTGCATTTTCTGAACTAAAGACGTGGATGGAGTATGTATGACTTGGAGGTGCATTGTCTGAATGATAGACGTGGATGGAGTATGTATGACTAGGAGTTGCATTGTCTGAATGATAGACGTGGATGGAGTATGTATGACATGGAGTTGCATTGTATGAATGATAGATGTGGATGGAGGATGTATGACTAGGAGTTGCATTGTCTGAATGATAGACGTGGATGGAGTATGTATGACTAGGAGTTGCATTGTCTGAATGATAGACATGGTTGGACTATGTATGACTAGGAGTTGCATTGTCTGAATGATGGACGTGGATGGAGGATGCATGACTAGGAGTTGCATTTTCTGAACTATAGACGTGGATGGAGTATGTATGACTTGGAGTTGCATTGACTGAATGATAGACGTGGATGGAGTATGTATGACTAGGAGTTGCATTGTCTGAATGATAGACGTGGCTGGAGGATGTATGACTAGGAGTTGCATTGTCTGAATGATAGACATGACTCGAGTGTGTATGACTAGGAGTTGTATTGTCTGAATGATAGACGTGGATGGAGTATGTATGACTAGGAGTTGCATTGTATGAATGATAGACGTGGATGGAGGATGTATGACTAGGAGTTGCACTGTCTGAATGATAGACGTGGATGGAGGATGTATGACTAGGAGTTGCATTGTCTGAATGATAGACGTTGATGGAGTATTTTAGACTAGGAGTTGCATTGTCTGAATGATAGACGTGATTTGAGTGTGTATGACTAGGAGTTCCATTGTCTTAATGATAGACGTGGATGGAGTATGTATGACTAGGAGTTGCATTGTCTGAATGATAGACGTGGCAGGAGGATGTATGACTAGGAGTTGCATTGTCTGAATGATAGACATGACTTGAGTGTGTATGACTAGGAGTGGCATTGTCTGAATGATAGACGTGGATGGAGTATGTATAACTAGGAGTTGCATTGTCTGAATGATAGACTTGGATGGAGGATGTCTGACTAGGAGTTGCATTGTCTTAATGATAGACGTGGCTGGCGGATGTATGGCTAGGAGTTATATTGTCTGAATGATAGACGTGGATGGCGTATGTATGACTAGGCGTTGCTTTGTCTGAATGATAGACGTGGGTGGAGTATGTATGACTAGGAGTTTCATTGTCTGAATGATAGCCGTGGATGAAGTATGTATGACTAGGAGTTTCATTGTCTGAATGATAGACGTGGATGGTGGACTTTTGACTAGGAGTTGCATTTTCTGAATGATAGACGTGGATGGAGGATGTATGACTCGGATTTGCATTGTCTGAATGATAGACGTGACTTGAGTGTGTATGACTAGGAGTTGCATTGTCTGAATGATAGACGTGGATGGAATATATATGACTAGGAGTTGCATTGTCTGAATGATAGACGTGGATGGAGTATGTATGACTAGGAGTTGCATTGTCTGAATGATAGCCGTGGATGGAGTATGTATAACTAGGTATTTCATTGTCTGAATGATAGACGTGGATGGAGGAGTTTTGACTAGGAGTTGCATTTTCTGAATGATAGACATGACTTGAGTGTGTATGACTAGAAGTTGCATTGTCTGAATGATAGACGTGGATGGAGTATGTATGACTAGGAGTTGCATTGTCTGAATGATAGACGTGGATGGAGGATGTATGACTAGGAGTTGCATTGTCTGAATGGGAGACGTGGATGGAGGATTTATGACTAGGAGTTGCAATGTCTGAATGACAGACATGGATGGAGGATGTATGAATAGGAGGTGCATTGTCTGAATGATAGACGTGGTTGGCGGATGCATGGCTAGGAGTTATATTGTCTGAATGATAGACGTGGATGGAGTATGTATGACTAGGCGTTGCATTGTCTGAATGATAGACGTAGATGGAGTATGTATGACTAGGAGTTGCATTGTCTGAATGATAGACGTGGATGGAGGATTTTTGACACAGAGTTGCATTTTCTGAATGATAGATGTGGATGGAGGATGTATGACTCGGAGTTGCATTGTCTGAATGATAGACAGGGATGGAGGATGTATGACTAGAAGTTTCATTGTATGAATGATAGACGTAGATGGAGGATGTATGACTAGGAGTAGCATTGTCTGAATGATAGACGTGGATGGAGGATGTATGACTAGGAGTTGCATTGTCTGAATGATAGACGTGGATGGAGTATATATGACTAGGAGTAGCATTGTCTGAATGATAGATGTGACTTGAGTGTGTATGACTAGGAGTTGCATTGTCTGAATGATAGACGTGGATGGAGGATGTATGACTAGGAGTAGCATTGTCTGAATGATAGACGTGGATGGAGGATGTATGACTAGGAGTTTCATTGTCTGAATGATAGCCGTGGATGGAGTATGTATGACTAGGAGTTTCATTGTCTGAATGATAGACGTGGATGGAGGACTTTTGACTAGGAGTTGCATTTTCTGAATGATAGACGTGGATGGAGGATGTATGACTCGGATTTCCATTGTCTGAATGATAGACGTGACTTGAGTGTGTATGACTAGGAGTTGCATTGTCTGAATGATAGACGTGGATGGAATATATATGACTAGGAGTTGCATTGTCTGAATGATAGACGTGGATGGAGTATGTATGACTAGGAGTTGCATTGTCTGAATGATAGCCGTGGATGGAGTATGTATGACTAGGAGTTTCATTGTCTGAATGATAGACGTGGATGGAGGAGTTTTGACTAGGAGTTGCATTTTCTGAATGATAGACGTGGATGGAGGATGTATGACTCGGAGTTGCATTGTCTGAATGATAGACGTGACTTGAGTGTGTATGACTAGGAGTTGAATTGTCTGAATGATAGACGTGGATGGAGTATGTATGACTAGGAGTTGCATTTTCTGAATGATAGACATGGATAAAGGATGTATGACTAGGAGTTGCATTGTATGAATGATAGACGTGGATGGAGTATGTATGACTAGGAGTTGCATTGTCTGAATGATAGACATGGCAGGAGGATGTATGACTAGGAGTTGCATTGTCTGAATGATAGACATGACTTGAGTGTGTATGACTAGGAGTTGCATTGTCTGAATGATAGACGTGGATGGAGTATGTATAACTAGGAGTTGCATTGTCTGAATGATAGACGTGGATGGAGGATGTCTGACTAGGAGTTGCATTGTCTGAATGATAGAAGTGTATGGAGGATGTATGACTAGGAGTTGCATTGTCTTAATGATAGACGTGGCTGGCGGATGTATGGCTAGGAGTTATATTGTCTGAATGATAGACGTGGATGGCGTATGTATGACTAGGCGTTGCATTGTCTGAATGATAGACGTGGGTGTAGTATGTATGACTAGGAGTTGCATTGTCTGAATGATAGATGTGGATGGAGGATTTTTGACATGGAGTTGCATTTTCTGAATGATAGATGTGGATGGAGGATGTATGACTCGGAGTTGCATTGTCTGAATGATAGACAGGATGGAGGATGTATGACTAGAAGTTTCATTGTATGAATGATAGACGTAGATGGAGGATGTATGACTAGGAGTAGCATTGTCTGAATGATAGACGTGGATGGAGGATGTATGACTAGGAGTTGCATTGTCTGAATGATAGACGTGGATGGAGTATGTATGACTAGGAGTAGCATTGTCTGAATGATAGATGTGACTTGAGTGTGTATGACTAGGAGTTGCATTGTCTGAATGATAGACATGGATGGAGGATGTATGACTAGGTGTTGCATTGTCTGAATGATAGACGTGGATGGAGGATGTATGACTAGGAGTTTCATTGTCTGAATGATAGCCGTGGATGGAGTATGTATGACTAGGAGTTTCATTGTCTGAATGATAGACGTGGATGGAGGACTTTTGACTAGGAGTTGCATTTTCTGAATGATAGACGTGGATGGAGGATGTATGACTCGGATTTGCATTGTCTGAATGATAGACGTGACTTGAGTGTGTATGACTAGGAGTTGCATTGTCTGAATGATAGACGTGGATGGAATATATATGACTAGGAGTTGCATTGTCTGAATGATAGACGTGGATGGAGTATGTATGACTAGGAGTTGCATTGTCTGAATGATAGCCGTGGATGGAGTATGTATGACTAGGAGTTTCATTGTCTGAATGATAGACGTGGATGGAGGAGTTTTGACAAGGAGTTGCATTTTCTGAATGATAGACGTGGATGGAGGATGTATGACTCGGAGTTGCATTGTCTGAATGATAGACGTGACTTGAGTGTGTATGACTAGGAGTTGAATTGTCTGAATGATAGACGTGGATGGAGTATGTATGACTAGGAGTTGCATTTTCTGAATGATAGACATGGATGGAGGATGTATGACTAGGAGTTGCATTGTATGAATGATAGACGTGGATGGAGGATGTATGACTAGGAGTGCATTGTTTGAATGATAGACGTGGATGGAGGATGTATGACTAGGAGTTGCATTGTCTGAATGATAGACATGGATGGAGGATGTATGACTAGGAGTTGCATTGTATGAATGATAGACGTGGATGGAGGATGTATGACTAGGAATTGCACTGTCTGAATGATAGAAGTGGATGGAGGATGTATGACTAGGAGTTGCATTGTCTGAATGATAGACGTTGATGGAGTATTTTAGACTAGGAGTTGCATTGTCTGAATGATAGACGTGATTTGAGTGTGTATGACTAGGAGTTCCATTGTCTGAATGATAGACATGGATGGAGTATGTATGACTAGGAGTTGCATTGTCTGAATGATAAACGTGGCAGGAGGATGTATGACTAGGAGTTGCATTGTCTGAATGATAGACATGACTTGAGTGTGTATGACTAGGAGTTGCATTGTCTGAATGATAGACGTGGATGAGCATGTATAACTAGGAGTTGCATTGTCTGAATGATAGACGGGACTTGAGTGTTTATGACTAGGAGTTGCATTGTCTGAATGATAGACCTGGATGGAGGATGTATGACTAGGAGTTTCATTGTCTGAATGATAGAAGTGGCTGGCGGATGTATGGCTAGGAGTTATATTGTCTGAATGATAGACGTGGATGGCGTATGTATGACTAGGCGTTGCTTTGTCTGAATGATAGACGTGGGTGGAGTATGTATGACTAGGAGTTTCATTGTCTGAATGATAGCCGTGGATGAAGTATGTATGACTAGGAGTTTCATTGTCTGAATGATAGACGTGGATGGAGGACTTTTGACTAGGAGTTGCATTTTCTGAATGATAGACGTGGATGGAGGATGTATGACTCGGATTTGCATTGTCTGAATGATAGACGTGACTTGAGTGTGTATGACTAGGAGTTGCATTGTCTGAATGATAGACGTGGATGGAATATATATGACTAGGAGTTGCATTGTCTGAATGATAGACGTGGACGGAGTATGTATGACTAGGAGTTGCATTGTCTGAATGATAGCCGTGGATGGAGTATGTATAACTAGGTATTTCATTGTCTGAATGATAGACGTGGATGGAGGAGTTTTGACTAGGAGTTGCATTTTCTGAATGATAGACGTGGATGGAGGATGTATTACTCGGAGTTGCATTGTCTGAATGATAGACGTGACTTGAGTGTGTATGACTAGGAGTTGAATTGTCTGAATGATAGACGTGGATGGAGTATGTATGACTAGGAGTTGCATTTTCTGAATGATAGACATGGATGGAGGATGTATGACTAGGAGTTGCATTGTATGAATGATAGACGTGGATGGAGGTTGTATGACTAGGAGTGCATTGTTTGAATGATAGACGTGGATGGAGGATGTATGACTAGGAGTTGCATTGTCTGAATGATAGACATGGATGGAGGATGTATGACTAGGAGTTGCATTGTATGAATGATAGACGTGGATGGAGGATGTATGACTAGGAGTTGCACTGTCTGAATGATAGACGTGGATGGAGGATGTATGACTAGGAGTTGCATTGTCTGAATGATAGACGTTGATGGAGTATTTTAGACTAGGAGTTGCATTGTCTGAATGATAGACATGATTTGAGTGTGTATGACTAGGAGTTCCATTGTCTGAATGATAGACGTGGATGGAGTATGTATGACTAGGAGTTGCATTGTCTGAATGATAGACGTGGCAGGAGGATGTATGACTAGGAGTTGCATTGTCTGAATGATAGACATGACTTGAGTGTGTATGACTAGGAGTTGCATTGTCTGAATGATAGACGTGGATGGAGTATGTATAACTAGGAGTTGCATTGTCTGAATGATAGACGGGACTTGAGTGTTTATGACTAGGAGTTGCATTGTCTGAATGATAGACCTGGATGGAGGATGTATGACTAGGAGTTTCATTGTCTGAATGATAGACGTGGCTGGCGGATGTATGGCTAGGAGTTATATTGTCTGAATGATAGACGTGGATGGCGTATGTATGACTAGGCGTTGCTTTGTCTGAATGATAGACGTGGGTGGAGTATGTATGACTAGGAGTTGCATTGTCTGAATGATAGATGTGGATGGAGGATTTTTGACATGGAGTTGCATTTTCTGAATGATAGACGTGGATGGAGGATGTATGACTCGGAGTTGCATTGTCTGAATGATAGACATGGATGGAGGATGTATGACTAGGAGTTGCATTGTCTGAATGATAGACATGGATGGAGGATGTATGACTAGAAGTTTCATTGTATGAATGAAAGACGTGGATGGAGGATGTATGACTAGGAGTAGCATTGTCTGAATGATAGACGTGGATGGAGGATGTATGACTAGGAGTTGCATTGTCTGAATGATAGACGTGGATGGAGTATGTATGACTAGGAGTAGCATTGTCTGAATGATAGACGTCACTTGAGTGTGTATGACTAGGAGTTGCATTGTCTGAATGATAGACGTGGATGGAGGATGTATGACTAGGAGTAGCATTGTCTGAATGATAGACGTGGATGGAGGATGTATGACTAGGATTTGCATTGTCTGAATGATATCTGTGGATGGAGTATGACTGACTCGGAGTTGCACTGTCTGAATGATAGACGTGACTTGAGTGTGTATGACTAGGAGTTGCATTGTCTGAATGATAGACGTGGATGGAGTATGTATGACTAGGAGTTGCATTGTCTGAATGATAGACATGGATGGAGGATGTATGACTAGAAGTTTCATTGTATGAATCATAGACGTGGATGGAGGATGTATGACTAGGAGTAGCATTGTCTGAATGATAGACGTGGATGGAGGATGTATGACTAGGAGTTGCATTGTCTGAATGATAGACGTGGATGGAGTATGTATGAATAGGAGTTGCATTGTCTGAATGATAGACGTGACTTGAGTGTGTATGACTAGGAGTTGCATTGTCTGAATGATAGAATTGGATGGAATATATATGACTAGGAGTTGCATTGTCTGAATGATAGACGTGGATGGAGTATGTATGACTAGGAGTTGCATTGTCTGAATGATAGCCGTGGATGGAGTATGTATGACTAGGAGTTTCATTGTCTGAATGATAGACGTGGATGGAGGACTTTTGACTAGGAGTTGCATTTTCTGAATAATAGATGTGGATGGAGGATGTATGACTCGGAGTTGCATTGTCTGAATGATAGACGTGACTTGAGTGTGTATGACTAGGAATTGCATTGTCTGAATGATAGACGTGGATGGAGTATGTATGACTAGGAGTTGCATTGTCTGAATGATAGACATGGATGGAGGATGTATGACTAGGAGTTGCATTGTATGAATGATAGACGTGGATGGAGGATGTATGACTAGAAGTTGCATTGTCTGAATGATAGATGTGGATGGAGGATGTATGACTAGGAGTTGCATTGTCTGAATGACAGACGTGGATGGAGTATGTATGACTAGGAGTTGCATTGTCTGAATGATAGACGTTGCAGGAGGATGTATGACTAGGAGTTCCATTGACTGAATGATAGACATGACTTGAGTGTGTATGACTAGAAGTTGCATTGTCTGAATGATAGACGTGACTTGAGTGTGTATGACTAGGAGTTCCATTGTCTGAATGATAGACGTGGATGGAGTATGTATGACTAGGAGTTGCATTGTCTGAATAATAGACATGGCAGGAGGCTGTATGACTAGGAGTTGCATTGTCTGAATGATAGACATGACTTGAGTGTGTATGACTAGGAGTTGCATTGTCTGAATGATAGACATGGTTGGACTATGTATGACTAGGAGTTGCATTGTCTGAATGATGGACGTGGATGGAGGATGCATGACTAGGAGTTGCATTTTCTGAACTATAGACATGGTTGGACTATGTATGACTAGGAGTTGCATTGTCTGAATGATGGACGTGGATGGAGGATGCATGACTAGGAGTTGCATTTTCTGAACTAAAGACGTGGATGGAGTATGTATGACTTGGAGGTGCATTGTCTGAATGATAGACGTGGATGGAGTATGTATGACTAGGAGTTGCATTGTCTGAATGATAGACGTGGATGGAGTATGTATGACATGGAGTTGCATTGTATGAATGATAGATGTGGATGGAGGATGTATGACTAGGAGTTGCATTGTCTGAATGATAGACGTGGATGGAGTATGTATGACTAGGAGTTGCATTGTCTGAATGATAGACATGGTTGGACTATGTATGACTAGGAGTTGCATTGTCTGAATGATGGACGTGGATGGAGGATGCATGACTAGGAGTTGCATTTTCTGAACTATAGACGTGGATGGAGTATGTATGACTTGGAGTTGCATTGACTGAATGATAGACGTGGATGGAGTATGTATGACTAGGAGTTGCATTGTCTGAATGATAGACGTGGCTGGAGGATGTATGACTAGGAGTTGCATTGTCTGAATGATAGACATGACTCGAGTGTGTATGACTAGGAGTTGTATTGTCTGAATGATAGACGTGGATGGAGTATGTATGACTAGGAGTTGCATTGTATGAATGATAGACGTGGATGGAGGATGTATGACTAGGAGTTGCACTGTCTGAATGATAGACGTGGATGGAGGATGTATGACTAGGAGTTGCATTGTCTGAATGATAGACGTTGATGGAGTATTTTAGACTAGGAGTTGCATTGTCTGAATGATAGACGTGATTTGAGTGTGTATGACTAGGAGTTCCATTGTCTTAATGATAGACGTGGATGGAGTATGTATGACTAGGAGTTGCATTGTCTGAATGATAGACGTGGCAGGAGGATGTATGACTAGGAGTTGCATTGTCTGAATGATAGACATGACTTGAGTGTGTATGACTAGGAGTGGCATTGTCTGAATGATAGACGTGGATGGAGTATGTATAACTAGGAGTTGCATTGTCTGAATGATAGACTTGGATGGAGGATGTCTGACTAGGAGTTGCATTGTCTTAATGATAGACGTGGCTGGCGGATGTATGGCTAGGAGTTATATTGTCTGAATGATAGACGTGGATGGCGTATGTATGACTAGGCGTTGCTTTGTCTGAATGATAGACGTGGGTGGAGTATGTATGACTAGGAGTTTCATTGTCTGAATGATAGCCGTGGATGAAGTATGTATGACTAGGAGTTTCATTGTCTGAATGATAGACGTGGATGGAGGACTTTTGACTAGGAGTTGCATTTTCTGAATGATAGACGTGGATGGAGGATGTATGACTCGGATTTGCATTGTCTGAATGATAGACGTGACTTGAGTGTGTATGACTAGGAGTTGCATTGTCTGAATGATAGACGTGGATGGAATATATATGACTAGGAGTTGCATTGTCTGAATGATAGACGTGGATGGAGTATGTATGACTAGGAGTTGCATTGTCTGAATGATAGCCGTGGATGGAGTATGTATAACTAGGTATTTCATTGTCTGAATGATAGACGTGGATGGAGGAGTTTTGACTAGGAGTTGCATTTTCTGAATGATAGACATGACTTGAGTGTGTATGACTAGAAGTTGCATTGTCTGAATGATAGACGTGGATGGAGTATGTATGACTAGGAGTTGCATTGTCTGAATGATAGACGTGGATGGAGGATGTATGACTAGGAGTTGCATTGTCTGAATGGGAGACGTGGATGGAGGATTTATGACTAGGAGTTGCAATGTCTGAATGACAGACATGGATGGAGGATGTATGAATAGGAGGTGCATTGTCTGAATGATAGACGTGGTTGGCGGATGCATGGCTAGGAGTTATATTGTCTGAATGATAGACGTGGATGGAGTATGTATGACTAGGCGTTGCATTGTCTGAATGATAGACGTAGATGGAGTATGTATGACTAGGAGTTGCATTGTCTGAATGATAGACGTGGATGGAGGATTTTTGACACAGAGTTGCATTTTCTGAATGATAGATGTGGATGGAGGATGTATGACTCGGAGTTGCATTGTCTGAATGATAGACGTGACTTGAGTGTGTATGACTAGGAGTTGCATTGTCTGAATGATAGACATGGATGGAGTATGTATGACTAGGAGTTGCATTGTCTGAATTATAGACATGGATGGAGGATGTATGACTAGAAATTGCATTGTATGAATGATAGACGTGGATGGAGGATGTATGACTAGGAGTAGCATTGTCTGAATGATAGACGTGGATGGAGGATGTATGACTAGGAGTTGCATTGTCTGAATGTTAGACCTGGATGGAGTATGTATTACTAGGAGTTGCATTGTCTGAACGATAGACGTGACTTGAGTGTGTATGACTAGGAGTTGCATTGTCTGAATGACAGACATGACTTGAGTGTGTATGACTAGGAGTTGCATTGTCTGAACGATAGACGTGGATGGAGTATGTATGACTAGGAGTTGCATTGTCTGAATGATAGACGTGACTTGAGTGTGTATGACTAGGAGTTGCATTGTCTGAATGATAGACGTGGATGGAGGATGTATGACTAGGAGTTGCATTGTCTGAATGATAGACGTGGATGGAGGATATATGACTATGAGTTGCATTGTCTGAATGATAGACGTGGATGGAGGAGGTATGACTATGAGTTGCATTGTCTGAATGATGGACGTGGATGGAGGATGTATTACTAGGAGTTGCATTGTCTGAACGATAGACGTGACTTGAGTGTGTATGACTAGGAGTTGCATTGTCTGAATGACAGACATGACTTGAGTGTGTATGACTAGGAGTTGCATTGTCTGAACGATAGACGTGGATGGAGTATGTATGACTAGGAGTTGCATTGTCTGAATGATAGACGTGACTTGAGTGTGTATGACTAGGAGTTGCATTGTCTGAATGATAGACGTGGATGGAGGATGTATGACTAGGAGTTGCATTTTCTGAATGATAGACGTGGATGGAGGATATATGACTAGGAGTTGCATTGTCTGAATGATAGGCGTGGATTGAGGATGTATGACTAGGAGTTGCATTGTCTGAATGATAGACGTGGATGGAGTTTGTATGAATAGGAGTTGCATTGTCTGAATGATAGACGTGGATGGAGGATGTATGACTAGGAGTTGCATTGTCTGAAAGATAGACGTGGCTGGCGGATGTATGGCTAGGAGTTATATTGTCTGAATGATAGACGTGGATGGAGTATGTATGACTAGGCGTTGCATTGTCTGAATGATAGACGTGGATGGAGTATGTATGACTAGGAGTTGCATTGTCAGAATGATAGACGTGGATGGAGGTTTTTTGACACAGAGTTGCATTTTCTGAATGATAGACGTGGATGGAGGATGTATGAATCGGAGTTGCATTGTCTGAATGATAGATGTGACTTGAGTGTGTAGGACTAGGAGTTGCATTGACTAAATGATAGACGTGGATGGAGTATGTATGATTAGGAGTTGCATTGTCTGAATGATAGACATGGATGGAGGATGTATGACTAGGAGTTGCATTGTCTGAATGATAGACGTGGATGGAGGATGTATGACTAGGAGTTGCATTGTCTGAATGATAGACGTGGATGGAGTATGTATGGCTAGGAGTTGCATTGTCTGAATGATAGACGTGAATTGAGTGTGTATGACTAGGAGTTGCATTGTCCGAATGAAAGACGTGGATGGAGTATGTATGACTAGGAGTTGCATTGTCTGAATGATAGACGTGGCTGGAGGATTTATGACTAGGAGTTGCATTGTCTGAATGATAGACATGGATGGAGTATGTATGACTAGGAGTTGCATTGTTTGAATGACAGACGTGACTTGAGTGTGTATGACTAGGAGTTGCATTGTCTGAATGATAGACATGGATTGAGGATGTGTGACTAGGAGTTGCATTGTCTAAATGATAGATGTGGATGGAGGATGTATTACTAGGAGTTACATTGTCTGAATGATAGACGTGGATGGAGGATGTACGACTAGGAGTTGCATTGTCTGAACGATAGACGTGGCTGGCGGATGTACGGCTAGGAGTTATATTGTGTGAATGATAGACGTGGATGGAGTATGTATGACTAGGAGTTGCATTGTCTGAATGATAGACGTGGTTGGACTATGTATGACTAGGAGTTGCATTGTCTGAATGATGGACGTGGATGGAGTATGTATGACTAGGAGTTGCATTGTCTGAATGATAGACGTGGATGGAGGATGTATGACTAGGAGTTGCATTGTCTGAATGATAGACGTGGATGGAGGATGTATGACTAGGAGTTGCATAGTCTGAATGATAGACGTGGATGGAGTATGTATGACTAAGAGTTGCATTGTCTGAATGATAGACATAGGTCGACTATGTATGACTAGGAGTTGCATTGTCTGAATGATAGACGTGGATGGAGTATGTATGACTAGGAGTTGCATTGTCTGAATGATAGACGTGGCTGGAGGATGTATGACTAGGAGTTGCATTGTCTGAATGATATACATGACTTGAGTGTGTATGACTAGGAGTTGCATTGTCTGAATGATAGACGTGGATTGAGGATGTATGACTAGGAGTTGCATTGTCTGAATGATAGACGTGGATGGAGTATGTATGACTAGGAGTTGCATTGTCTGAATGATAGCCGTGGATGGAGTATGTATGACTAGGAGTTTCATTGTCTGAATGATAGACGTGGATGGAGGACTTTTGACTAGGAGTTGCATTTTCTGAATAATAGACGTGGATGGAGGATGTATGACTCGGAGTTGCATTGTCTGAATGATAGACGTGACTTGAGTGTGTATGACTAGGAGTTGCATTGTCTGAATGATAAACTTGGATGGAGTATGTATGATTAGGAGTTGCATTGTCTGAATGATAGACATGGATGGAGATGTATGACTAGGAGTTGCATTGTATGAATGATAGACGTGGATGGAGGATGTATGACTAGGAGTTGCATTGTCTGAATGATAGACGTGGATGGAGGATGTATGACTAGGAGTTGCATTGTCTGAATGATAGACGTGCATGGAGTATGTATGACTAGGAGTTGCATTGTCTGAATGATAGACGTGGCAGGAGGATGTGTGACTAGGAGTCGTATTGTCTGAATGATAGACATGGATGGAGTATGTATGACTAGGAGTTGCATTGTCTGAATGATAGACATGGTTTGAGGATGTATGACTAGGAGTTGCATTGTCTGAATGATAGACGTGGATGGAGGATGTCTGACTAGGAGTTGCATTGTCTGAATGATAGATGTGGATGGAGGATGTATGACTAGGAGTTGCATTGTCTGAATGATAGACGTGGCTGGCGGATGTATGGCTAGGAGTTATATTGTCTGAATGATAGACGTGGATGGCGTATGTATGACTAGGCGTTGCATTGTCTGAATGATAGACGTGGGTGGAGTATGTATGACTAGGAGTTGCATTGTCTGAATGATAGATGTGGATGGAGGATTTTTGACATGGAGTTGCATTTTCTGAATGATAGATGTGGATGGAGGATGTATGACTCGGAGTTGCATTGTCTGAATGATAGACAGGGATGGAGGATGTATGACTAGAAGTTTCATTGTATGAATGATAGACGTAGATGGAGGATGTATGACTAGGAGTAGCATTGTCTGAATGATAGACGTGGATGGAGGATGTATGACTAGGAGTTGCATTGTCTGAATGATAGACGTGGATGGAGTATATATGACTAGGAGTAGCATTGTCTGAATGATAGATGTGACTTGAGTGTGTATGACTAGGAGTTGCATTGTCTGAATGATAGACGTGGATGGAGGATGTATGACTAGGAGTAGCATTGTCTGAATGATAGACGTGGATGGAGGATGTATGACTAGGAGTTTCATTGTCTGAATGATAGCCGTGGATGGAGTATGTATGACTAGGAGTTTCATTGTCTGAATGATAGACGTGGATGGAGGACTTTTGACTAGGAGTTGCATTTTCTGAATGATAGACGTGGATGGAGGATGTATGACTCGGATTTCCATTGTCTGAATGATAGACGTGACTTGAGTGTGTATGACTAGGAGTTGCATTGTCTGAATGATAGACGTGGATGGAATATATATGACTAGGAGTTGCATTGTCTGAATGATAGACGTGGATGGAGTATGTATGACTAGGAGTTGCATTGTCTGAATGATAGCCGTGGATGGAGTATGTATGACTAGGAGTTTCATTGTCTGAATGATAGACGTGGATGGAGGAGTTTTGACTAGGAGTTGCATTTTCTGAATGATAGACGTGGATGGAGGATGTATGACTCGGAGTTGCATTGTCTGAATGATAGACGTGACTTGAGTGTGTATGACTAGGAGTTGAATTGTCTGAATGATAGACGTGGATGGAGTATGTATGACTAGGAGTTGCATTTTCTGAATGATAGACATGGATAAAGGATGTATGACTAGGAGTTGCATTGTATGAATGATAGACGTGGATGGAGTATGTATGACTAGGAGTTGCATTGTCTGAATGATAGACATGGCAGGAGGATGTATGACTAGGAGTTGCATTGTCTGAATGATAGACATGACTTGAGTGTGTATGACTAGGAGTTGCATTGTCTGAATGATAGACGTGGATGGAGTATGTATAACTAGGAGTTGCATTGTCTGAATGATAGACGTGGATGGAGGATGTCTGACTAGGAGTTGCATTGTCTGAATGATAGAAGTGTATGGAGGATGTATGACTAGGAGTTGCATTGTCTTAATGATAGACGTGGCTGGCGGATGTATGGCTAGGAGTTATATTGTCTGAATGATAGACGTGGATGGCGTATGTATGACTAGGCGTTGCATTGTCTGAATGATAGACGTGGGTGTAGTATGTATGACTAGGAGTTGCATTGTCTGAATGATAGATGTGGATGGAGGATTTTTGACATGGAGTTGCATTTTCTGAATGATAGATGTGGATGGAGGATGTATGACTCGGAGTTGCATTGTCTGAATGATAGACAGGATGGAGGATGTATGACTAGAAGTTTCATTGTATGAATGATAGACGTAGATGGAGGATGTATGACTAGGAGTAGCATTGTCTGAATGATAGACGTGGATGGAGGATGTATGACTAGGAGTTGCATTGTCTGAATGATAGACGTGGATGGAGTATGTATGACTAGGAGTAGCATTGTCTGAATGATAGATGTGACTTGAGTGTGTATGACTAGGAGTTGCATTGTCTGAATGATAGACATGGATGGAGGATGTATGACTAGGTGTTGCATTGTCTGAATGATAGACGTGGATGGAGGATGTATGACTAGGAGTTTCATTGTCTGAATGATAGACGTGGATGGAGGACTTTTGACTAGGAGTTGCATTTTCTGAATGATAGACGTGGATGGAGGATGTATGACTCGGATTTGCATTGTCTGAATGATAGACGTGACTTGAGTGTGTATGACTAGGAGTTGCATTGTCTGAATGATAGACGTGGATGGAATATATATGACTAGGAGTTGCATTGTCTGAATGATAGACGTGGATGGAGTATGTATGACTAGGAGTTGCATTGTCTGAATGATAGCCGTGGATGGAGTATGTATGACTAGGAGTTTCATTGTCTGAATGATAGACGTGGATGGAGGAGTTTTGACAAGGAGTTGCATTTTCTGAATGATAGACGTGGATGGAGGATGTATGACTCGGAGTTGCATTGTCTGAATGATAGACGTGACTTGAGTGTGTATGACTAGGAGTTGAATTGTCTGAATGATAGACGTGGATGGAGTATGTATGACTAGGAGTTGCATTTTCTGAATGATAGACATGGATGGAGGATGTATGACTAGGAGTTGCATTGTATGAATGATAGACGTGGATGGAGGATGTATGACTAGGAGTGCATTGTTTGAATGATAGACGTGGATGGAGGATGTATGACTAGGAGTTGCATTGTCTGAATGATAGACATGGATGGAGGATGTATGACTAGGAGTTGCATTGTATGAATGATAGACGTGGATGGAGGATGTATGACTAGGAATTGCACTGTCTGAATGATAGAAGTGGATGGAGGATGTATGACTAGGAGTTGCATTGTCTGAATGATAGACGTTGATGGAGTATTTTAGACTAGGAGTTGCATTGTCTGAATGATAGACGTGATTTGAGTGTGTATGACTAGGAGTTCCATTGTCTGAATGATAGACATGGATGGAGTATGTATGACTAGGAGTTGCATTGTCTGAATGATAAACGTGGCAGGAGGATGTATGACTAGGAGTTGCATTGTCTGAATGATAGACATGACTTGAGTGTGTATGACTAGGAGTTGCATTGTCTGAATGATAGACGTGGATGAGCATGTATAACTAGGAGTTGCATTGTCTGAATGATAGACGGGACTTGAGTGTTTATGACTAGGAGTTGCATTGTCTGAATGATAGACCTGGATGGAGGATGTATGACTAGGAGTTTCATTGTCTGAATGATAGAAGTGGCTGGCGGATGTATGGCTAGGAGTTATATTGTCTGAATGATAGACGTGGATGGCGTATGTATGACTAGGCGTTGCTTTGTCTGAATGATAGACGTGGGTGGAGTATGTATGACTAGGAGTTTCATTGTCTGAATGATAGCCGTGGATGAAGTATGTATGACTAGGAGTTTCATTGTCTGAATGATAGACGTGGATGGAGGACTTTTGACTAGGAGTTGCATTTTCTGAATGATAGACGTGGATGGAGGATGTATGACTCGGATTTGCATTGTCTGAATGATAGACGTGACTTGAGTGTGTATGACTAGGAGTTGCATTGTCTGAATGATAGACATGGATGGAGGATGTATGACTAGGAGTTGCATTGTATGAATGATAGACGTGGATGGAGGATGTATAACTAGGTATTTCATTGTCTGAATGATAGACGTGGATGGAGGAGTTTTGACTAGGAGTTGCATTTTCTGAATGATAGACGTGGATGGAGGATGTATTACTCGGAGTTGCATTGTCTGAATGATAGACGTGACTTGAGTGTGTATGACTAGGAGTTGAATTGTCTGAATGATAGACGTGGATGGAGTATGTATGACTAGGAGTTGCATTTTCTGAATGATAGACATGGATGGAGGATGTATGACTAGGAGTTGCATTGTATGAATGATAGACGTGGATGGAGGTTGTATGACTAGGAGTGCATTGTTTGAATGATAGACGTGGATGGAGGATGTATGACTAGGAGTTGCATTGTCTGAATGATAGACATGGATGGAGGATGTATGACTAGGAGTTGCATTGTATGAATGATAGACGTGGATGGAGGATGTATGACTAGGAGTTGCACTGTCTGAATGATAGACGTGGATGGAGGATGTATGACTAGGAGTTGCATTGTCTGAATGATAGACGTTGATGGAGTATTTTAGACTAGGAGTTGCATTGTCTGAATGATAGACATGATTTGAGTGTGTATGACTAGGAGTTCCATTGTCTGAATGATAGACGTGGATGGAGTATGTATGACTAGGAGTTGCATTGTCTGAATGATAGACGTGGCAGGAGGATGTATGACTAGGAGTTGCATTGTCTGAATGATAGACATGACTTGAGTGTGTATGACTAGGTGTTGCATTGTCTGAATGATAGACGTGGATGGAGTATGTATAACTAGGAGTTGCATTGTCTGAATGATAGACGGGACTTGAGTGTTTATGACTAGGAGTTGCATTGTCTGAATGATAGACCTGGATGGAGGATGTATGACTAGGAGTTTCATTGTCTGAATGATAGACGTGGCTGGCGGATGTATGGCTAGGAGTTATATTGTCTGAATGATAGACGTGGATGGCGTATGTATGACTAGGCGTTGCTTTGTCTGAATGATAGACGTGGGTGGAGTATGTATGACTAGGAGTTGCATTGTCTGAATGATAGATGTGGATGGAGGATTTTTGACATGGAGTTGCATTTTCTGAATGATAGACGTGGATGGAGGATGTATGACTCGGAGTTGCATTGTCTGAATGATAGACATGGATGGAGGATGTATGACTAGGAGTTGCATTGTCTGAATGATAGACATGGATGGAGGATGTATGACTAGAAGTTTCATTGTATGAATGAAAGACGTGGATGGAGGATGTATGACTAGGAGTAGCATTGTCTGAATGATAGACGTGGATGGAGGATGTATGACTAGGAGTTGCATTGTCTGAATGATAGACGTGGATGGAGTATGTATGACTAGGAGTAGCATTGTCTGAATGATAGACGTCACTTGAGTGTGTATGACTAGGAGTTGCATTGTCTGAATGATAGACGTGGATGGAGGATGTATGACTAGGAGTAGCATTGTCTGAATGATAGACGTGGATGGAGGATGTATGACTAGGATTTGCATTGTCTGAATGATATCTGTGGATGGAGTATGACTGACTCGGAGTTGCACTGTCTGAATGATAGACGTGACTTGAGTGTGTATGACTAGGAGTTGCATTGTCTGAATGATAGACGTGGATGGAGTATGTATGACTAGGAGTTGCATTGTCTGAATGATAGACATGGATGGAGGATGTATGACTAGAAGTTTCATTGTATGAATCATAGACGTGGATGGAGGATGTATGACTAGGAGTAGCATTGTCTGAATGATAGACGTGGATGGAGGATGTATGACTAGGAGTTGCATTGTCTGAATGATAGACGTGGATGGAGTATGTATGAATAGGAGTTGCATTGTCTGAATGATAGACGTGACTTGAGTGTGTATGACTAGGAGTTGCATTGTCTGAATGATAGAATTGGATGGAATATATATGACTAGGAGTTGCATTGTCTGAATGATAGACGTGGATGGAGTATGTATGACTAGGAGTTGCATTGTCTGAATGATAGCCGTGGATGGAGTATGTATGACTAGGAGTTTCATTGTCTGAATGATAGACGTGGATGGAGGACTTTTGACTAGGAGTTGCATTTTCTGAATAATAGATGTGGATGGAGGATGTATGACTCGGAGTTGCATTGTCTGAATGATAGACGTGACTTGAGTGTGTATGACTAGGAATTGCATTGTCTGAATGATAGACGTGGATGGAGTATGTATGACTAGGAGTTGCATTGTCTGAATGATAGACATGGATGGAGGATGTATGACTAGGAGTTGCATTGTATGAATGATAGACGTGGATGGAGGATGTATGACTAGAAGTTGCATTGTCTGAATGATAGATGTGGATGGAGGATGTATGACTAGGAGTTGCATTGTCTGAATGACAGACGTGGATGGAGTATGTATGACTAGGAGTTGCATTGTCTGAATGATAGACGTTGCAGGAGGATGTATGACTAGGAGTTCCATTGACTGAATGATAGACATGACTTGAGTGTGTATGACTAGAAGTTGCATTGTCTGAATGATAGACGTGACTTGAGTGTGTATGACTAGGAGTTCCATTGTCTGAATGATAGACGTGGATGGAGTATGTATGACTAGGAGTTGCATTGTCTGAATAATAGACATGGCAGGAGGCTGTATGACTAGGAGTTGCATTGTCTGAATGATAGACATGACTTGAGTGTGTATGACTAGGAGTTGCATTGTCTGAATGATAGACATGGTTGGACTATGTATGACTAGGAGTTGCATTGTCTGAATGATGGACGTGGATGGAGGATGCATGACTAGGAGTTGCATTTTCTGAACTATAGACATGGTTGGACTATGTATGACTAGGAGTTGCATTGTCTGAATGATGGACGTGGATGGAGGATGCATGACTAGGAGTTGCATTTTCTGAACTAAAGACGTGGATGGAGTATGTATGACTTGGAGGTGCATTGTCTGAATGATAGACGTGGATGGAGTATGTATGACTAGGAGTTGCATTGTCTGAATGATAGACGTGGATGGAGTATGTATGACATGGAGTTGCATTGTATGAATGATAGATGTGGATGGAGGATGTATGACTAGGAGTTGCATTGTCTGAATGATAGACGTGGATGGAGTATGTATGACTAGGAGTTGCATTGTCTGAATGATAGACATGGTTGGACTATGTATGACTAGGAGTTGCATTGTCTGAATGATGGACGTGGATGGAGGATGCATGACTAGGAGTTGCATTTTCTGAACTATAGACGTGGATGGAGTATGTATGACTTGGAGTTGCATTGACTGAATGATAGACGTGGATGGAGTATGTATGACTAGGAGTTGCATTGTCTGAATGATAGACGTGGCTGGAGGATGTATGACTAGGAGTTGCATTGTCTGAATGATAGACATGACTCGAGTGTGTATGACTAGGAGTTGTATTGTCTGAATGATAGACGTGGATGGAGTATGTATGACTAGGAGTTGCATTGTATGAATGATAGACGTGGATGGAGGATGTATGACTAGGAGTTGCACTGTCTGAATGATAGACGTGGATGGAGGATGTATGACTAGGAGTTGCATTGTCTGAATGATAGACGTTGATGGAGTATTTTAGACTAGGAGTTGCATTGTCTGAATGATAGACGTGATTTGAGTGTGTATGACTAGGAGTTCCATTGTCTTAATGATAGACGTGGATGGAGTATGTATGACTAGGAGTTGCATTGTCTGAATGATAGACGTGGCAGGAGGATGTATGACTAGGAGTTGCATTGTCTGAATGATAGACATGACTTGAGTGTGTATGACTAGGAGTGGCATTGTCTGAATGATAGACGTGGATGGAGTATGTATAACTAGGAGTTGCATTGTCTGAATGATAGACTTGGATGGAGGATGTCTGACTAGGAGTTGCATTGTCTTAATGATAGACGTGGCTGGCGGATGTATGGCTAGGAGTTATATTGTCTGAATGATAGACGTGGATGGCGTATGTATGACTAGGCGTTGCTTTGTCTGAATGATAGACGTGGGTGGAGTATGTATGACTAGGAGTTTCATTGTCTGAATGATAGCCGTGGATGAAGTATGTATGACTAGGAGTTTCATTGTCTGAATGATAGACGTGAATGGAGGACTTTTGACTAGGAGTTGCATTTTCTGAATGATAGACGTGGATGGAGGATGTATGACTCGGATTTGCATTGTCTGAATGATAGACGTGACTTGAGTGTGTATGACTAGGAGTTGCATTGTCTGAATGATAGACGTGGATGGAATATATATGACTAGGAGTTGCATTGTCTGAATGATAGACGTGGATGGAGTATGTATGACTAGGAGTTGCATTGTCTGAATGATAGCCGTGGATGGAGTATGTATAACTAGGTATTTCATTGTCTGAATGATAGACGTGGATGGAGGAGTTTTGACTAGGAGTTGCATTTTCTGAATGATAGACGTGGATGGAGGATGTATTACTCGGAGTTGCATTGTCTGAATGATAGACGTGACTTGAGTGTGTATGACTAGGAGTTGAATTGTCTGAATGATAGACGTGGATGGAGTATGTATGACTAGGAGTTGCATTTTCTGAATGATAGACATGGATGGAGGATGTATGACTAGGAGTTGCATTGTATGAATGATAGACGTGGATGGAGGTTGTATGACTAGGAGTGCATTGTTTGAATGATAGACGTGGATGGAGGATGTATGACTAGGAGTTGCATTGTCTGAATGATAGACATGGATGGAGGATGTATGACTAGGAGTTGCATTGTATGAATGATAGACGTGGATGGAGGATGTATGACTAGGAGTTGCACTGTCTGAATGATAGACGTGGATGGAGGATGTATGACTAGGAGTTGCATTGTCTGAATGATAGACGTTGATGGAGTATTTTAGACTAGGAGTTGCATTGTCTGAATGATAGACATGATTTGAGTGTGTATGACTAGGAGTTCCATTGTCTGAATGATAGACGTGGATGGAGTATGTATGACTAGGAGTTGCATTGTCTGAATGATAGACGTGGCAGGAGGATGTATGACTAGGAGTTGCATTGTCTGAATGATAGACATGACTTGAGTGTGTATGACTAGGAGTTGCATTGTCTGAATGATAGACGTGGATGGAGTATGTATAACTAGGAGTTGCATTGTCTGAATGATAGACGGGACTTGAGTGTTTATGACTAGGAGTTGCATTGTCTGAATGATAGACCTGGATGGAGGATGTATGACTAGGAGTTTCATTGTCTGAATGATAGACGTGGCTGGCGGATGTATGGCTAGGAGTTATATTGTCTGAATGATAGACGTGGATGGCGTATGTATGACTAGGCGTTGCTTTGTCTGAATGATAGACGTGGGTGGAGTATGTATGACTAGGAGTTGCATTGTCTGAATGATAGATGTGGATGGAGGATTTTTGACATGGAGTTGCATTTTCTGAATGATAGACGTGGATGGAGGATGTATGACTCGGAGTTGCATTGTCTGAATGATAGACATGGATGGAGGATGTATGACTAGGAGTTGCATTGTCTGAATGATAGACATGGATGGAGGATGTATGACTAGAAGTTTCATTGTATGAATGAAAGACGTGGATGGAGGATGTATGACTAGGAGTAGCATTGTCTGAATGATAGACGTGGATGGAGGATGTATGACTAGGAGTTGCATTGTCTGAATGATAGACGTGGATGGAGTATGTATGACTAGGAGTAGCATTGTCTGAATGATAGACGTCACTTGAGTGTGTATGACTAGGAGTTGCATTGTCTGAATGATAGACGTGGATGGAGGATGTATGACTAGGAGTAGCATTGTCTGAATGATAGACGTGGATGGAGGATGTATGACTAGGATTTGCATTGTCTGAATGATATCTGTGGATGGAGTATGACTGACTCGGAGTTGCACTGTCTGAATGATAGACGTGACTTGAGTGTGTATGACTAGGAGTTGCATTGTCTGAATGATAGACGTGGATGGAGTATGTATGACTAGGAGTTGCATTGTCTGAATGATAGACATGGATGGAGGATGTATGACTAGAAGTTTCATTGTATGAATCATAGACGTGGATGGAGGATGTATGACTAGGAGTAGCATTGTCTGAATGATAGACGTGGATGGAGGATGTATGACTAGGAGTTGCATTGTCTGAATGATAGACGTGGATGGAGTATGTATGAATAGGAGTTGCATTGTCTGAATGATAGACGTGACTTGAGTGTGTATGACTAGGAGTTGCATTGTCTGAATGATAGAATTGGATGGAATATATATGACTAGGAGTTGCATTGTCTGAATGATAGACGTGGATGGAGTATGTATGACTAGGAGTTGCATTGTCTGAATGATAGCCGTGGATGGAGTATGTATGACTAGGAGTTTCATTGTCTGAATGATAGACGTGGATGGAGGACTTTTGACTAGGAGTTGCATTTTCTGAATAATAGATGTGGATGGAGGATGTATGACTCGGAGTTGCATTGTCTGAATGATAGACGTGACTTGAGTGTGTATGACTAGGAATTGCATTGTCTGAATGATAGACGTGGATGGAGTATGTATGACTAGGAGTTGCATTGTCTGAATGATAGACATGGATGGAGGATGTATGACTAGGAGTTGCATTGTATGAATGATAGACGTGGATGGAGGATGTATGACTAGAAGTTGCATTGTCTGAATGATAGATGTGGATGGAGGATGTATGACTAGGAGTTGCATTGTCTGAATGACAGACGTGGATGGAGTATGTATGACTAGGAGTTGCATTGTCTGAATGATAGACGTTGCAGGAGGATGTATGACTAGGAGTTCCATTGACTGAATGATAGACATGACTTGAGTGTGTATGACTAGAAGTTGCATTGTCTGAATGATAGACGTGACTTGAGTGTGTATGACTAGGAGTTCCATTGTCTGAATGATAGACGTGGATGGAGTATGTATGACTAGGAGTTGCATTGTCTGAATAATAGACATGGCAGGAGGCTGTATGACTAGGAGTTGCATTGTCTGAATGATAGACATGACTTGAGTGTGTATGACTAGGAGTTGCATTGTCTGAATGATAGACATGGTTGGACTATGTATGACTAGGAGTTGCATTGTCTGAATGATGGACGTGGATGGAGGATGCATGACTAGGAGTTGCATTTTCTGAACTATAGACATGGTTGGACTATGTATGACTAGGAGTTGCATTGTCTGAATGATGGACGTGGATGGAGGATGCATGACTAGGAGTTGCATTTTCTGAACTAAAGACGTGGATGGAGTATGTATGACTTGGAGGTGCATTGTCTGAATGATAGACGTGGATGGAGTATGTATGACTAGGAGTTGCATTGTCTGAATGATAGACGTGGATGGAGTATGTATGACATGGAGTTGCATTGTATGAATGATAGATGTGGATGGAGGATGTATGACTAGGAGTTGCATTGTCTGAATGATAGACGTGGATGGAGTATGTATGACTAGGAGTTGCATTGTCTGAATGATAGACATGGTTGGACTATGTATGACTAGGAGTTGCATTGTCTGAATGATGGACGTGGATGGAGGATGCATGACTAGGAGTTGCATTTTCTGAACTATAGACGTGGATGGAGTATGTATGACTTGGAGTTGCATTGACTGAATGATAGACGTGGATGGAGTATGTATGACTAGGAGTTGCATTGTCTGAATGATAGACGTGGCTGGAGGATGTATGACTAGGAGTTGCATTGTCTGAATGATAGACATGACTCGAGTGTGTATGACTAGGAGTTGTATTGTCTGAATGATAGACGTGGATGGAGTATGTATGACTAGGAGTTGCATTGTATGAATGATAGACGTGGATGGAGGATGTATGACTAGGAGTTGCACTGTCTGAATGATAGACGTGGATGGAGGATGTATGACTAGGAGTTGCATTGTCTGAATGATAGACGTTGATGGAGTATTTTAGACTAGGAGTTGCATTGTCTGAATGATAGACGTGATTTGAGTGTGTATGACTAGGAGTTCCATTGTCTTAATGATAGACGTGGATGGAGTATGTATGACTAGGAGTTGCATTGTCTGAATGATAGACGTGGCAGGAGGATGTATGACTAGGAGTTGCATTGTCTGAATGATAGACATGACTTGAGTGTGTATGACTAGGAGTGGCATTGTCTGAATGATAGACGTGGATGGAGGATGTCTGACTAGGAGTTGCATTGTCTTAATGATAGACGTGGCTGGCGGATGTATGGCTAGGAGTTATATTGTCTGAATGATAGACGTGGATGGCGTATGTATGACTAGGCGTTGCATTGTCTGAATGATAGACGTGGGTGGAGTATGTATGACTAGGAGTTGCATTGTCTGAATAATAGATGTGGATGGAGGATTTTTGACATGGAGTTGCATTTTCTGAATGATAGATGTGGATGGAGGATGTATGACTCGGAGTTGCATTGTCTGAATGATAGACAGGATGGAGGATGTATGACTAGAAGTTTCATTGTATGAATGATAGACGTAGATGGAGGATGTATGACTAGGAGTAGCATTGTCTGAATGATAGACGTGGATGGAGGATGTATGACTAGGAGTTGCATTGTCTGAATGATAGACGTGGATGGAGTATGTATGACTAGGAGTTGCATTGTCTGAATGATAGATGTGACTTGAGTGTGTATGACTAGGAGTTGCATTGTCTGAATGATAGACATGGATGGAGGATGTATGACTAGGAGTAGCATTGTCTGAATGATAGACGTGGATGGAGGATGTATGACTAGGAGTTTCATTGTCTGAATGATAGCCGTGGATGGAGTATGTATGACTAGGAGTTTCATTGTCTGAATGATAGACGTGGATGGAGGACTTTTGACTAGGAGTTGCATTTTCTGAATGATAGACGTGGATGGAGGATGTATGACTCGGAGTTGCATTGTCTGAATGATAGACGTGACTTGAGTGTGTATGACTAGGAGTTGAATTGTCTGAATGATAGACGTGGATGGAGTATGTATGACTAGGAGTGCATTGTTTGAATGATAGACGTGGATGGAATATATATGACTAGGAGTTGCATTGTCTGAATGATAGACGTGGATGGAGTATGTATGACTAGGAGTTGCATTGTCTGAATGATAGCCGTGGATGGAGTATGTATGACTAGGAGTTTCATTGTCTGAATGATAGACGTGGATGGAGGAGTTATGACTAGGAGTTGCATTTTCTGAATGATAGACGTGGATGGAGGATGTATGACTCGGAGTTGCATTGTCTGAATGATAGACGTGACTTGAGTGTGTATGACTAGGAGTTGAATTGTCTGAATGATAGACGTGGATGGAGGATGTATGACTAGGAGTGCATTGTTTGAATGATAGACGTGGATGGAATATATATGACTAGGAGTTGCATTGTCTGAATGATAGACGTGGATGGAGGATGTCTGACTAGGAGTTGCATTGTCTTAATGATAGACGTGGCTGGCGGATGTATGGCTAGGAGTTATATTGTCTGAATGATAGACGTGGATGGCGTATGTATGACTAGGCGTTGCATTGTCTGAATGATAGACGTGGGTGGAGTATGTATGACTAGGAGTTGCATTGTCTGAATAATAGATGTGGATGGAGGATTTTTGACATGGAGTTGCATTTTCTGAATGATAGATGTGGATGGAGGATGTATGACTCGGAGTTGCATTGTCTGAATGATAGACAGGATGGAGGATGTATGACTAGAAGTTTCATTGTATGAATGATAGACGTAGATGGAGGATGTATGACTAGGAGTAGCATTGTCTGAATGATAGACGTGGATGGAGGATGTATGACTAGGAGTTGCATTGTCTGAATGATAGACGTGGATGGAGTATGTATGACTAGGAGTTGCATTGTCTGAATGATAGATGTGACTTGAGTGTGTATGACTAGGAGTTGCATTGTCTGAATGATAGACATGGATGGAGGATGTATGACTAGGAGTAGCATTGTCTGAATGATAGACGTGGATGGAGGATGTATGACTAGGAGTTTCATTGTCTGAATGATAGCCGTGGATGGAGTATGTATGACTAGGAGTTTCATTGTCTGAATGATAGACGTGGATGGAGGACTTTTGACTAGGAGTTGCATTTTCTGAATGATAGACGTGGATGGAGGATGTATGACTCGGAGTTGCATTGTCTGAATGATAGACGTGACTTGAGTGTGTATGACTAGGAGTTGAATTGTCTGAATGATAGACGTGGATGGAGTATGTATGACTAGGAGTGCATTGTTTGAATGATAGACGTGGATGGAATATATATGACTAGGAGTTGCATTGTCTGAATGATAGACGTGGATGGAGTATGTATGACTAGGAGTTGCATTGTCTGAATGATAGCCGTGGATGGAGTATGTATGACTAGGAGTTTCATTGTCTGAATGATAGACGTGGATGGAGGAGTTATGACTAGGAGTTGCATTTTCTGAATGATAGACGTGGATGGAGGATGTATGACTCGGAGTTGCATTGTCTGAATGATAGACGTGACTTGAGTGTGTATGACTAGGAGTTGAATTGTCTGAATGATAGACGTGGATGGAGGATGTATGACTAGGAGTGCATTGTTTGAATGATAGACGTGGATGGAATATATATGACTAGGAGTTGCATTGTCTGAATGATAGACGTGGATGGAGTATGTATGACTAGGAGTTGCATTGTCTGAATGATAGCCGTGGATGGAGTATGTATGACTAGGAGTTTCATTGTCTGAATGATAGACGTGGATGGAGGAGTTATGACTAGGAGTTGCATTTTCTGAATGATAGACGTGGATGGAGGATGTATGACTCGGAGTTGCATTGTCTGAATGATAGACGTGACTTGAGTGTGTATGACTAGGAGTTGAATTGTCTGAATGATAGACGTGGATGGAGTATGTATGACTAGGAGTTGCATTTTATGAATGATAGACGTGGATGGAGGATGTATGACTAGGAGTGCATTGTTTGAATGATAGACGTGGATGGAGGATGTATGACTAGGAGTTGCATTGTCTGAATGATAGACATGGATGGAGAATGTATGACTAGGAGTTGCATTGTATGAATGATAGACGTGGATGGAGGATGTATGACTAGGAGTTGCACTGTCTGAATGATAGACGTGGATGGAGGATGTATGACTAGGAGTTGCATTGTCTGAATGATAGACGTTGATGGAGTATTTTAGACTAGGAGTTGCATTGTCTGAATGATAGACGTGATTTGAGTGTGTATGACTAGGAGTTCCATTGTCTGAATGATAGACGTGGATGGAGTATGTATGACTAGGAGTTGCATTGTCTGAATGATAAACGTGGCAGGAGGATGTATGACTAGGAGTTGCATTGTCTGAATGATAGACATGACTTGAGTGTGTATGACTAGGAGTTGCATTGTCTGAATGATAGACGTGGATGGAGTATGTATAACTAGGAGTTGCATTGTCTGAATGATAGACGGGACTTGAGTGTTTATGACTAGGAGTTGCATTGTCTGAATAATAGACCTGGATGGAGGATGTATGACTAGGAGTTTCATTGTCTGAATGATAGACGTGGCTGGCGGATGTATGGCTAGGAGTTATATTGTCTGAATGATAGACGTGGATGGCGTATGTATGACTAGGCGTTGCTTTGTCTGAATGATAGACGTGGGTGGAGTATGTATGACTAGGAGTTTCATTGTCTGAATGATAGCCGTGGATGGAGTATGTATGACTAGGAGTTTCATTGTCTGAATGATAGACGTGGATGGAGGACTTTTGACTAGGAGTTGCATTTTCTGAATGATAGACGTGGATGGAGGATGTATGACTCGGATTTGCATTGTCTGAATGATAGACGTGACTTGAGTGTGTATGACTAGGAGTTGCATTGTCTGAATGATAGACGTGGATGGAATATATATGACTAGGAGTTGCATTGTCTGAATGATAGACGTGGATGGAGTATGTATGACTAGGAGTTGCATTGTCTGAATGATAGCCGTGGATGGAGTATGTATGACTAGGAGTTTCATTGCCTGAATGATAGACGTGGATGGAGGAGTTTTGACTAGGAGTTGCATTTTCTGAATGATAGACGTGGATGGAGGATGTATGACTCGGAGTTGCATTGTCTGAATGATAGACGTGACTTGAGTGTGTATGACTAGGAGTTGCATTGTCTGAATGATAGACGTGGATGGAATATATATGACTAGGAGTTGCATTGTCTGAATGATAGACGTGGATGGAGTATGTATGACTAGGAGTTGCATTGTCTGAATGATAGCCGTGGATGGAGTATGTATGACTAGGAGTTTCATTGCCTGAATGATAGACGTGGATGGAGGAGTTTTGACTAGGAGTTGCATTTTCTGAATGATAGACGTGGATGGAGTATGTATGACTAGGAGTTGCATTGTCTGAATGATAGACATGGATGGAGGATGTATGACTAGGAGTTGCATTGTATGAATGATAGACGTGGATGGAGGATATATGACTAGAAGTTGCATTGTCTGAATGATAGATGTGGATGGAGGATGTATGACTAGGAGTTGCATTGTCTGAATGACAGACGTGGATGGAGTATGTATGACTAGGAGTTGCATTGTCTGAGTGATAGACGTGACTTGAGTGTGTATGACTAGGAGTTCCATTGTCTGAATGATAGACGTGGATGGAGTATGTATGACTAGGAGTTGCATTGTCTGAATGATAGACGTGGCAGGAGGATGTATGACTAGGAGTTGCATTGTCTGAATGATAGACATGACTTGAGTGTGTATGACTAGGAGTTGCATTGTCTGAATGATAGACGTGATGGAGTATGTATAACTAGGAGTTGCATTGTCTGAATGATAGACTTGGATGGAGGATGTCTGACTAGGAGTTGCATTGTCTGAATGATAGAAGTGTATGGAGGATGTATGACTAGGAGTTGCATTGTCTTAATGATAGACGTGGCTGGCGGATGTATGGCTAGGAGTTATATTGTCTGAATGATAGACGTGGATGGCGTATGTATGACTAGGGGTCCCTTTGTCTGAATGATAGACGTGGATGGCGTATGTATGACTAGGGGTCCCTTTGTCTGAATGATAGACGTGGGTGGAGTATGTATGACTAGGAGTTGCATTGTCTGAATGATAGATGTGGACGGAGGATTTTTGACATGGAGTTGCATTGTATGAATGATAGATGTGGATGGAGGATGTATGACTAGGAGTTGCATTGTCTGAATGATAGACGTGGCTGGAGTATGTATCACTAGGAGTTGCATTGTCTGAATGATAGACATGGTTGGACTATGTATTTCTAGGAGTTGCATTGTCTGAATGATGGACGTGGATGGAGTATGTATGACTAGGAGTTGCATTGTATGAATGATAGACATGGATGGAGGATGTATGACTAGAAGTTGCATTGTCTGAATGATAGATGTGGATGGAGGATGTATGACTAGGAGTTGCATTGTCTGAATGACAGACGTGGATGGAGTATGTATGACTAGGAGTTGCATTGTCTGAATGATAGACGTGACTTGAGTGTGTATGACTAGGAGTTCCATTGTCTGAATGATAGACGTGGATGGAGTATGTATGACTAGGAGTTGCATTGTCTGAATAATAGACATGGCAGGAGGATGTATGACTAGGAGTTGCATTGTCTGAATGATAGACATGACTTGAGTGTGTATGAAAAGGAGTTGCATTGTCTGAATGATAGACGTGGCTTTAAGATGGATGGCTAGGAGTTATATTGTCTGAATGATAGACGTGGATGGCGTATGTATGACTAGGGGTCCCTTTGTCTGAATGATAGACGTGGATGGCGTATGTATGACTAGGGGTCCCTTTGTCTGAATGATAGACGTGGGTGGAGTATGTATGACTAGGAGTTGCATTGTCTGAATGATAGATGTGGACGGAGGATTTTTGACATGAAGTTGCATTGTATGAATGATAGATGTGGATGGAGGATGTATGACTAGAAGTTGCATTGTCTGAATGATAGACGTGGCTGGAGTATGTATCACTAGGAGTTGCATTGTCTGAATGATAGACATGGTTGGACTATGTATGTCTAGGATTTGCATTGTCTGAATGATGGACGTGGATGGAGTATGTATGACTTGGAGGTGCATTGTCTGAATGATAGACGTGCATGGAGTATGTATGACTAGGAGTTGCATTGTCTGAATGATAGACGTGGATGGAGTATGTATGACATGGAGTTGCATTGTATGAATGATAGATGTGGATGGAGGATGTATGACTAGGAGTTGCATTGTCTGAATGATAGACGTGGATGGAGTATGAATGACTAGGAGTTGCATTGTCTGAATGATAGACATGGTTGGACTATGTATGACTAGGAGTTGCATTGTCTGAATGATGGACGTGGATGGAGGATGCATGACTAGGAGTTGGATTTTCTGAACTATAGACGTGGATGGAGTATGTATGACTTGGAGTTGCATTGACTGAATGATAGACGTGGATGGAGTATGTATGACTAGGAGTTGCATTGTCTGAATGATAGACGTGGCTGGAGGATGTATGACTAGGAGTTGCATTGTCTGAATGATAGACATGACTCGAGTGTGTATGACTAGGAGTTGTATTGTCTGAATGATAGACGTGGATGGAGTATGTATGACTAGGAGTTGCATTGTATGAATGATAGACGTGGATGGAGGATGTATGACTAGGAGTTGCACTGTCTGAATGATAGACGTGGATGGAGGATGTATGACTAGGAGTTGCATTGTCTGAATGATAGACGTTGATGGAGTATTTTAGACTAGGAGTTGCATTGTCTGAATGATAGACGTGATTTGAGTGTGTATGACTAGGAGTTCCATTGTCTGAATGATAGACGTGGATGGAGTATGTATGACTAGGAGTTGCATTGTCTGAATGATAGACGTGGCAGGAGGATGTATGACTAGGAGTTGCATTGTCTGAATGATAGACATGACTTGAGTGTGAATGACTAGGAGTTGCATTGTCTGAATGATAGACGTGGATGGAGTATGTATAACTAGGAGTTGCATTGTCTGAATGATAGACGTGGATGGAGGATGTCTGACTAGGAGTTGCATTGTCTGAATGATAGAAGTGTATGGAGGATGTATGACTAGGAGTTGCATTGTCTTAATGATAGACGTGGCTGGCGGATGTATGGCTAGGAGTTATATTGTCTGAATGATAGACGTGGATGGCGTATGTATGACTAGGCGTTGCATTCTCTGAATGATAGACGTGGGTGGAGTATGTATGACTAGGAGTTGCATTGTCTGAATGATAGATGTGGATGGAGGATTTTTGACATGGAGTTGCATTTTCTGAATGATAGATGTGGATGGAGGATGTATGACTCGGAGTTGCATTGTCTGAATGATAGACAGGATGGAGGATGTATGACTAGAAGTTTCATTGTATGAATGATAGACGTAGATGGAGGATGTATGACTAGGAGTAGCATTGTCTGAATGATAGACGTGGATGGAGGATGTATGACTAGGAGTTGCATTGTCTGAATGATAGACATGGATGGAGTATGTATGACTAGGAGTAGCATTGTCTGAATGATAGATGTGACTTGAGTGTGTATGACTAGGAGTTGCATTGTCTGAATGATAGACATGGATGGAGGATGTATGACTAGGAGTAGCATTGTCTGAATGATAGACGTGGATGGAGGATGTATGACTATCTAGTTTCATTGTCTGAATGATAGCCGTGGATGGAGTATGTATGACTAGGAGTTTCATTGTCTGAATGATAGATGTGGATGGAGGACTTTTGACTAGGAGTTGCATTTTCTGAATGATAGACGTGGATGGAGGATGTATGACTCCGATTTGCATTGTCTGAATGATAGACGTGACTTGAGTGTGTATGACTAGGAGTTGCATTATCTGAATGATAGACGTGGATGGAATATATATGACTAGGAGTTGCATTGTCTGAATGATAGACGTGGATGGAGTATGTATGACTAGGAGTTGCATTGTCTGAATGATAGCCGTGGATGGAGTATGTATGACTAGGAGTTTCATTGTCTGAATGATAGACGTGGATGGAGGAGTTTTGACTAGGAGTTGCATTTTCTGAATGATAGACGTGGATGGAGGATGTATGACTCGGAGTTGCATTGTCTGAATGATAGACGTGACTTGAGTGTGTATGACTAGGAGTTGAATTGTCTGAATGATAGACGTGGATGGAGTATGTATGACTAGGAGTTGCATTTTCTGAATGATAGACATGGATGGAGGATGTATGACTAGGAGTTGCATTGTATGAATGATAGACGTGGATGGAGGATGTATGACTAGGAGTGCATTGTTTGAATGATAGACGTGGATGGAGGATGTATGACTAGGAGTTGCATTGTCTGAATGATAGACATGGATGGAGGATGTATGACTAGGAGTTGCATTGTATGAATGATAGACGTGGATGGAGGATGTATGACTAGGAGTTGCACTGTCTGAATGATAGACGTGGATGGAGGATGTATGACTAGGAGTTGCATTGTCTGAATGATAGACGTTGATGGAGTATTTTAGACTAGGAGTTGCATTGTCTGAATGATAGACGTGATTTGAGTGTGTATGACTAGGAGTTCCATTGTCTGAATGATAGACGTGGATGGAGTATGTATGACTAGGAGTTGCATTGTCTGAATGATAGACGTGGCAGGAGGATGTATGACTAGGAGTTGCATTGTCTGAATGATAGACATGACTTGAGTGTGTATGACTAGGAGTTGCATTGTCTGAATGATAGACGTGGATGGAGTATGTATAACTAGGAGTTGCATTGTCTGAATGATAGACGGGACTTGAGTGTTTATGACTAGGAGTTGCATTGTCTGAATGATAGACCTGGATGGAGGATGTATGACTAGGAGTTTCATTGTCTGAATGATAGACGTGGCTGGCGGATGTATGGCTAGGAGTTACATTGTCTGAATGATAGCCGTGGATGGAGTATGTATGACTAGGAGTTTCATTGTCTGAATGATAGACGTGGATGGAGGAGTTATGACTAGGAGTTGCATTTTCTGAATGATAGACGTGGATGGAGGATGTATGACTCGGAGTTGCATTGTCTGAATGATAGACGTGACTTGAGTGTGTATGACTAGGAGTTGAATTGTCTGAATGATAGACGTGGATGGAGTATGTATGACTAGGAGTTGCATTTTCTGAATGATAGACATGGATGGAGGATGTATGACTAGGAGTTGCATTTTATGAATGATAGACGTGGATGGAGGATGTATGACTAGGAGTGCATTGTTTGAATGATAGACGTGGATGGAGGATGTATGACTAGGAGTTGCATTGTCTGAATGATAGACATGGATGGAGAATGTATGACTAGGAGTTGCATTGTATGAATGATAGACGTGGATGGAGGATGTATGACTAGGAGTTGCACTGTCTGAATGATAGACGTGGATGGAGGATGTATGACTAGGAGTTGCATTGTCTGAATGATAGACGTTGATGGAGTATTTTAGACTAGGAGTTGCATTGTCTGAATGATAGACGTGATTTGAGTGTGTATGACTAGGAGTTCCATTGTCTGAATGATAGACGTGGATGGAGTATGTATGACTAGGAGTTGCATTGTCTGAATGATAAACGTGGCAGGAGGATGTATGACTAGGAGTTGCATTGTCTGAATGATAGACATGACTTGAGTGTGTATGACTAGGAGTTGCATTGTCTGAATGATAGACGTGGATGGAGTATGTATAACTAGGAGTTGCATTGTCTGAATGATAGACGGGACTTGAGTGTTTATGACTAGGAGTTGCATTGTCTGAATAATAGACCTGGATGGAGGATGTATGACTAGGAGTTTCATTGTCTGAATGATAGACGTGGCTGGCAGATGTATGGCTAGGAGTTATATTGTCTGAATGATAGACGTGGATGGCGTATGTATGACTAGGCGTTGCTTTGTCTGAATGATAGACGTGGGTGGAGTATGTATGACTAGGAGTTTCATTGTCTGAATGATAGCCGTGGATGGAGTATGTATGACTAGGAGTTTCATTGTTTGAATGATAGACGTGGATGGAGGACTTTTGACTAGGAGTTGCATTTTCTGAATGATAGACGTGGATGGAGGATGTATGACTCGGATTTGCATTGTCTGAATGATAGACGTGACTTGAGTGTGTATGACTAGGAGTTGCATTGTCTGAATGATAGACGTGGATGGAATATATATGACTAGGAGTTGCATTGTCTGAATGATAGACGTGGATGGAGTATGTATGACTAGGAGTTGCATTGTCTGAATGATAGCCGTGGATGGAGTATGTATGACTAGGAGTTTCATTGCCTGAATGATAGACGTGGATGGAGGAGTTTTGACTAGGAGTTGCATTTTCTGAATGATAGACGTGGATGGAGGATGTATGACTCGGAGTTGCATTGTCTGAATGATAGACGTGACTTGAGTGTGTATGACTAGGAGTTGCATTGTCTGAATGATAGACGTGGATGGAATATATATGACTAGGAGTTGCATTGTCTGAATGATAGACGTGGATGGAGTATGTATGACTAGGAGTTGCATTGTCTGAATGATAGCCGTGGATGGAGTATGTATGACTAGGAGTTTCATTGCCTGAATGATAGACGTGGATGGAGGAGTTTTGACTAGGAGTTGCATTTTCTGAATGATAGACGTGGATGGAGTATGTATGACTAGGAGTTGCATTGTCTGAATGATAGACATGGATGGAGGATGTATGACTAGGAGTTGCATTGTATGAATGATAGACGTGGATGGAGGATGTATGACTAGAAGTTGCATTGTCTGAATGAGAGATGTGGATGGAGGATGTATGACTAGGAGTTGCATTGTCTGAATGACAGACGTGGATGGAGTATGTATGACTAGGAGTTGCATTGTCTGAATGATAGACGTGACTTGAGTGTGTATGACTAGGAGTTCCATTGTCTGAATGATAGACGTGGATGGAGTATGTATGACTAGGAGTTGCATTGTCTGAATGATAGACGTGGCAGGAGGATGTATGACTAGGAGTTGCATTGTCTGAATGATAGACATGACTTGAGTGTGTATGACTAGGAGTTGCATTGTCTGAATGATAGACGTGATGGAGTATGTATAACTAGGAGTTGCATTGTCTGAATGATAGACTTGGATGGAGGATGTCTGACTAGGAGTTGCATTGTCTGAATGATAGAAGTGTATGGAGGATGTATGACTAGGAGTTGCATTGTCTTAATGATAGACGTGGCTGGCGGATGTATGGCTAGGAGTTATATTGTCTGAATGATAGACGTGGATGGCGTATGTATGACTAGGGGTCCCTTTGTCTGAATGATAGACGTGGATGGCGTATGTATGACTAGGGGTCCCTTTGTCTGAATGATAGACGTGGGTGGAGTATGTATGACTAGGAGTTGCATTGTCTGAATGATAGATGTGGACGGAGGATTTTTGACATGGAGTTGCATTGTATGAATGATAGATGTGGATGGAGGATGTATGACTAGGAGTTGCATTGTCTGAATGATAGACGTGGCTGGAGTATGTATCACTAGGAGTTGCATTGTCTGAATGATAGACATGGTTGGACTATGTATTTCTAGGAGTTGCATTGTCTGAATGATGGACGTGGATGGAGTATGTATGACTAGGAGTTGCATTGTATGAATGATAGACATGGATGGAGGATGTATGACTAGAAGTTGCATTGTCTGAATGATAGATGTGGATGGAGGATGTATGACTAGGAGTTGCATTGTCTGAATGACAGACGTGGATGGAGTATGTATGACTAGGAGTTGCATTGTCTGAATGATAGACGTGACTTGAGTGTGTATGACTAGGAGTTCCATTGTCTGAATGATAGACGTGGATGGAGTATGTATGACTAGGAGTTGCATTGTCTGAATAATAGACATGGCAGGAGGATGTATGACTAGGAGTTGCATTGTCTGAATGATAGACATGACTTGAGTGTGTATGAAAAGGAGTTGCATTGTCTGAATGATAGACGTGGCTGGAAGATGGATGGCTAGGAGTTATATTGTCTGAATGATAGACGTGGATGGCGTATGTATGACTAGGGGTCCCTTTGTCTGAATGATAGACGTGGATGGCGTATGTATGACTAGGGGTCCCTTTGTCTGAATGATAGACGTGGGTGGAGTATGTATGACTAGGAGTTGCATTGTCTGAATGATAGATGTGGACGGAGGATTTTTGACATGAAGTTGCATTGTATGAATGATAGATGTGGATGGAGGATGTATGACTAGAAGTTGCATTGTCTGAATGATAGACGTGGCTGGAGTATGTATCACTAGGAGTTGCATTGTCTGAATGATAGACATGGTTGGACTATGTATGTCTAGGATTTGCATTGTCTGAATGATGGACGTGGATGGAGTATGTATGACTTGGAGGTGCATTGTCTGAATGATAGACGTGCATGGAGTATGTATGACTAGGAGTTGCATTGTCTGAATGATAGACGTGGATGGAGTATGTATGACATGGAGTTGCATTGTATGAATGATAGATGTGGATGGAGGATGTATGACTAGGAGTTGCATTGTCTGAATGATAGACGTGGATGCAGTATGAATGACTAGGAGTTGCATTGTCTGAATGATAGACATGGTTGGACTATGTATGACTAGGAGTTGCATTGTCTGAATGATGGACGTGGATGGAGGATGCATGACTAGGAGTTGGATTTTCTGAACTATAGACGTGGATGGAGTATGTATGACTTGGAGTTGCATTGACTGAATGATAGACGTGGATGGAGTATGTATGACTAGGAGTTGCATTGTCTGAATGATAGACGTGGCTGGAGGATGTATGACTAGGAGTTGCATTGTCTGAATGATAGACATGACTCGAGTGTGTATGACTAGGAGTTGTATTGTCTGAATGATAGACGTGGATGGAGTATGTATGACTAGGAGTTGCATTGTATGAATGATAGACGTGGATGGAGGATGTATGACTAGGAGTTGCACTGTCTGAATGATAGACGTGGATGGAGGATGTATGACTAGGAGTTGCATTGTCTGAATGATAGACGTTGATGGAGTATTTTAGACTAGGAGTTGCATTGTCTGAATGATAGACGTGATTTGAGTGTGTATGACTAGGAGTTCCATTGTCTGAATGATAGACGTGGATGGAGTATGTATGACTAGGAGTTGCATTGTCTGAATGATAGACGTGGCAGGAGGATGTATGACTAGGAGTTGCATTGTCTGAATGATAGACATGACTTGAGTGTGAATGACTAGGAGTTGCATTGTCTGAATGATAGACGTGGATGGAGTATGTATAACTAGGAGTTGCATTGTCTGAATGATAGACGTGGATGGAGGATGTCTGACTAGGAGTTGCATTGTCTGAATGATAGAAGTGTATGGAGGATGTATGACTAGGAGTTGCATTGTCTTAATGATAGACGTGGCTGGCGGATGTATGGCTAGGAGTTATATTGTCTGAATGATAGACGTGGATGGCGTATGTATGACTAGGCGTTGCATTCTCTGAATGATAGACGTGGGTGGAGTATGTATGACTAGGAGTTGCATTGTCTGAATGATAGATGTGGATGGAGGATTTTTGACATGGAGTTGCATTTTCTGAATGATAGATGTGGATGGAGGATGTATGACTCGGAGTTGCATTGTCTGAATGATAGACAGGATGGAGGATGTATGACTAGAAGTTTCATTGTATGAATGATAGACGTAGATGGAGGATGTATGACTAGGAGTAGCATTGTCTGAATGATAGACGTGGATGGAGGATGTATGACTAGGAGTTGCATTGTCTGAATGATAGACATGGATGGAGTATGTATGACTAGGAGTAGCATTGTCTGAATGATAGATGTGACTTGAGTGTGTATGACTAGGAGTTGCATTGTCTGAATGATAGACATGGATGGAGGATGTATGACTAGGAGTAGCATTGTCTGAATGATAGACGTGGATGGAGGATGTATGACTAGGAGTTTCATTGTCTGAATGATAGCCGTGGATGGAGTATGTATGACTAGGAGTTTCATTGTCTGAATGATAGATGTGGATGGAGGACTTTTGACTAGGAGTTGCATTTTCTGAATGATAGACGTGGATGGAGGATGTATGACTCCGATTTGCATTGTCTGAATGATAGACGTGACTTGAGTGTGTATGACTAGGAGTTGCATTGTCTGAATGATAGACGTGGATGGAATATATATGACTAGGAGTTGCATTGTCTGAATGATAGACGTGGATGGAGTATGTATGACTAGGAGTTGCATTGTCTGAATGATAGCCGTGGATGGAGTATGTATGACTAGGAGTTTCATTGTCTGAATGATAGACGTGGATGGAGGAGTTTTGACTAGGAGTTGCATTTTCTGAATGATAGACGTGGATGGAGGATGTATGACTCGGAGTTGCATTGTCTGAATGATAGACGTGACTTGAGTGTGTATGACTAGGAGTTGAATTGTCTGAATGATAGACGTGGATGGAGTATGTATGACTAGGAGTTGCATTTTCTGAATGATAGACATGGATGGAGGATGTATGACTAGGAGTTGCATTGTATGAATGATAGACGTGGATGGAGGATGTATGACTAGGAGTGCATTGTTTGAATGATAGACGTGGATGGAGGATGTATGACTAGGAGTTGCATTGTCTGAATGATAGACATGGATGGAGGATGTATGACTAGGAGTTGCATTGTATGAATGATAGACGTGGATGGAGGATGTATGACTAGGAGTTGCACTGTCTGAATGATAGACGTGGATGGAGGATGTATGACTAGGAGTTGCATTGTCTGAATGATAGACGTTGATGGAGTATTTTAGACTAGGAGTTGCATTGTCTGAATGATAGACGTGATTTGAGTGTGTATGACTAGGAGTTCCATTGTCTGAATGATAGACGTGGATGGAGTATGTATGACTAGGAGTTGCATTGTCTGAATGATAGACGTGGCAGGAGGATGTATGACTAGGAGTTGCATTGTCTGAATGATAGACATGACTTGAGTGTGTATGACTAGGAGTTGCATTGTCTGAATGATAGACGTGGATGGAGTATGTATAACTAGGAGTTGCATTGTCTGAATGATAGACGGGACTTGAGTGTTTATGACTAGGAGTTGCATTGTCTGAATGATAGACCTGGATGGAGGATGTATGACTAGGAGTTTCATTGTCTGAATGATAGACGTGGCTGGCGGATGTATGGCTAGGAGTTATATTGTCTGAATGATAGACTTGGATGGCGTATGTATGACTAGGTGTTGCTTTGTCTGAATGATAGATGTGGGTGGAGTATGTATGACTAGGAGTTGCATTGTCTGAATGATAGATGTGGATGGAGGATTTTTGACATGGAGTTGCATTTTCTGAATGATAGACGTGGATGGAGGATGTATGACTAGGAGTTGCATTGTATGAATGATAGACGTGGATGGAGGATGTATGACTAGGAGTTGCACTGTCTGAATGATAGACGTGGATGGAGGATGTATGACTAGGAGTTGCATTGTCTGAATGATAGACGTTGATGGAGTATTTTAGACTAGGAGTTGCATTGTCTGAATGATAGACGTGATTTGAGTGTGTATGACTAGGAGTTCCATTGTCTGAATGATAGACGTGGATGGAGTATGTATGACTAGGAGTTGCATTGTCTGAATGATAGACGTGGCAGGAGGATGTATGACTAGGAGTTGCATTGTCTGAATGATAGACATGACTTGAGTGTGTATGACTAGGAGTTGCATTGTCTGAATGATAGACGTGGATGGAGTATGTATAACTAGGAGTTGCATTGTCTGAATGATAGACGGGACTTGATTGTTTATGACTAGGAGTTGCATTGTCTGAATGATAGACCTGGATGGAGGATGTATGACTAGGAGTTTCATTGTCTGAATGATAGACGTGGCTGGCGGATGTATGGCTAGGAGTTATATTGTCTGAATGATAGACTTGGATGGCGTATGTATGACTAGGTGTTGCTTTGTCTGAATGATAGATGTGGGTGGAGTATGTATGACTAGGAGTTGCATTGTCTGAATGATAGATGTGGATGGAGGATTTTTGACATGGAGTTGCATTTTCTGAATGATAGACGTGGATGGAGGATGTATGACTCGGAGTTGCATTGTCTGAATGATAGACATGGATGGAGGATGTATGACTAGGAGTTGCATTGTCTGAATGATAGACATGGATGGAGGATGTATGACTAGAAGTTTCATTGTATGAATGATAGACGTGGATGGAGGATGTATGACTAGGAGTAGCATTGTCTGAATGATAGACGTGGATGGAGGATGTATGACTAGGAGTTGCATTGTCTGAATGATAGACGTGGATGGAGTATGTATGACTAGGAGTAGCATTGTCTGAAAGATAGACGTCACTTGAGTGTGTATGACTAGGAGTTGCATTGTCTGAATGATAGACGTGGATGGAGGATGTATGACTAGGAGTAGCATTGTCGGAATGATAGACGTGGATGGAGGATGTATGACTAGGATTTGCATTGTCTGAATGATATCTGTGGATGGAGTATGTTTGACTCGGAGTTGCATTGTCTGAATGATAGACGTGACTTGAGTGTGTATGACTAGGAGTTGCATTGTCTGAATGATAGACGTGGATGGAGTATGTATGACTAGGAGTTGCATTGTCTGAATGATAGACATGGATGGAGGATGTATGACTAGAAGTTTCATTGTATGAATCATAGACGTGGATGGAGGATGTATGACTAGGAGTAGCATTGTCTGAATGATAGACGTGGATGGAGGATGTATGACTAGGAGTTGCATTGTCTGAATGATAGACGTGACTTGAGTATGTATGACTAGGAGTTGCATTGTCTGAATGATAGACGTGGATGGAATATATATGACTAGGAGTTGCATTGTCTGAATGATAGACGTGGATGGAGTATGTATGACTAGGAGTTGCATTGTCTGAATGATAGCCGTGGATGGAGTATGTATGACTAGGAGTTTCATTGTCTGAATGATAGACGTGGATGGAGGACTTTTGTCTAGGAGTTGCATTTTCTGAATAATAGATGTGGATGGAGGATGTATGACTCGGAGTTGCATTGTCTGAATGATAGACGTGACTTGAGTGTGTATGACTAGGAATTGCATTGTCTGAATGATAGACGTGGATGGAGTATGTATGACTAGGAGTTGCATTGTCTGAATGATAGACATGGATGGAGGATGTATGACTAGGAGTTGCATTGTATGAATGATAGACGTGGATGGAGGATGTATGACTAGAAGTTGCATTGTCTGAATGATAGATGTGGATGGAGGATGTATGACTAGGAGTTGCATTGTCTGAATGACAGACGTGGATGGAGTATGTATGACTAGGAGTTGCATTGTCTGAATGATGGACGTGGATGGAGGATGCAGGACTAGGAGTTGCATTTTCTAAACTATAGACATGGTTGGACTATGTATGACTAGGAGTTGCATTGTCTGAATGATGGACGTGGATGGAGGATGCATGACTAGGAGTTGCATTTTCTGAACTATAGACGTGGATGGCGTATGTATGACTAGGCGTTGCTTTGTCTGAATGATAGACGTGGGTGGAGTATGTATGACTCAGAGTTGCATTGTCTGAATGATAGACGTGGCTGGCGGATGTATGGCTAGGAGTTATATTGTCTGAATGATAGACGTGGATGGCGTATGTATGACTAGGCGTTGCTTTGTCTGAATGATAGACGTGGGTGGAGTATGTATGACTAGGAGTTGCATTGTCTGAATGATAGATGTGGATGGAGGATTTTTGACATGGAGTTGCATTTTCTGAATGATAGACGTGGATGGAGGATGTATGACTCGGAGTTGCATTGTCTGAATGATAGACATGGATGGAGGATGTATGACTAGGAGTTGCATTGTCCGAATGATAGACATGGATGGAGGATGTATGACTAGAAGTTTCATTGTATGAATGATAAACGTGGATGGAGGATGTATGACTAGGAGTAGCATTGTCTGAATGATAGACGTGGATGGAGGATGTATGACTAGGAGTTGCATTGTCTGAATGATAGACGTGGATGGAGTATGTATGACTAGGAGTAGCATTGTCTGAATGATAGACGTCACTTGAGTGTGTATGACTAGGAGTTGCATTGTCTGAATGATAGACGTGGATGGAGGATGTATGACTAGGAGTAGCATTGTCGGAATGATAGACGTGGATGGAGGATGTATGACTAGGATTTGCATTGTCTGAATGATATCTGTGGATGGAGTATGTTTGACTCGGAGTTGCATTGTCTGAATAATAGACGAGACTTGAGTGTGTATGACTAGGAGTTGCATTGTCTGAATGATAGACGTGGATGGAGTATGTATGACTAGGAGTTGCATTGTCTGAATGATAGACATGGATGGAGGATGTATGACTAGAAGTTTCATTGTATGAATCATAGACGTGGATGGAGGATGTATGACTAGGAGTAGCATTGTCTGAATGATAGACGTGGATGGAGGATGTATGACTAGGAGTTGCATTGTCTGAATGATAGACGTGGATGGAGTATGTATGAATAGGAGTTGCATTGTCTGAATGATAGACGTGACTTGAGTGTGTATGACTAGGAGTTGCATTGTCTGAATGATAGACGTGGATGGAATATATATGACTAGGAGTTGCATTGTCTGAATGATAGACGTGGATGGAGTATGTATGACTAGGAGTTGCATTGTCTGAATGATAGCCGTGGTTGGAGTATGTATGACTAGGAGTTTCATTGTCTGAATGATAGACGTGGATGGAGGACTTTTGACTAGGAGTTGCATTTTCTAAATAATAGATGTGGATGGAGGATGTATGACTCGGAGTTGCATTGTCTGAATGATAGACGTGACTTGAGTGTGTATGACTAGGAATTGCATTGTCTGAATGATAGACGTGGATGGAGTATGTATGACTAGGAGTTGCATTGTCTGAATGATAGACATGGATGGAGGATGTATGACTAGAAGTTGCATTGTATGAATGATAGACGTGGATGGAGGATGTATGACTAGAAGTTGCATTGTCTGAATGATAGATGTGGATGGAGGATGTATGACTAGGAGTTGCATTGTCTGAATGACAGACGTGGATGGAGTATGTATGACTAGGAGTTGCATTGTCTGAATGATGGACGTGGATGGAGGATGCATGACTAGGAGTTGCATTTTCTAAACTATAGACATGGTTGGACTATGTATGACAAGGAGTTGCATTGTCTGAATGATGGACGTGGATGGAGGATGCATGACTAGGAGTTGCATTTTCTGAACTATAGACGTGGATGGCGTATGTATGACTAGGCGTTGCTTTGTCTGAATGTTAGACGTGGGTGGAGTATGTATGACTAGGAGTTGCATTGTCTGAATGATAGATGTGGATGGAGGATTTTTGACATGGAGTTGCATTTTCTGAATGATAGACGTGGATGGAGGATGTATGACTCGGAGTTGCATTGTCTGAATGATAGACATGGATGGAGGATGTATGACTAGGAGTTGCATTGTCTGAATGATAGACATGGATGGAGGATGTATGACTAGAAGTTTCATTGTATGAATGATAGACGTGGATGGAGGATGTATGACTAGGAGTAGCATTGTCTGAATGATAGACGTGGATGGAGGATGTATGACTAGGAGTTGCATTGTCTGAATGATAGACGTGGATGGAGTATGTATGACTAGGAGTAGCATTGTCTGAATGATAGACGTCACTTGAGTGTGTATGACTAGGAGTTGCATTGTCTGAATGATAGACGTGGATGGAGGATGTATGACTAGGAGTAGCATTGTCGGAATGATAGACGTGGATGGAGGATGTATGACTAGGATTTGCATTGTCTGAATGATATCTGTGGATGGAGTATGTTTGACTCGGAGTTGCATTGTCTGAATGATAGACGTGACTTGAGTGTGTATGACTAGGAGTTGCATTGTCTGAATGATAGACGTGGATGGAGTATGTATGACTAGGAGTTGCATTGTCTGAATGATAGACATGGATGGAGGATGTATGACTAGAAGTTTCATTGTATGAATCATAGACGTGGATGGAGGATGTATGACTAGGAGTAGCATTGTCTGAATGATAGACGTGGATGGAGGATGTATGACTAGGAGTTGCATTGTCTGAATGATAGACGTGGATGGAGTATGTATGAATAGGAATTGCATTGTCTGATTGATAGACGTGACTTGAGTTTGTATGACTAGGAGTTGCATTGTCTGAATGATAGACGTGGATGGAATATATATGACTAGGAGTTGCATTGTCTGAATGATAGACGTGGATGGAGTATGTATGACTAGGAGTTGCATTGTCTGAATGATAGCCGTGGATGGAGTATGTATGACTAGGAGTTTCATTGTCTGAATGATAGACGTGGATGGAGGACTTTTGACTAGGAGTTGCATTTTCTGAATAATAGATGTGGATGGAGGATGTATGACTCGGAGTTGCATTGTCTGAATGATAGACGTGACTTGAGTGTGTATGACTAGGAATTGCATTGTCTGAATGAGAGACGTGGATGGAGTATGTATGACTAGGAGTTGCATTGTCTGAATGATAGACATGGATGGAGGATGTATGACTAGGAGTTGCATTGTATGAATGATAGACGTGGATGGAGGATGTATGACTAGAAGTTGCATTGTCTGAATGATAGATGTGGATGGAGTATGTATGACTAGGAGTTGCATTGTCTGAATGATAGACGTTGCAGGAGGATGTATGATTAGGAGTTCCATTGTCTGAATGATAGACATGACTTGAGTGTGTATGACTAGGAGTTGCATTGTCTGAATGATAGACGTGACTGGAGTGTGTATGACTAGGAGTTCCATTGTCTGAATGATAGACGTGGATGGAGTATGTATGACTAGGAGTTGCATTGTCTGAATAATAGACATGGCAGGAGGATGTATGACTAGGAGTTGCATTGTCTGAATGATAGACATGACTTGAGTGTGTATGAAAAGGAGTTGCATTGTCTGAATGATAGACGTGGCTGGCAGATGGATGGCTAGGAGTTATATTGTCTGAATGATAGACGTGGATGGCGTATGTATGACTAGGGGTGCCTTTGTCTGAATGATAGACGTGGATGGCGTATGTATGACTAGGGGTCCCTTTGTCTGAATGATAGACGTGGGTGGAGTATGTATGACTAGGAGTTGCATTGTCTGAATGATAGATGTGGACGGAGGATTTTTGACATGGAGTTGCATTGTATGAATGATAGATGTGGATGGAGGATGTATGACTAGGAGTTGCATTGTCTGAATGATAGACGTGGCTGGAGTATGTATCACTAGGAGTTGCATTGTCTGAATGATAGACATGGTTGGACTATGTATGACTAGGAGTTGCATTGTCTGAATGATGGACGTGGATGGAGGATGCATGGCTAGGAGTTGCATTTTCTGAACTATAGACATGGTTGGACTATGTATAACTAGGAGTTGCATTGTCTGAATGATGGACGTGGATGGAGGATGCATGACTAGGAGTTGCATTTTCTGAACTAAAGACGTGGATGGAGTATGTATGACTTGGAGGTGCATTGTCTGAATGATAGACGTGGATGGAGTATGTATGACTAGGAGTTGCATTGTCTGAATGATAGACGTGGATGGAGTATGTATGACATGGAGTTGCATTGTATGAAAGATAGATGTGGATGGAGGATGTATGACTAGGAGTTGCATTGTCTGAATGATAGACATGGATGGAGGATGTATGACTAGAAGTTTCATTGTATGAATCATAGACGTGGATGGAGGATGTATGACTAGGAGTAGCATTGTCTGAATGATAGACGTGGATGGAGGATGTATGACTAGGAGTTGCATTGTCTGAATGATAGACGTGGATGGAGTATGTATGAATAGGAGTTGCATTGTCTGAATGATAGACGTGACTTGAGTGTGTATGACTAGGAGTTGCATTGTCTGAATGATAGACGTGGATGGAATATATATGACTAGGAGTTGCATTGTCTGAATGATAGACGTGGATGGAGTATGTATGACTAGGTGTTGCATTGTCTGAATGATAGCCGTGGATGGAGTATGTATGACTAGGAGTTTCATTGTCTGAATGATAGACGTGGATGGAGGACTTTTGACTAGGAGTTACATTTTCTGAATAATAGATGTGGATGGAGGATGTATGACTCGGAGTTGCATTGTCTGAATGATAGACGTGACTTGAGTGTGTATGACTAGGAATTGCATTGTCTGAATGATAGACGTGGATGGAGTATGTATGACTAGGAGTTGCATTGTCTGAATGATAGACATGGATGGAGGATGTATGACTAGGAGTTGCATTGTATGAATGATAGACGTGGATGGAGGATGTATGACTAGAAGTTGCATTGTCTGAATGATAGATGTGGATGGAGGATGTATGACTAGGAGTTGCATTGTCTGAATGACAGACGTGGATGGAGTATGTATGACTAGGAGTTGCATTGTCTGAATGATAGACGTGACTTGAGTGTGTATGACTAGGAGTTCCATTGTCTGAATGATAGACGTGGATGGAGTATGTATGACTAGGAGTTGCATTGTCTGAATGATAGACGTTGCAGGAGGATGTATGATTAGGAGTTCCATTGTCTGAATGATAGACATGACTTGAGTGTGTATGACTAGGAGTTGCATTGTCTGAATGATAGACGTGACTTGAGTGTGTATGACTAGGAGTTCCATTGTCTGAATGATAGACGTGGATGGAGTATGTATGACTAGGAGTTGCATTGTCTGAATAATAGACATGGCAGGAGGATGTATGACTAGGAGTTGCATTGTCTGAATGATAGACATGACTTGAGTGTGTATGAAAAGGAGTTGCATTGTCTGAATGATAGACGTGGCTGGCAGATGGATGGCTAGGAGTTATATTGTCTGAATGATAGACGTGGATGGCGTATGTATGACTAGGGGTCCCTTTGTCTGAATGATAGACGTGGATGGCGTATGTATGCCTAGGGGTCCCTTTGTCTGAATGATAGACGTGGGTGGAGTATGTATGACTAGGAGTTGCATTGTCTGAATAATAGATGTGGACGGAGGATTTTTGACATGGAGTTGCATTGTATGAATGATAGATGTGGATGGAGGATGTATGACTAGGAGTTGCATTGTCTGAATGATAGACGTGGCTGGAGTATGTATCACTAGGAGTTGCATTGTCTGAATGATAGACATGGTTGGACTATGTATGACTAGGAGTTGCATTGTCTGAATGATGGACGTGGATGGAGGATGCATGACTAGGAGTTGCATTTTCTGAACTATAGACATGGTTGGACTATGTATGACTAGGAGTTGCATTGTCTGAATGATGGACGTGGATGGAGGATGCATGACTAGGAGTTGCATTTTCTGAACTAAAGACGTGGATGGAGTATGTATGACTTTGAGGTGCATTGTCTGAATGATAGACGTGGATGGAGTATGTATGACTAGGAGTTGCATTGTCTGAATGATAGACGTGGATGGAGTATGTATGACATGGAGTTGCATTGTATGAAGGATGTATGACTAGGAGTTGCATTGTCTGAATGATAGACGTGGATGGAGTATGTATGACTAGGAGTTGCATTGTCTGAATGATAGACATGGTTGGACTATGTATGACTAGGAGTTGCATTGTCTGAATGATGGACGTGGATGGAGGATGCATGACTAGGAGTTGCATTTTCTGAACTATAGACGTGGATGGAGTATGTATGACTTGGAGTTGCATTGACTGAATGATAGACGTGGATGGAGTATGTGTGACTAGGAGTTGCATTGTCTGAATGATAGACGTGGCTGGAGGATGTATGACTAGGAGTTGCATTGTCTGAATGATAGACATGACTCGAGTGTGTATGACTAGGAGTTGTATTGTCTGAATGATAGACGTGGATGGAGTATGTATGACTAGGAGTTGCATTGTCTGAATGATAGACGTGACTTGAGTGTGTATGACTAGGAGTTGCATTGTCTGAATGATAGACGTGGATGGAGGAGGTATGACTAGGAGTTGCATTGTCTGAATGATGGACGTGGATGGAGGATGCATGACTAGGAGTCACATTTTCTGAATGATAGACGTGGATGGAGTATGCATGACTAGGAGTTGCAATGTCTGAATGACAGACATGGATGGAGGATGTATGAATAGGAGGTGCATTGTCTGAATGATAGACGTGGCTGGCGGATGTATGGCTAGGAGTTATATTGTCTGAATGATAGACGTGGCAGGAGTATGTATGACTAGGCGTTGCATTGTCTGAATGATAGACATGGTTGGACTATGTTTGACTAGGAGTTGCATTGTCTGAATGATGGACGTGGATGGAGGTTGCATGACTAGGAGTTGCATTTTCTAAACTATAGACATGGTTGGACTATGTATGACTAGGAGTTGCATTGTCTGAATGATGGACGTGGATGGAGGATGCATGACTAGGAGTTGCATTTTCTGAACTATAGACGTGGATGGAGTATGTATGACTAGGAGTTGCATTGTCTGAATGATAGACGTGGATGGAGTATGTATGACATGGAGTTGCATTGTATGAATGATAGATGTGGATGGAGGATGTATGACTAGGAGTTGCATTGTCTGAATGATAGACGTGGATGGAGTGTGTATGACTAGGAGTTGCATTGTCTGACTGATAGACATGGTTGGACTATGTATTACTAGGAGTTGCATTGTTTGAATGATGGACGTGGATGGAGTATGTATGACTAGGAGTTGCATTGTCTGAATGATAGATGTGGCTGGAGGATGTATGACTAGGAGTTGCATTGTCTGAATGATAGACATGACTTGAGTGTGTATGACTAGGAGTTGCATTGTCTGAATGATAGACGTGGATGGAGTATGTATGACTAGGAGTTGCATTGTCTGAATGATAGACGTGACTTGAGTGTGTATGACTAGGAGTTGCATTGGCTGAATGATAGACGTGGATGGAGGAGGTATGACTAGGAGTTGCATTGTCTGAATGATGGACGTGGATGGAGGATGCATGACTAGGAGTCACATTTTCTGAATGATAGACGTGGATGGAGTATGCATGACTTGGAGTTGCATTGTCTGAATGATAGACATGGATGGAGGATGTATGACTAGGAGTTGCATTGTCTGAATGGGAGACGTGGATGGAGGATTTATGACTAGGAGTTGCAATGTCTGAATGACAGACATGGATGGAGGATGTATGAATAGGAGGTGCATTGTCTGAATGATAGACGTGGCTGGCGGATGTATGGCTAGGAGTTATATTGTCTGAATGAGAGACGTGGATGGAGTATGTATGACTAGGCGTTGCATTGTCTGAATGATAGACGTGGATGGAGGATTTTTGACACGGAGTTGCATTTTCTGAATGATAGATGTGGATGGAGGATGTATGACTCGGAGTTGCATTGTCTGAATGATAGACGTGACTTGAGTGTGTATGACTAGGAGTTGCATTGTCTGAATGATAGACGTGAATGGAGTATGTATGACTAGGAGTTGCATTGTCTGAATGATAGACATGGATGGAGGATGTATGACTAGAAATTGCATTGTATGAATGATAGACGTGGATGGAGGATGTATGACTAGGAGTAGCATTGTCTGAATGATAGATGTGGATGCAGGATGTATGACTAGGAGTTGCATTGTCTGAATGATAGACCTGGATGGAGTATGTATGACTAGGAGTTGCATTGTCTGAACGATAGACGTGACTTGAATGTGTATGACTAGGAGTTGCATTGTTTGAATGATAAACATGACTTGAGTGTGTATGACTAGGAGTTGCATTGTCTGAACGATAGACGTGGGTGGAGTATGTATGACTAGGAGTTGCATTGTCTGAATGATAGACGTGACTTGACTGTGTATGACTAGGAGTTGCATTGTCTGAATGATAGACGTGGATGGAGGATGTTTGACTAGGAGTTGCATTGTCTGAATGATAGACGTGGATGGTGGATGTATGACTATGAGTTGCATTGTCTGAATGATAGACGTGGATGGAGGAGGTATGACTATGAGTTGCATTGTCTGAATGATGGACGTGGATGGAGGATGTATGACTAGGAATTGCATTGTCTGAATTATAGACGTGGATGGAGTATGCATGACTTGGAGTTGCTTCGTCTGAATGATAGAAGTGGATGGAGTATGTATGACTAGGAGTTGCATTGTCTGAATGATAGACGTGGATGGAGTTTGTATGAATAGGAGTTGCATTGTCTGAATGATAGACGTGGATGGAGGATGTATGACTAGGAGTTGCATTGTCTGAATGATAGACGTGGCTGGCGGATGTATGGCTAGGAGTTATATTGTCTGAATGATAGACATGGATGGAGTATGTATGACTAGGCGTTGCATTGTCTGAATGATAGACGTGGATGGAGTATGTATGACTAGGAGTTGCATTGTCTGAATGATAGACGTGGATGGAGGATTTTTGACACAGAGTTGCATTTTCTGAATGATAGACGTGGATGGAGGATGTATGAATCGGAGTTGCATTGTCTGAATGATAGATGTGACTTGAGTTTGTAGGACTAGGAGTTGCATTGACTAAATGATAGACGTGGATGGAGTATGTATGATTAGGAGTTGCATTGTCTGAATGATAGACATGGATGGAGGATGTATGACTAGAAATTGCATTGTCTGAATGATAGACGTGGATGGAGGATGTATGACTAGGAGTTGCATTGTCTGAATGATAGACGTGGATGGGTATGTATGACTAGGAGTTGCATTGTCTGAATGATAGACGTGACTTTAGTGTGTATGACTAGGAGTTGCATTGTCCGAATGAAAGACGTGGATTCAGTATGTATGACTAGGAGTTGCATTGTCTGAATGATAGAAGTGGCTGGAGGATTTATGACTAGGAGTTGCATTGTCTGAGTGATAGACATGACTTGAGTGTGTATGACTAGGAGTTGCATTGTCTGAATGATAGACATGGATGGAGTATGTATGACTCGGAGTTGCATTGTCTGAATGACAGACATGACTTGAGTGTGTATGACTAGGAGTTGCATTGTCTGAATGATAGACATGGATTCAGGATGTATGACTAGGAGTTGCATTGTCTAACTGATAGATGTGGATGGAGGATGTATGACTAGGAGTTACATTGTCTGAATGATAGACGTGGATGGAGGATGTATGACTAGGAGTTGCATTGTCTGAACGATAGACGTGGCTGGCGGATGTACGGCTAGGAGTTATATTGTCTGAATGATAGACGTGGATGGAGTATGTATGACTAGGAGTAGCATTGTCTGAATGATAGACGTGGTTGGACTATGTATGACTAGGAGTTGCATTGTCTGAATGATGGACGTGGATGGAGTATGTATGACTAGGAGTTGCATAGTCTGAATGATAGACGTGGATGGAGGATGTATGACTAGGAGTTGCATTGTCTGAATGATAGACGTATATGGAGGATGTATGACTAGGAGTTGCATTGTCTGAATGATAGACGTGGATGGAGTATGTATTACTAAGAGTTGCATTGTCTGAATGATAGACGTAGTTCGACTATGTATGACTAGGAGTTGCATTGTCTGAATGATGGACGTGACTTGAATGTGTATGACTAGGAGTTGCATTGTCTGAATGATAAACATGACTTGAGTGTGTATGACTAGGAGTTGCATTGTCTGAACGATAGACGTGGGTGGAGTATGTATGACTAGGAGTTGCATTGTCTGAATGATAGACGTGACTTGACTGTGTATGACTAGGAGTTGCATTGTCTGAATGATAGACGTGGATGGAGGATGTTTGACTAGGAGTTGCATTGTCTGAATGATAGACGTGGATGGTGGATGTATGACTATGAGTTGCATTGTCTGAATGATAGACGTGGATGGAGGAGGTATGACTATGAGTTGCATTGTCTGAATGATGGACGTGGATGGAGGATGTATGACTAGGAATTGCATTGTCTGAATTATAGACGTGGATGGAGTATGCATGACTTGGAGTTGCTTCGTCTGAATGATAGAAGTGGATGGAGTATGTATGACTAGGAGTTGCATTGTCTGAATGATAGACGTGGATGGAGTTTGTATGAATAGGAGTTGCATTGTCTGAATGATAGACGTGGATGGAGGATGTATGACTAGGAGTTGCATTGTCTGAATGATAGACGTGGCTGGCGGATGTATGGCTAGGAGTTATATTGTCTGAATGATAGACATGGATGGAGTATGTATGACTAGGCGTTGCATTGTCTGAATGATAGACGTGGATGGAGTATGTATGACTAGGAGTTGCATTGTCTGAATGATAGACGTGGATGGAGGATTTTTGACACAGAGTTGCATTTTCTGAATGATAGACGTGGATGGAGGATGTATGAATCGGAGTTGCATTGTCTGAATGATAGATGTGACTTGAGTTTGTAGGACTAGGAGTTGCATTGACTAAATGATAGACGTGGATGGAGTATGTATGATTAGGAGTTGCATTGTCTGAATGATAGACATGGATGGAGGATGTATGACTAGAAATTGCATTGTCTGAATGATAGACGTGGATGGAGGATGTATGACTAGGAGTTGCATTGTCTGAATGATAGACGTGGATGGGTATGTATGACTAGGAGTTGCATTGTCTGAATGATAGACGTGACTTTAGTGTGTATGACTAGGAGTTGCATTGTCCGAATGAAAGACGTGGATTCAGTATGTATGACTAGGAGTTGCATTGTCTGAATGATAGAAGTGGCTGGAGGATTTATGACTAGGAGTTGCATTGTCTGAGTGATAGACATGACTTGAGTGTGTATGACTAGGAGTTGCATTGTCTGAATGATAGACATGGATGGAGTATGTATGACTCGGAGTTGCATTGTCTGAATGACAGACATGACTTGAGTGTGTATGACTAGGAGTTGCATTTTCTGAATGATAGGCATGGATTCAGGATGTATGACTAGGAGTTGCATTGTCTAACTGATAGATGTGGATGGAGGATGTATGACTAGGAGTTACATTGTCTGAATGATAGACGTGGATGGAGGATGTATGACTAGGAGTTGCATTGTCTGAACGATAGACGTGGCTGGCGGATGTACGGCTAGGAGTTATATTGTCTGAATGATAGACGTGGATGGAGTATGTATGACTAGGAGTAGCATTGTCTGAATGATAGACGTGGTTGGACTATGTATGACTAGGAGTTGCATTGTCTGAATGATGGACGTGGATGGAGTATGTATGACTAGGAGTTGCATAGTCTGAATGATAGACTTGGATGGAGGATGTATGACTAGGAGTTGCATTGTCTGAATGATAGACGTATATGGAGGATGTATGACTAGGAGTTGCATTGTCTGAATGATAGACGTGGATGGAGTATGTATGACTAAGAGTTGCATTGTCTGAATGATAGACGTAGTTCGACTATGTATGACTAGGAGTTGCATTGTCTGAATGATGGACGTGGATGGAGGATGCATGACTAGGAGGTGCATTTTCTGAATGATAGACGTGGATGGAGTATGTATGACTTGGAGTTGCATTGTCTGAATGATAGACGTGGATGGATTATGTATGACTAGTAGTTGCATTGTCTGAATGATAGACGTGGCTGGAGGATGTATGACTAGGAGTTGCATTGTCTGAATGATATACATGACTTGAGTGTGTATGACTAGGAGTTGCATTGTCTGAATGATAGACGTGGATGGAGTATGTATGACTAGGAGTTACATTGTCTGAATGATAGACGTGACTTGAGTGTGTATGACTAGGAGTTGCATTGTCTGAATGATAGACGTGGATTGAGGATGTATGACTAGGAGTTGCATTGTCTGAATGATAGACGTGGATGGAGTATGCATGACTTGGAGTTGCATTGTCTGAATGATAGACGTGGATGGAGTATGCATGACTAGGAGTTGCATTTTCTGAATGATAGACGTGGATGGAGTATGCATGACTAGGAGTTACATTTTCTGAACTATAGACGTGGATGGAGTATGTATGACTAGGAGTTGCATTGTCTGAATGATAGACGTGGATGGAGTATGTATGACTAGGAGTTGCATTGTCTGAATGATAGACGTGGATGGAGTATGTATGACTAGGAGTTGCATTGTCTGAATGATAGACGTGACTTGAGTGTGTATGACTAGGAGTTGCATTGTCTGAATGATAGGCGTGGATGGATGCGGTATGACTAGGAGTTCATTGTCTGAATGATGGACGTGGATGGAGGATGCATGACTAGGAGTCACATTTTCTGAATGATAGAAGTGGATGGAGTATGCATGACTTGGAGTTGCATTGTCTGAATGATAGACGTGGATGGAGGATGTATGACTAGGAGTTGCAATGTCTGAATGACAGACATGGATGGAGGATGTATGAATAGGAGGTGCATTGTCTGAATGATAGACGTGGCTGGCGGATGCATGGCTAGGAGTTATATTGTCTGAATGATAGACGTGGATGGAGTATGTATGACTAGGCGTTGCATTGTCTGAATGATAGACGTAGATGGAGTATGTATGACTAGGAGTTGCATTGTCTGAATGATAGACGTGGATGGAGGATTTTTGACACAGAGTTGCATTTTCTGAATGATAGATGTGGATGGAGGATGTATGACTCGGAGTTGCATTGTCTGAATGATAGACGTGACTTGAGTGTGTATGACTAGTAGTTTCATTGTCTGAATGATAGACGTGGATGGAGTATGTATGACTAGGAGTTGCATTGTCTGAATGATAGACATGGATGGAGGATGTATGACTAGAAATTGCATTGTATGAATGATAGACGTGGATGGAGGATGTATTACTAGGCGTAGCATTGTCTGAATGATAGACGTGGATGGAGGATGTATGACTAGGAGTTGCATTGAAGTGGGAGAATGGAAGAAACGGCTCCCAACAATCATCTCCCACCCTTGGCCTAGAGGATCACGGCCCAGACACCCACCACGAGAGGAGTTTGCCCATATACCAGATGACCAAATACCCTGGTACAAGAACATACGGATGTGCCCACCCGCGTGCCCGCCAGCCTGCCATACCCTTGCCGACACCTGCGGCATGGAGGGACTCGACTGAATCATCCAGCACCAACTCAACACATCGTTAGAGATGCCATGACGACTCAGCCAACGGACAGAATACCCATGCAACATACACACTGGACACTCCCACACCAATCCGCACGAAGAACATACTCAGTGCTATGACGTAGGTGACGGACACACCCACAGACGCGCATCTTTATTATTTTTCACTTAGGCTTCTCAAAATGCAGAAACGCAAGACGCACAATGAACTCATCTAAAAAGCTTGCTTACGCTTCTCCTAAACCCATGTGCAACAATGACAAGTATAATGAAGACACGATACTGGGGATATAGCAATATGGCATCACAACCTAAAGCGCCTGTGTACCAAACGGCTCCACCTATACACCAGGCCTAAGTAGGCCTCAAGCAAGAGTTTCCATGAGCATTGAATAAGCAAGAGTACAGTTGCTGAGCCCGCAGAATGAGCCTGGCGAAAGCAGACAGTCAAGGGCACGATGTTGCTAACTCGCATGCCACAAGTCGACACCAAGGTCACACCTGCAATTAAGCGAGGCGCACAGTGGAAAATGCAATATTAATTGTGCAGAATTATGCCTCAACCACGGTCCCACTTCACGTGACTAAGCCGAACCTGACAGGGTGCCAGGCCCGGGAGGAGAGAGACGCTTGGATTCCCTGCTTCAAAGACTCAGGCAGATACAAGTAAGCGTCTCAAAGGACATCTGCAGCGGTGGGAGTAACCGGCCTTCCAGCATATGAATAAATCTTACATTGCCTACACATACCCATAGTGAAACAATGTTGTAAATGACAGGTGCACCGCGAGCTGGGAACAGCGATGGTCCCAGACTGGGGGGCTCGTGTGTGGACCAATCAGAATATGGGGCTCTTATCACTGACGCCACTAACATTGACCAATCCTCAGGGGCCTTCATGTAACAATTTTCATGTATCAATTTGAAGGGACAACCCAAGTATACCACCTGACTAACCCTCGACCACTAACAAAGCTCTCTATACGTATGCCATACTAACCCTACCACTCGAAGAGCCAATCCAGAGTGGCGATAGGGTTTTTTGCTAACTTTCCCAGGTGACGCAAGTAGCGCGTCATACTAAGGTAAAAAGGGCCTGCGAGCCCATGGTGAAGTGAGAGTGTTAGGACGGACGCGTACGTTCCTTGACCCATCCCTGCCGTTTTGTTCAATAAAGAGCAGAACCACCTTGCTTCTTGCGTGTGCCTCATACTCATTTTTTGGGATACACGGGAGGAGTTGGGGCCTCCGTGCCCGGAGGTCCGCGGACGGCCCTGCCGACCCTGGGAGAATTTCCCCCCGACAAGTTGGAGGCACTGCTGAGATCTGTTTGAGGTCTGCTTTTATTTTTATTTTTCCGAGTGCCCCTGTTGCGAGGAGGCCCGCCGGCGCGGCCCCCTCTGCCGCTGCCCCCTTTTGAGGACTACAGGACCATCGCGGAACTGCGAGAAGACCGGACAGCGCAATCCGGATATTGGCCTTCGGGAGCCGGTTGAGAAGTATCCCGCCCGCGGTTGGCGAGTGTCCAGACGTGGTCCAGACGAGGGGAGGTGGCGAGCCGCTTGGAGGGGTGCACGCAGTCGGGCGGCCCCGCATCAGGAGCACTTGGTGAGTATGCCACGCACAACAAGCAATGTGAAATTGTGAGGGAAGGGGGAGGAATTGAATGAGGGAGGCGGGAGGTGTTGCACAGGTGTGCGGCGAAAGTTTGACAAATTAGTGTTGGCAATGAATGAATGGTAGCCGGACAAGTGCGAGAGCAGTCCGCTACGCTACGGGAGAGAAGGGGGCGGAGCACGAAAACATTACGTGCGGCCGCTCGTAGACACTGATCGGCCTAGGTCGCGACCACGTGTAAGGGTGTGTGTGCGTGCGTGGTTTCCCACAATTTGGTGATTATTGATCAATGAGTAGATGAGGATACCTATTAATCGAGCAGGAAACTTGATAGATAGATGACGTTTCCCTGTAGGAGGTAGCTAGCTGGTTGCCCAATACGGAAGATAATTGGCTGATTAAGCCCTCCTGTCGAGGGGCGTATCACACGTGAGGCGACGCAGCGTGCGCAGTCCGATTATATTGTTGATTACCTTGTTCCAGGTGAGACAGGAAGACAGCAGTGGGGTTAACGGGGGTGGATTGCAAATATATTTTGAACTTTTGAAGAATTTACCGGTAGTCTGAAAAAATCGGTGACGTCACCAGTAGGGCTTTTCATAGGATATCTCGAACACAAGGCACATATAAACGGTACTGAATTGGCCGGGGGGAAGGCGGGAAAAAGGGGCGTAGCTGCGCACGGAGAACGCCGGCCACGGCAAGTGCAAAGGAGGGAGGAGGAGCGAGTGGGGCGGCAGTATAGGAACGTAACAAGGGGCACGCGGCCGTAGGGGGCTACGTGCGCCTCGGCCGCAGGGGGCCGTAAAGGTGGGAAAGAAAGAAGAGAATATATAAATGTGAATGCTATATTTTACATTGTTGGATTATCGCAAGTCCCCAAAAGAAAAATTTTACGGGGCCAGGTAAGAGGCTGTACATTATAAACTGTCAATAAGGTAACGACTACCAACTAGGGGAGGGACAACGAGTAAAAGAGCTACCATGTCATACGGGACAGGATCGGGAGGGTGGGGGAACACCCTCACTACCCCGCTACAACACATATGTAAAACATTATCGCCCCATAGGGAGAAACTGATCAAGTATAGCATTGAGTGGACACAGGGGACGGACAACAAAATGACGACACCATGGCCACCTAACGGTAGTTTCGATCCGTATATCCAACATTCGCTATTGACCCATCTGCATAACACGTACAAGGGGAAGAAGTTGACACACCACGTGGAGGTGTTTAACTTATGGAGAATGTTCCAAGGGTCCCGACCAGGACCAAACGGAATGTTTGTTATGGGTGGAACAATGGGGGAAGAGAAGATTAAGGAGGAGGGAGAGAATGGGGAAAAGGAGAGTGAAAGCACACAGTACACGGGGAATGGAGGAGAGGGAGGAGAGAAGAGTAACAACATAAGTGGAAAAGAAATAAAAAAGGAACAGCCAGAAGATATACCCCTAGCGAAGGTGGTGAAAACGGAGGGAGGGGGGTTATATCCTCTAACAGAACTACGAGACATGGTTCAATTGAGGGCGGCTGAGGGGTACTCGAACCCGCCGTACAGCCCGCCACCGAATAGTGCTACAGGTATCTACACAGGAAGGGAAAAGAGTAGCACGACGGGACCAGCCTGCACGAAAATACAGACAGGTGGAACAGGCGAGGAACGGATCGCTGGAATAGGACAGGATGAGTGGGTAGCTGCGCAGGTATTATTGAAATTACGAGGTTCATTAACAGAAGAAGAGGAGGAGGTTGTGAGGAAAGCGGAGGAGGATGACACCGGGAGGAGCAACGGGACAGTGGAAGAGGGGAAAATAAAGGGGGAAAAGATGTTGAGGAAGAAGGAAGAGATGTTGGAAGAATGACTAGCAGAACTAAGAGATGAACAGAATACACTGATTAAGCAGCTAGATAGGGAGGAAAGAGAGAGAGCATGAAAAAAGAAAGAAAGCAAGGATGAGCTGGACAAAATAAGGGAACGGAATGAGGAGAAAAAGAGAGAAGCAGAAAGGGTAAAGGCAGCAGCAGAAAGGGTATCTAGAGCAGCACTACGTGACAAGAAGAGGGAAGAAGAAGAGGAAGAAGAGAAATTGGAAATATGTAGAAGAAAATTACTATCAGAAACGACAAGAAAATACGAAGAAAGAAGGATGATAGGGGACATATTAGAGAAGGAAAGGGCGAGATGGGAAAGAAAAGAAGAAGAGGAAAGAATAGTGGAAAAGATGAATATTAAGTCATTGGAGGAATATATAAAGGAAAGAGCAGAAATTGACAGAGGAATAGTGATAAAAGGGGAAGAAGAGAGAGAAGAAAGGAGAGGGGGGAGTGAATTAAGTAAGCACATATACAGAGACACAGAAGTAGCAACAACATCACGACAAAGGGGAACAGCCGGTAAAGAAAGCAATGAAGGAATAAATTTAATTGACTTACAAACAGTAACAATAAAGGGGAAAAGGACAGAGTGGGGGCTGCCATTAATGGAGGGCTTTTGTAGTGAGGAAGAAGAAGGGATTGAGAGGGGACGGGAAGATAGTGGAAGGGAAAGTTTAGATAAACTGTGCATTACTAGGACAAACAGAGAATCACCTTGGGTATTGAGAAGAAAGGAAGAAGTGGAGGGAAGTGAGGAGGATGAGCAAGGGATAGTAGTAAAGCAGACACGTGCAGTAACACCGTCTCCCTCCCGCCCAACATGCTCCACTACCCCGCGCTCATTACGTGCGGCAGCACCATCTAACCTAGCGCCCTTCCCACGTGACCTGACCCCCTATGCAGGGAAGGTTAGGGACCTCCCTGGACGTAGGCAGAGAGAACAACTGCACACGCCCATATTAGATAAAGGTAAAGATATAAGAAAAGGACGAGAGGGAGGTGAACCAGCTACGTGCAATATGGAGCCAATTGATGATGTAGAAGAGAGAGAAGAAGAGGAGGGGTGTACGGATTCGATTGTGTGGGACCCACAGGGCCAACAAGGACACAACTTAATGCCACTTCTGGAGAGGGGAGGGGTTAGACCACAATACGTCCCCTGGAAGCATGCGGACAAGGAAAATATAAAGTGCAGACTCCCATCACTCAGTGGGGGTGCGGGGAAATGGATATATGAAATGGAAAAGCACACTGCAGGACAGAAATTGGCAGTAGGGGATGTGAAGGGCCTCCTAATATCAATATTAGGGGATGCAGCGGATGACATCTGGAAGAGAGCGGGCTTCCCCGGGGTCACAATAACAAACACGTCACACGATGGGGCACCATTCGCAAATTGCAGGCATGCATTATGGCAGGCACTAAGGGTACAGTACCCAGACACATCAGACATAGGGGCAATTACCTCGCGCAAGATGCCTGACAACGAAGATCCTGTTGATTATATCCAGGAAATTCAAGTGAAGTGGCGCATGGAAACTAGAGAGCCGTGGGACAAGACACCAGCAATATTTTACCACATACTAGCTCAAGGGCTCCCAGACGTAGTTCAGAAACAACTGAAGAAAGTAGTGGGGATGGAAGCAAAAGCATGGCCAGAAATACAACTAACAATAGTGCATCATTGTAGAACATGGCAAGAGAAGGTGAGACAAAAGGAAGAGGATAGGAAAACGGAAGAGGCCAAATTAGTACAGAAAAAACTCAATAAATATACGATGGAAGGTGCATTAATAACCACACCTACAACAATGACCCAAAGCCCCACACAAGTCGTGGCTGCACAGGATCCCTCTCAAATTCAATCGTCACAGTCTATAACACAACAGCAGCCGCCAATCCCACCATACACAACTAACATGGGAGGGGGGTATTCAACACCAGGGGCTGGGTATTATAATTACAACAGGGGACGGGGAGGAATGATGAGAGGTAGAGGATACGGATACAACACACAACAGCAGGTGGGAGGACTTAGAAATTACTACCCCACCGGGCAACCAGTATATCAGGACAACACAGGGAGTTTCCCATGGCAGAGCAGGGAGCCTCCGGTGTGCTGGATCTGTGGATTAGTAGGGCACATGTCACACACATGCAGAGTGAGACCAGGTACACCATCATGGAATGAACAAGGGCAACAAGGACACACACAGGAACAGCAGGGCATCCAACAACAGCAGACGTCGCAAATGGGAAATGGACAACAACAACTAGTAACCCAACCACAACCACAGGCATATCCGCCACAACAACAACAGGTGGCGTTATTACAACAACCCCAAACACAGCAAGTACAACAACCCGCACAAATACAAGACAATATCATATCTTCTACCAATACACAGCTACAGCAAACACAACTGGGTAGGGTGACGGTCTTGGGACACAACCCTTACACTGGGAGTGGTCAATCTTTATACCCCCAATAGGACAGCCCACAGACGGCCTTAGTGTGTCCCATCCTGTCAGTAACCCCTAACAGTGTGGAGGAACCACGCATAGAGGTGACGATAGGTGACGAAAAATTATCATTCCTTGTTGACACTGGGGCGACCCGGTCCTGCATAAGTGAAGGTAAGTTTAAGATGTCAAGTGAAGCCATGAACACACAAGGATTCTCTGGGGCTAGGGGGTTGGTTCCCTTCACTGATAACATTCCCTTATCTATAGGGGATTATCACATGTCAGTCCCACTGTTGTACTCTAGGGCCTCGCCAGTGAATATACTGGGGAGAGACATCATGAGCAGACTGAATATGACGATCTCCTTCACAGAGGACGGCATAATATGCTCCACCCCGGGAATTAACATGCTCACTGCACGACAAATCATGCAAGCATACTGTGGACAGACAGTGGTTAGGGCTGAGCCAGTGGATGGTGAACTGTTCCAGTAAGGGACAGACATGGCATTTGCATGGATGCCAGGGATTGAGGGAAAGGTTTGGAGGAGGCCAGCAGCCTACTTGTTCAGATCTGAAACGCCAACAAATGAACCAGAAGGAAAAGTGATTTCGGTGAGCATAGAGAGCATAATAGCAACTGCTGATTACATAGCAGTACATGCCCAACACAGAGAAGGTAGAGCTTGGAGGGCGGTGATAGCACTAGCAGAAGGATGTAGACTCACCCAGGGGTCAGATGAGGAGCTCTTCTCAGAAGAAAAGGAAGAAGGTGAAATGGTGTTTATGATGAGTGTGGAAATATGGCTAAAAGTAACTTACAAACAAGTGGCACAGAAAATGGCAATGGCACTTGAGGCACCCACGTCCACCCCAGTTCCATTTTTTGAGGAGGATATTGCAAAGGTACCTACATCATTGTGGACTACCAGTCCCTATGACGTGGGGTGCATAAAAAGCATTGGGGGAGTGAGGATAAAATTGAAAAAGGGTGCAATACTACCCAGAGTGAAACAATACCCACTATCAAAAGAGGCAGATGAGGGCATATATGAAACAATAACGGCCCTCATAAACAATGGCATATTGGTCCCATCAGAATCACCATGTAACACTGCTGTATACCCAGTGCGCAAGGCTAAAGGGGGGTCTTGGCGCTTCATACAGGACCTCAGACCCTTGAACAACATAGTGGAAGCAGAATACCCAATAGCAGCAAACCCGGCCACAATCCTGTGCGGCATTCCAGCAGAAGCATCACGATTCACAGTGATAGATCTCAAAAATGCCTTTTTCTCAATACGCCTACACCCAGATTCACAAGACCTGACAAGCTTCACTTACAGAAACACAAAGTGGAAACACACCAGACTGCCACAAGGTTACTGCGAGTCACCCTCAATATTCAACAGAGTAATACAGATGGACTTGGGTAACATTGAAGTGGAAAGCACAGTGTTACAATATGTTGATGACATAATAATTTGCAGCACCAGTGAGAAAAGATGCAGAGAAGACTCAGTGAGAATGCTGACGATACTGGCAGAAAAGGGTTACAAGGTAGACAAGGAAAAATTACAGTACTGTCAGGAACAGGTACTTTACATTTGCCAGCTCATATCCCAACACGGAAGAAAGATTGCACCACAAAGGGCACAAGCCATTTCAGAAACGCCCCTGCCACAAACAGTAAGGGAACTACAACAATTCCTGGGACTATGCAACTACTGTAGAGCATGGGTATTTGACTACAGCTCGTACATAGGACCCCTACTTGAGGGATTAAAAGAAGCTAACAGAGGGGAGAAAAAGTTGGGTTGGACAATAGAAATGAAAGAGACTTTTGATGAACTGAAGGATGCAATATCCACTGCCCCGGTACTAGCCACTCCAGATTATGAGCGACAATTTTTCATATTTCCACATTGCGACTCAGCCGTGATGAAAGCAGTGCTGGCTCAAAAAATAAGTATGGGCTACAAACCAGTAGCATTCTACAGCGGCCACCTAGATCCTGTCATGTTAGGACATTTTCCCTGCGAACAAGGCCTCGCCGCATCTGCCTTTGCGGTAGAAAAAGCATCAGCAATAACCATGGGGTGCCCAACCACACTGTTTGTGGAACATGCACTATTTGCAATATTGAACCAGCCCAAGTCCACACTAACCACGCAGAGGGCATCAGGCTATGAGATCATCTTATCTAGACCAGAACTATCCATAGTTAGATGCAACACGGTTAACCCTGCTAGGTTCATAGCAGAAGTAATTGAGGAAGGAGACTACGCACACGACTGTACGCAGACTACTGAAATGTACTCATGTACTAGGAAAGTTGAGGAGAACGCACTAGAGGGAGGTGAGCTCTTGTTCATTGATGGGTCATCAACAATTGACCAAAGTGATGGGATAAGGAGAACTGGCGCAGCAGTGGTGAAAATGACGGAGGTACCGGTGTGTGTGGCGATGAAATGTGTACAATTACCGCAACATTACTCTGCTTAAGCTGCCGAATTAGTTGCATTGATCTTGGCGTTGAAGGAAAGCTTTAACAAACGAGTGACCATATATTCTGACAGTGCATATGTCACATCTACTGTCCACTCAGGGTTGTCCAAATGGAGAAGAAGAGGGTTCAGGAGAGCTGACGGCACTCCAGTGCAACATGCTCTCTTGCTGGCTGAACTAATTGAAGTAATAAATGACCCCCAAGAGTTAGCCTTGGTCAAATGCACCGCACACACTAATGGAGAAGATCATGTCTCAAAGGGAAACGCAGCAGCAGACGCACATGCAAAATATGCTGCATATTTTGGTGAGATTTGGAACCCCCCAGAGTCAGAGAGAGGGAGAGGGAGGGGGATAGCTAAAGAAATGTTGATAAGGGAAGGGTACACCCATCTCCCAGCCACACAGATAATGGAACTGCAAGCAGCTGCACCAATGGCAGAAAAAGAGATATGGGTAAAAAGAGGATGTATAATGTCACCAACTGACGCATTATGGCGCCAGGGTAACACTGGAAAGATGGTAATGCCATTGGCACTATTGAACACCGCCCTGAGCCAATTACACCACCCAGCTCACACAGGCAAGGAGGTCATTGCAGCACGAATTAGGGAAGACTGGTTCTGCCCCGAGTTAAACTCCCATGTGACAAATTTCATCAGCAATTGTCTCACATGCCAACAGTTCACGGCCGGTCACACGCTGAAGGTGATAAAAGGTACTATACCCCGGCCAGAGGGACTCTTCCTACACATCCATATTGACTATGTCGATATGATCAACGTATGTCAAGGAAATAGGTATATGATTGTAGTAGTATGCCCATTCTCCAGGTGGATTGAAGCAGGACCCTGCTCACACCCAGATGCATTCAGAGCAGCTAAGCTTCTGGTGAGAGAGGTTTTTCCCAGGTGGGGAGTGTGCGAGGTACTGCGGTCAGACAATGGCCCACATTTCGCCAACGAAATGTTCCAGCACATCACGTCCCTCCTGAACATCAAGCATAAATTTGCATGTGCATACCACCCACAAGCCAACGGTTTATGCGAACGCCTGAATGGCCTACTAAAGGAGGCAATTGCAAAAATACAGCAAACAACAAAAAAGAGTTGGCTGTATTGCCTTCCACTAGCCCTATTTGAATTGAGGAATAGACCAGGCTCCGACCACCACCTCACCCCTCACGAGGTGGTGACCGGACATCAAATGCGCCTTCCTCTGACGCCAACCTCAAGAGCATTCACCGACTATGAGAGCACTGCATCTGTTCTTGGTGATGAAATGTACCAATATGTGTCTTCTTTGATTACTAGTGTAGTGTTTGTGTCTCAACAGCTCGAGCGCACGCGGGGCGGGTCTAAGAGTGATCAACAAGAAGACGAGGACAGAGAACGAGAAAAAGAAAAATTGTGCAAAATTGCTAAAGGTGACCACGTGCTACTCCGCAATTTCAACAGAAAGTGGAACAGCCCACGTTTCACTGGCCCCCACCTGGTAGAGGAAGTATCAACAAGAGCAGTAAAGCTACAGGACAAACGCGCCTGGAATCATCTACACGACGTAAAGATCTGCAAACTCCAGACCCGCCCTAGCGTCACCGACAGGGCCGTTGGAAAGACAGCAACAGCGTCTCCCACGGAGAAAGAGACCTTTTCCACAGCTAACGACCCCCACCACCCCCCTGGTCCCCCAGAGACAACTACCGACATAGAGAAGGGTAATGCCCACACCGTCCACCCCATGGTCACACGATCAAAGAGTAAAGTAACCCCCGCCAGTTGAGCCCTAGACCCCCTGCCTGAATAACCCAACTGAAGGACATTTGAAGGACATTGTCTTGCACATATACACATGTAAACACGTGAATGTTCTCTTCTTTTTCTCTCGCACATGCAGGTACCGTGTATTATTGTACTGTCAAGAATATAAATAACTAACAAGGCTCACTGTCCAGGAGTAGATGCTACCCTCAGACGATAACTACCCAGAAGAATTATCACACCAATTTGTCTATCACATAAAAAGGCCAAAGTACCAAAAATGAAGGAGGGTACGTGTCTACTACACGGCATTCCTCTTGGCCATAGAACAATCAATGCCCCATCTCCACCCTTACTTGCCTGTCCTAAGAGATAGATCACTTAGATTGGCGTGGGAACAGCTCTTCGCCTGGGCATTGAACGACTATCTGATAGGGAGGGCTTGAAAACAACAACTAACACTAATAACAAGCATATTGAGAATTTTCAGGCGGGCAACTTTAACATCGCAAGAATTAGCTGCCGGACCGCAGCAAGGTAAGAGCAAAATGCCGGTGAGATTAGCATCTGTAATAAAAATGATGGGGATATTGATAATCACCGGGTTCTTGGCTGCCTCTGTATGGCAGAACAGCTGTGCTATCAATATTTTGGCTGTTCCCAAATCTAACATGCCCCCACCCCCGGCTGCAACAGGTGTTACGTCAGGTGGTACCAGAAAAATCACACACAAAAGAGATAGAGTTAAACGCAGCACATACTCAGACCGTAAAGGCATTGACAACTACATACAAGATTCAGCGCACGTCTCCAACAACATGTGGTACCAGCACATGACCCAAATAGGTAAACAGACAACAGAAGACAGCTGCTACGTCTGCTCATTGATCCCATACGCCATGAGCGCTTCCCGAACTTTCGTTGCCACAGAAATTGATGAGAAAACAGCACGATGTATAATATACATGGCACTGTTCCAAACGAAAGGGAGGTTCCAAGGGAACACGGTGCACCTGGTATGGAAAACACGAGACACATACCCGTACGAAAACAACTTCCTCAAGGTTTATTTGAGTTACCACAAGGCCAGTTTGTATACTGAAGCATTCAGATACATAACTAGCGGCCCTGAAAAAGGAAAACAAAGAAAGTAACACTACAGTACCTGCCATGTGATTGGTATGCCACTAAAGTCCCTGGTAAACAAGGATGTTGGGAAAGGCCGCTGATAATAATAACAGGGAAGGTGTACCTGGGTGACAAATGGGACACAGGTGTGGCTGGCAGCAATATGACAACGAGAGAAGACACTAAGAGCATTGCTGAACACAACGAAAGATGTTGGACGACTTGGGTCAAATATGTACCCATGCTAACGTGGTTAGAGGAGGATGAAGACCCAATAACAATACTGCCACTGACTGCGCCTAAGGTATGCTACCAACATAAAGGAGAAGTGGATGTGGGATACAACACCAACTGTGCAAGTGTGACAGAGTTACCTGAGGGGGGAGCAGGAACAGCAGTGATAATGGACCATTACTGGGCCTGCGGAAACAAGGCATACCACACACTGCCCCCTCTATGGAATGGTATATGCTCAATGGTACACGTCAATGTACCATCACTAGTGGTGCCCCAAAAACATGTGAATGTGGCAAGCTTTCCCAAGATGGATGAAGGAAACAAGAGGAAGAAAAGATCTGCACACACTCAAAAGGAGCCAGAAAATAAAGACAGCGGCAACAACACTGTCCTGAACAGGAAAAAGAGACAAGGAGAACCCCTGACAGGAAATTATCTATGGGGACGATCGGAAACAGAACTCTCTTCGACCCTCCAGAACACAGACTATTCAGCAGAGCAGCAATGTTCTTCTCCTCAATAATACATCCGGGACTACAGGCTTATGCAAACGCTCCAAATGGCTCCAGATAACCAGGTGGGAACTAATGATGACAATTAATTCTACAGTAAATGGATTCAACGCAATAAAGGAAGAACTGTGAGCAGTAATGATGGTAGCACTACAGAATAGATATGTACTGGACCTCCTCACAGCAATGGAAGGAGGAGTTTGCGCAAAGATAGGACAATCATGCTGCACATTCATTCCTGCTAACGACGCTGACAACGGCACACTAACAGAAGCGGTATCACAATTGGCCCAGATGCACTCCAAAATGATGGATGAAAGTAAAGGTGTAAATAAGGATGAGAGCTGGTTTTCAATATTATGGTCATGGATGCCATCCTGGTTGTCAGACGGACTGAAGATTATAGTTGGGTGCATTATTTTGGCTGGAGCTGCACTGATCTTGACAAGATTTTGGAAGGCCCGAAAGGCACGCACCACTGATGAAATTATCGAAATGGTTGGTATGCACCCCTTGATGCCAGCAGATGACGGCACACTCACAGGCATAATAATAAAGGAGAGAGAGAAGTTGCGCAACCAGATCATCACTAACCATCTGGACCCACCATCCGTGAAGCTCGAAAACCCAAGAAACCCAAGGAGCTACGTAGGGAAGTGGGTATACTGCGCACCTGGAGGAACTTGCGTATATATGTATTGGTCATTTGAAGACCAGTTTAACCACTATGGACATTTGGGAGGAATAACCAAAATATGGAGAGTAAGAGGAGATAAGGAAAAGGATATGTTTGTGGTCGACAAGTCGACCAGAGGGGGGACTGAAGTGGGAGAATGGAAGAAACGGCTCCCAACAATCATCTCCCACCCTTGGCCTAGAGGATCACGGCCCAGACACCCATCACGAGAGGAGTTTGCCCATATACCAGATGACCAAATACCCTGGTACAAGAACATACGGATGTGCCCATCCACGTGCCCGCCAGCCTGCCATACCCTTGCCGATGCCTGCGGCATGGAGGGACTCGACTGAATCATCCAGCACCAACTCAACACATCGTTAGAGATGCCATGACGACTCAGCGAACGGACAGAATAACCATGCAACATACACACTGGACACTCCCACACCAATCCGCACGAAGAACATACTCAGTGCTATGACGTAGGTGACGGACACACCCACAGACGCGCATCTTTATTATTTTTCACTTAGGCTTCTCAAAATGCAGAAACGCAAGACGCACAATGAACTCATCTAAAAAGCTTGCTTACGCTTCTCCTAAACCCATGTGCAACAATGACAAGTATAATGAAGACACGATACTGGGGATATAGCAATATGGCATCACAACCTAAAGCGCCTGTGTACCAAACGGCTCCACCTATACACCAGGCCTAAGTAGGCCTCAAGCAAGAGTTTCCATGAGCATTGAATAAGCAAGAGTACAGTTGCTGAGCCCGCAGAATGAGCCCGGCGAAAGCAGACAGTCAAGGGCACGATGTTGTTAACTCGCATGCCACAAGTCGACACCAAGGTCACACCTGCAATTAAGCGAGGCGCACAGTGGAAAATGCAATATTAATTGTGCAGAATTATGCCTCAACCACGGTCCCACTTCACGTGACTAAGCCGAACCTGACAGGGTGCCAGGCCCGGGAGGAGAGAGACGCTTGGATTCCCTGCTTCAAAGACTCAGGCAGATACAAGTAAGCGTCTCAAAGGACATCTGCAGCGGTGGGAGTAACCGGCCTTCCAGCATATGAATAAATCTTACATTGTCTACACATACCCATAGTGAAACATTGTTGCAAATGACAGGTGCACCGCGAGCTGGGAACAGCGATGGTCCCAGACTGGGGGGCTCGTGTGTGGACCAATCAGAATATGGGGCTCTTATCACTGACGCCACTAACATTGACCAATCCTCAGGGGCCTTCATGTAACAATTTTCATGTATCAATTTGAAGGGACAACCCAAGTATACCACCTGACTAACCCTCGACCACTAACAAAGCTCTCTATACATATGCCATACTAACCCTACCACTCGATGAGCCAATCCAGAGTGGCGATAGGGTTTTTTGCTAACTTTCTCAGGTGACGCAAGTAGCGCGTCATACTAAGGTAAAAAGGGCCTGCGAGCCCATGGTGAAGTGAGAGTGTTAGGACGGACGCGTACGTTCCTTGACCCATCCCTGCCGTTTTGTTCAATAAAGAGCAGAACCACCTTGCTTCTTGCGTGTGCCTCATACTCATTTTTTGGGATACACGGGAGGAGTTGGGGCCTCCCTGCCCGGAGGACCGCGGACGGCCCTGCCGACCCCGGGAGAATTTCCCCCCGACAGCATTGTCTGAATGATAGACCTGGATGGAGTATGTATGACTAGGAGTTGCATTGTCTGAATGATAGACGTGACTTGAGTGTGTATGACTAGGAGTTGCATTGTCTGAACGATAGACGTGGATGGAGTATGTATGACTAGGAGTTGCATTGTCTGAATGATAGACGAGACTTGAGTGTGTATGACTAGCAGTTGCATTGTCTGAATGATAGACGTGGATGGAGGATGTATGACTAGGAGTTGCATTGTCTGAATGAAAGACGTGGATGGAGGATGTATGACTATGAGTTGCATTGTCTGAATGATAGACGTGGATGGAGGAGGTATGACGATGAGTTGCATTGTCTGAATGATGGACGTGGATGGAGGATGTATGACTAGGAGTTGCATTGTCTGAATGATAGACGTGGATGGAGTATGCATGACTTGGAGTTGCTTTGTCTGAATGATAGAAGTGGATGGAGTATGTATGACTAGGAGTTGCATTGTCTGAATGATAGACGTGGATTGAGGATGTATGACTAGGAGTTGCATTGTCTGAATGATAGACGTGGATGGAGTTTGTATGAATAGGAGTTGCATTGTCTGAATGATAGACGTGGATGGAGGATGTATGACTAGGAGTTGCATTGTCTGAATGATAGACGTGGATGGAGGATTTTTGACACAGAGTTGCATTTTCTGAATGATAGACGTGGATGGAGGATGTATGAATCAGAGTTGCATTGTCTAAATGATAGATGTGACTTGAGTGTGTAGGACTAGGAGTTGCATTGACTAAATGATAGACGTGGATGGAGTATGTATGATTAGGAGTTGCATTGTCTGAATGATAGACATGGATGGAGGATTTATGACTAGAAATTGCATTGTATGAATGATAGACGTGGATGGAGGATGTATGACTAGGAGTAGCATTGTCTGAATGATAGACGTGGATGGAGGATGTATGACTAGGAGTTGCATTGTCTGAATGATAGACGTGGATGGAGTATGTATGACTAGGAGTTGCATTTTCTGAATGATAGACGTGACTTGAGTGTGTATGACTAGGAGTTGCATTGTCCGAATGAAAGACGTGGATGGAGTATGTATGACTAGGAGTTGCATTGTCTGAATGATAGACGTGGCTGGAGGATTTATGACTAGGAGTTGCATTGTCTGAATGATAGACATGACTTGAGTGTGTATGACTAGGAGTTGCATTGTCTGAATGATAGACATGAATGGAGTATGTATGACTAGGAGTTGCATTGTCTGAATGACAGATGTGACTTGAGTGTGTATGACTAGGAGTTGCATTGTCTGAATGATAGACATGGATTGAGGATGTGTGACTAGGAGTTACATTGTCTGAATGATAGACGTGGAAGGAGGATGTATGACTAGGAGTTGCATTGTCTGAACGATAGACGTGGCTGGCGGATGTACGGCTAGGAGTTATATTGTCTGAATGATAGACGTGGATGGAGTATGTATGACTAGGAGTTGCATTGTCTAAATGAGAGACGTGGTTGGACTATGTATGACTAGGAGTTGCATTGTCTGAATCATGGACGTGGATGGAGTATGTATGACTAGGAGTTGCATTGTCTGAATGATAGACGTGGATGGAGTATGTATGACTAAGAGTTGCATTGTCTGAATGATAGACGTAGTTCGACTATGTATGACTAGGAGTTGCATTATCTGAATGATGGACATGGATGGAGGATGCATGACTAGGAGTTGCATTTTCTGAATGATAGACGTGGATGGAGTATGTATGACTTGGAGTTGCATTGTCTGAATGATAGACGTGGATGGATAATGTATGACTAGGAGTTGCATTGTCTGAATGATAGACGTGGCTGGAGGACATATGACTAGGAGTTGCATTGTCTGAATGATATACATGACTTGAGTGTGTATGACTAGGAGTTGCATTGTCTGAATGATAGACGTGGATGGAGTATGTATGACTAGGAGTTGCATTGTCTGAATGATAGACGTGGCTGGAGGATGTATGACTAGGAGTTGCATTGTCTGAATGATATACATGACTTGAGTGTGTATGACTAGGAGTTGCATTGTCTGAATGATAGACGTGGATTGAGGATGTATGACTAGGAGTTGCATTGTCTGAATGATAGACGTGGATGGAGTATGCATGACTTGGAGTTGCATTGTCTGAATGATAGACGTGGATGGAGTATGCATGACTAGGAGTTGCATTTTCTGAATGATAGAAGTGGATGTAGTATGCATGACTTGGAGTTGCATTGTTTGAATGATAGACGTGGATGGAGTATGCATGACTAGGAGTTGCATTTTCTGAATGATAGACGTGGATGGAGTATGTATGATTTGGAGTTGCATTGTCTGAATGATAGACGTGGATGGAGTATGCATGACTAGGATTTGCATTTTCTGAATGATAGACGTGGATGTAGTATGCATGACTTGGAGTTGCCTTGTCTGAATGATAGACGTGGATGTAGTATGTCTGACTAGGAGTTGCATTGTCTGAATGATAGACGTGGATGGAGGATGTATGACTATGAGTTGCATTGTATGAATGATAGACGTGGATGGAGGATGTATGACTAGGAGTTGCATTGTCTGAATGATAGACGTGGATGGAGTATGTATGACTAGGAGTTGCATTGTCTGAATGATAGCCGTGGATGGAGTATGTATGACTAGGAGTTTCATTGTCTGAATGATAGACGTGGATGGAGGACTTTTGACTAGGAGTTGCATTTTCTGAATAATAGACGTGGATGGAGGATGTATGACTCGGAGTTGCATTGTCTGAATGATAGACGTGACTTGAGTGTGTATGACTAGGAGTTGCATTGTCTGAATGATAGACGTGGATGGAGTATGTATGACTAGGAGTTGCATTGTCTGAATGATAGACATGGATGGAGGATGTATGACTAGGAGTTGCATTGTATGAATGATAGACGTGGATGGAGGATGTATGACTGGGAGTTGCATTGTCTGAATGATAGACGTGGATAGAGGATGTATGACTAGGAGTTGCATTGTCTGAATGATAGACGTGGATGGAGTATGTATGACTAGGAGTTGCATTGTCTGAATGATAGACGTGACTTGAGTGTGTATGACTAGGAGTTGCATTGTCTGAATGATAGACGTGGATGGAGTATGTATGACTAGGAATTGCATTGTCTGAATGATAGACATGGATGGAGGATGTATGACTAGGAGTTGCATTGTATGAATGATAGACGTGGATGGAGGATGTATGACTAGGAGTTGCATTGTCTGAATGATAGACGTGGATAGAGGATGTATGACTAGGAGTTGCATTGTCTGAATGATAGACGTGGATGGAGTATGTATGACTAGGAGATGCATTGTCTGAATGATAGAAGTGGATGGAGGATGTATGACTAGGATTTGCATTGTCTGAATGATAGACGTGGCTGGCGGATGTACAGCTAGGAGTTATATTGTCTGAATGATAGACGTGGATGGAGTATGTATGACTAGGAGTTGCATTGTCTGAATGATAGACGTGGTTGGACTATGTATGACTAGGAGTTGCATTGTCTGAATGATGGACGTAGATGGAGTATGTATGACTAGGAGTTGCATTGTCTGAATGATAGACGTGGATGGAGTATGTATGACTAAGAGTTGCATTGTCTGAATGATAGACGTAGTTCGACTATGTATGACTAGGAGTTGCATTATCTGAATGATGGACGTGGATGGAGGATGCATGACTAGGAGTTGCATTTTCTGAATGATAGACGTGGATGGAGTATGTATGACTTGGAGTTGCATTCTCTGAATGATAGACGTGGATGGATAATGTATGACTAGGAGTTGCATTGTCTGAATGATAGACGTGGCTGGAGGATGTATGACTAGGAGTTGCATTGTCTGAATGATAGACGTGGCTGGAGGATGTATGACTAGGAGTTGCCTTGTCTGAATGATATACATGACTTGAGTGTGTGTGACTAGGAGTTGCATTGTCTGAATGATAGACGTGGATGGAGTATGTATGACTATTAGTTACATTGTCTGAATGATAGACTTGACTTGAGTGTGTATGACTAGGAGTTGCATTGTCTGAATGATAGACGTGAATTGAGGATGTATGACTAGGAGTTGCATTGTCTGAATGATAGACGTGGATGGAGTATGCATGACTTGGAGTTGCATTGTCTGAATGATAGACGTGGATGGAGTATGCATGACTAGGAGTTGCATTTTCTGAATGATAGAAGTGGATGTAGTATGCATTACTTGGAGTTGCATTTTCTGAATGATAGACGTGGATGGAGTATGCATGACTAGGAGTTGCATTTTCTGAATGATAGACGTGGATGGAGTATGTATGATTTGGAGTTGCCTTGTCTGAATGATAGACGTGGATGGAGTATGCATGACTAGGATTTGCATTTTCTGAATGATAGACGTGGATGTAGTATGCATGACTTGGAGTTGCCTTGTCTGAATGATAGAGGTGGATGGAGTATGTCTGACTAGGAGTTGCATTGTCTGAATGATAGACGTGGATGGAGGATGTATGACTATGAGTTGCATTGTATGAATGATAGACGTGGATGTAGTATGCATGACTTGGAGTTGCATTGTCTGAATGATAGACGTGGATGGAGTATGCATGACTAGGAGTTGCATTTTCTGAATGATAGATGTGGATGGAGTATGTATGATTTGGAGTTGCATTGTCTGAATGATAGACGTGGATGTAGTATGCATGACTTGGAGTTGCCTTGTCTGAATGATAGACGTGGATGGAGTATGTCTGACTAGGAGTTGCATTGTCTAAATGATAGACGTGGATGGAGGATGTATGACTATGAGTTGCATTGTATGAATGATAGACGTGGATGGAGGATGTATGACTAGGAGTTGCATTGTCTGAATGATAGACGTGGATGGAGTATGTATGACTAGGAGTTGCATTGTCTGAATGATAGCCGTGGATGGAGTATGTATGACTAGGAGTTTCACTGTCTGAATGATAGACGTGGATGGAGGACTTTTGACTAGGAGTTGCATTTTCTGAATAATAGACGTGGATGGAGGATGTATGACTCGGAGTTGCATTGTCTGAATGATAGACGTGACTTGAGTGTGTATGACTAGGAGTTGCATTGTCTGAATGATAGACGTGGATGGAGTATGTATGACTAGGAGTTTCATTGTCTGAATGATAGACGTGGATGGAGGACTTTTGACTAGGAGTTGCATTTTCTGAATAATAGACGTGGATGGAGGATGTATGACTCGGAGTTGCATTGTCTGAATGATAGACGTGACTTGAGTGTGTATGACTAGGAGTTGCATTGTCTGAATGATAGACGTGGATGGAGTATGTATGACTAGGAGTTGCATTGTCTGAATGATAGACATGGATGGAGGATGTATGACTAGGAGTTGCATTGTCTGAATGATAGACGTGGATGGAGGATGTATGACTATGAGTTGCATTGTCTGAATGATAGACGTGGATGGAGGAGGTATGACTATGAGTTGCATTGTCTGAATGATGGACGTGGATGGAGGATGTATGACTAGGAGTTGCATTGTCTGAATGATAGACGTGGATGGAGTATGCATGACTTGGAGTTGCTTTATCTGAATGATAGAAGTGGAGTATGTATGACTAGGAGTTGCATTGTCTGAATGATAGACGTGGATTGAGGATGTATGACTAGGAGTTGCATTGTCTGAATGATAGACGTGGATGGAGTTTGTATGAATAGGAGTTGCATTGTCTGAATGATAGACGTGGATGGAGGATGTATGACTAGGAGTTGCATTGACTAAATGATAGACGTGGATGGAGTATGTATGATTAGGAGTTGCATTGTCTTAATGATAGAAATGGATGGAGGATGTATGACTAGAAATTGCATTGTATGAATGATAGACGTGGATGGAGGATGTATGACTAGGAGTAGCATTGTCTGAATGATAGACGTGGATGGAGGATGTATGACTAGGAGTTGCATTGTCTGAATGATAGACGTGGATGGAGTATGTATGACTAGGAGTTGCATTGTCTGAATGATAGACGTGACTTGAGTGTGTATGACTAGGAGTTGCATTGTCCGAATGAAAGACGTGGATGGAGTATGTATGACTAGGAGTTGCATTGTCTGAATGATAGACGTGGCTGGAGGATTTATGACTAGGAGTTGCATTGTCTGAATGATAGACATGACTTGAGTGTGTATGACTAGGAGTTGCATTGTCTGAATGATAGACATGGATGGAGTATGTATGACTAGGAGTTGCATTGTCTGAATGACAGACGTGACTTGAGTGTGTATGACTAGGAGTTGCATTGTCTGAATGATAGACATGGATTGAGGATGTGTGACTAGGAGTTGTATTTTCTAAATGATAGATGTGGATTGAGGATGTATGACTAGGAGTTACATTGTCTGAATGATAGACGTGGATGGAGGATGTATGACTAGGAGTTGCATTGTCTGAACGATAGACGTGGCTGGCGGATGTACGGGTAGGAGTTATATTGTCTGAATGATAGACGTGGATGGAGTATGTATGACTAGGAGTTGCATTGTCTGAATGATAGACGTGGTTGGACTATGTATGACTAGGAGTTGCATTGTCTGAATGATGGACGTGGATGGAGTATGTATGACTAGGAGTTGCATTGTCTGAATGATAGACGTGGATGGAGTATGTATGACTAAGAGTTGCATTGTCTGAATGATAGACGTAGTTCGACTATGTATGACTAGGAGTTGCATTGTCTGAATGATGGACGTGGATGAAGGATGCATGACTAGGAGTTGCATTTTCTGAATGATAGACGTCGATGGAGTATGTATGACTTGGAGTTGCATTGTCTGAATGATAGACGTGGATGGATTATGTATGACTAGGAGTTACATTGTCTGAATAATAGACGTGGCTGGAGGATGTATGACTAGGAGTTGCATTGTCTTAATGATATACATGACTTGAGTGTGTATGACTAGGAGTTGCATTGTCTGAATGATAGACGTGGATGGAGTATGTATGACTAGGAGTTACATTGTCTGAATGATAGACGTGACTTGAGTGTGTATGACTAGGAGTTGCATTGTCTGAATGATAGACGTGACTTGAGTGTGTATGACTAGGAGTTGCATTGTCTGAATGATAGACGTGGATTGAGGATGTATGACTAGGAGTTGCATTGTTTGAATGATAGACGTGGATGGAGTATGCATGACTTGGAGTTGCATTGTCTGAATGATAGACGTGGATGGAGTATGCATGACTAGGAGTTGCATTTTCTGAATGATAGACGTGGATGTAGTATGCATGACTTGGAGTTGCATTGTCTGAATGATAGACGTGGATGGAGTATGCATGACTAGGAGTTGCATTTTCTGAATGATAGACGTGGATGGAGTATGTATGATTTGGAGTTGCATTGTCTGAATGATAGACGTGGATGGAGTATGCATGACTAGGATTTGCATTTTCTGAATGATAGACGTGGATGTAGTATGCATGACTTGGAGTTGCCTTGTCCGAATGATAGACGTGGATGGAGTATGTCTGACTAGGAGTTGCATTGTCTGAATGATAGACGTGGATGGAGGATGTATGACTATGAGTTGCATTGTATGAATGATAGATGTGGATGGAGCATGTATGACTAGGAGTTGCATTGTCTGAATGATAGACGTGGATGGAGTATGTATGACTAGGAGTTGCATTGTCTGAATGATAGCCGTGGATGGAGTATGTATGACTAGGAGTTTCATTGTCTGAATGATAGACGTGGATGGAGGACTTTTGACTAGGAGTTGCATTTTCTGAATAATAGACGTGGATGGAGGATGTATGACTCGGAGTTGCATTGTCTGAATGATAGACGTGACTTGAGAGTGTATGACTAGGAGTTGCATTGTCTGAATGATAGACGTGGATGGAGTATGTATGACTAGGAGTTTCATTGTCTGAATGATAGACGTGGATGGAGGACTTTTGACTAGGAGTTGCATTTTCTGAATAATAGACGTGGATGGAGGATGTATGACTCGGAGTTGCATTGTCTGAATGATAGACGTGACTTGAGTGTGTATGACTAGGAGTTGCATTGTCTGAATGATAGACGTGGATGGAGTATGTATGACTAGGAGTTGCATTGTCTGAATGATAGACATGGATGGAGGATGTATGACTAGGAGTTGCATTGTATGAATGATAGACGTGGATGGAGGATGTATGACTAGGAGTTGCATTGTCTGAATGATAGACGTGGATGGAGGATGTATGACTAGGAGTTGCATTGTCTGAATGATAGACGTGGATGGAGTATGTATGACTAGGAGTTGCATTGTCTGAATGATAGACGTGGCAGGAGGATGTATGACTTGGAGTTGTATTGTCTGAATGATAGACATGGATGGAGTATGTATGACTAGGAGTTGCATTGTCTGAATGATAGACGTGGATTGAGGATGTATGACTAGGAGTTGCATTGTCTGAATGATAGACGTGGATGGAGGATGTCTGACTAGTAGTTGCATTGTCTGAATGATAGAAGTGGATGGAGGATGTATGACTAGGAGTTGCATTGTCTGAATGATAGACGTGGCTGGCGGATGTATGGCTAGGAGTTATATTGTCTGAATGATAGACGTGGATGGCGTATGTATGACTAGGCGTTGCATTGTCTGAATGATAGACGTGGGTGGAGTATGTATGACTAGGAGTTGCATTGTCTGAATGATAGATGTGGATGGAGGATTTTTGACATGGAGTTGCATTTTCTGAATGATAGACGTGGATGGAGGATGTATGACTCGGAGTTGCATTGTCTGAATGATAGACATGGATGGAGGATGTATGACTATGAGTTGCATTGTCTGAATGATAGACAGGGATGGAGGATGTATGACTAGAAGTTTCATTGTATGAATGATAGACATAGATGGAGGATGTATGACTAGGAGTAGCATTGTCTGAATGATAGACGTGGATGGAGGATGTATGACTAGGAGTTGCATTGTCTGAATGATAGACGTGGATGGAGTATGTATGACTAGGAGTTGCATTGTTTGAATGATAGACGTGGATGGAGTATGCATGACTTGGAGTTGCATTGTCTGAATGATAGACGTGGATGGAGTATGCATGACTAGGAGTTGCATTTTCTGAATGATAGACGTGGATGTAGTATGCATGACTTGGAGTTGCATTGTCTGAATGATAGACGTGGATGGAGTATGTATGACTAGGAGTTGCATTTTCTGAATGATAGACGTGACTTGAGTGTGTATGACTAGGAGTTGCATTGTCCGAATGAAAGACGTGGATGGAGTATGTATGACTAGGAGTTGCATTGTCTGAATGATAGACGTGGATGGAGTATGTATGACTAGGAGTTGCATTTTCTGAATGATAGACGTGACTTGAGTGTGTATGACTAGGAGTTGCATTGTCCGAATGAAAGACGTGGATGGAGTATGTATGACTAGGAGTTGCATTGTCTGAATGATAGACGTGGCTGGAGGATTTATGACTAGGAGTTGCATTGTCTGAATGATAGACATGACTTGAGTGTGTATGACTAGGAGTTGCATTGTCTGAATGATAGACATGTTTGGAGTATGTATGACTAGGAGTTGCATTGTCTGAATGACAGACGTGACTTGAGTGTGTATGACTAGGAGTTGCATTGTCTGAATGATAGACATGGATTGAGGATGTGTGACTAGGAGTTGCATTTTCTAAATGATAGATGTGGATGGAGGATGTATAACTAGGAGTTACATTGTCTGAATGATAGACGTGGATGGAGGATGTATGACTAGGAGTTGCATTGTCTGAACGATAGACGTGGCTGGCGGATGTACGGCTAGGAGTTATATTGTCTGAATGATAGACGTGGATGGAGTATGTATGACTAGGAGTTGCATTGTCTGAATGATAGACGTGGTTGGACTATGTATGACTAGGAGTTGCATTGTATGAATGATAGACGTGGATGGAGGATGTATGACTAGGAGTTGCATTGTCTCAATGATAGACGTGGATGGAGTATGTATGACTAGGAGTTGCATTGTCTGAATGATAGCCGTGGATGGAGTATGTATGACTAGGAGTTTCATTGTCTGAATGATAGACGTGGATGGAGGACTTTTGACTAGGAGTTGCATTTTCTGAATAATAGACGTGGATGGAGGATGTATGACTCGGAGTTGCATTGTCTGAATGATAGACGTGACTTGAGTGTGTATGACTAGGAGTTGCATTGTCTGAATGATAGACGTGGATGGAGTATGTATGACTAGGAGTTGCATTGTCTGAATGATAGACATGGATGGAGGATGTATGACTAGGAGTTGCATTGTATGAATGATAGACGTGGATGGAGGATGTATGACTAGGAGTTGCATTGTCTGAATGATAGACGTGGATAGAGGATGTATGACTAGGAGTTGCATTGTCTGAATGATAGACGTGGATGGAGTATGTATGACTAGGAGTTGCATTGTCTGAATGATAGACGTGACTTGAGTGTGTATGACTAGGAGTTGCATTGTCTGAATGATAGATGTGGATGGAGTATGTATGACTAGGAGTTGCATTGTCTGAATGATAGACATGGATGGAGGATGTATGACTAGGAGTTGCATTGTATGAATGATAGACGTGGATGGAGGATGTATGACTAGGAGTTGCATTGTCTGAATGATAGACGTGGATAGAGGATGTATGACTAGGAGTTGCATTGTCTGAATGATAGACGTGGATGGAGTATGTATGACTAGGAGATGCATTGTCTGAATGATAGAAGTGGATGGAGGATGTATGACTAGGATTTGCATTGTCTGAATGATAGACGTGGCTGGCGGATGTACGGCTAGGAGTTATATTGTCTGAATGATAGACGTGGATGGAGTATGTATGACTAGGAGTTGCATTGTCTGAATGATAGACGTGGTTGGACTATGTATGACTAGGAGTTGCATTGTCTGAATGATGGACGTGGATGGAGTATGTATGACTAGGAGTTGCATTGTCTGAATGATAGACGTGGATGGAGTATGTATGACTAAGAGTTGCATTGTCTGAATGATAGACGTAGTTCGACTATGTATGACTAGGAGTTGCATTATCTGAATGATGGACGTGGATGGAGGATGCATGACTAGGAGTTGCATTTTCTGAATGATAGACGTGGATGGAGTATGTATGACTTGGAGTTGCATTCTCTGAATGATAGACGTGGATGGATAATGTATGACTAGGAGTTGCATTGTCTGAATGATAGACGTGGCTGGAGGATGTATGACTAGGAGTTGCATTGTCTGAATGATATACATGACTTGAGTGTGTATGACTAGGAGTTGCATTGTCTGAATGATAGACGTGGATGGAGTATGTATGACTAGGAGTTACATTGTCTGAATGATAGACGTGACTTGAGTGTGTATGACTAGGAGTTGCATTGTCTGAATGATAGACGTGGATTGAGGATGTATGACTAGGAGTTGCATTGTCTGAATGATAGACGTGGATGGAGTATGCATGACTTGGAGTTGCATTGTCTGAATGATAGACGTGGATGGAGTATGCATGACTAGGAGTTGCATTTTCTGAATGATAGAAGTGGATGTAGTATGCATGACTTGGAGTTGCATTGTCTGAATGATAGACGTGGATGGAGTATGCATGACTAGGAGTTGCATTTTCTGAATGATAGACGTGGATGGAGTATGTATGATTTGGAGTTGCATTGTCTGAATGATAGACGTGGATGGAGTATGCATAACTAGGATTTGCATTTTCTGAATGATAGACGTGGATGTAGTATGCATGACTTGGAGTTGCCTTGTCTGAATGATAGAGGTGGATGGAGTATGTCTGACTAGGAGTTGCATTGTCTGAATGATAGACGTGGATGGAGGATGTATGACTATGAGTTGCATTGTATGAATGATAGACGTGGATGGAGGATGTATGACTATGAGTTGCATTGTATGAATGATAGACGTGGGTGGAGTATGCATGACTAGGAGTTGCATTTTCTGAATGATAGATGTGGATGGAGTATGTATGATTTGGAGTTGCATTGTCTGAATGATAGACGTGGATGGAGTATGCATAACTAGGATTTGCATTTTCTGAATGATAGACGTGGATGTAGTATGCATGACTTGGAGTTGCCTTGTCTGAATGATAGACGTGGATGGAGTATGTCTGACTAGGAGTTGCATTGTCTAAATGATAGACGTGGATGGAGGATGTATGACTATGAGTTGCATTGTATGAATGATAGACGTGGATGGAGGATGTATGACTAGGAGTTGCATTGTCTGAATGATAGACGTGGATGGAGTATGTATGACTAGGAGTTGCATTGTCTGAATGATAGCCGTGGATGGAGTATGTATGACTAGGAGTTTCATTTTCTGAATGATAGACGTGGATGGAGGACTTTTGACTAGGAGTTGCATTTTTTGAATAATAGATGTGGATGGAGGATGTATGACTCGGAGTTGCATTGTCTGAATGATAGACGTGACTTGAGTGTATATGACTAGGATTTGCATTGTCTGAATGATAGACGTGGATGGAGTATGTATGACTAGGAGTTTCATTGTCTGAATGATAGACGTGGATGGAGGACTTTTGACTTGGAGTTGCATTTTCTGAATAATAGACGTGGATGGAGGATGTATGACTCGGAGTTGCATTGTCTGAATGATAGACGTGACTTGAGTGTGTATGACTAGGAGGTGCATTGTCTGAATGATAGACGTGGATGGAGTATGTATGACTAGGAGTTGCATTTTCTGAATGATAGACATGGATGGAGGATGTATGACTAGGAGTTGCATTGTCTGAATGATAGACGTGGATGGAGGATGTATGACTATGAGTTGCATTGTCTGAATGATAGACGTGGATGGAGGAGGTATGACTATGAGTTGCATTGTCTGAATGATGGACGTGGATGGAGGATGTATGACTAGGAGTTGCATTGTCTGAATGATAGACGTGGATGGAGTATGCATGACTTGGAGTTGCTTTATCTGAATGATAGAAGTGGATGGAGTATGTATGACTAGGAGTTGCATTGTCTGAATGATAGACGTGGATTGAGGATGTATGACTAGGAGTTGCATTGTCTGAATGATAGACGTGGATGGAGTTTGTATGAATAGGAGTTGCATTGTCTGAATGATAGACGTGGATGGAGGATGTATGACTAGGAGTTGCATTGTCTGAATGATAGACGTGGCTGGCGTATGTATGGCTAGGAGTTATATTGTCTGAATGATAGACGTGGATCGAGTATGTATGACTAGGCGTTGCATTGTCTGAATGATAGACGTGGATGGAGTATGTATGACTAGGAGTTGCATTGTCTGAATGATAGACGTGGATGGAGGATTTTTGACACAGAGTTGCATTTTCTGAATGATAGACGTGGATGGAGGATGTATGAATCGGAGTTGCATTGTCTGAATGATAGATGTGACTTGAGTGTGCAGGACTAGGAGTTGCATTGACTAAATGATAGACGTGGATGGAGTATGTATGATTAGGAGTTGCATTGTCTTAATGATAGACATGGATGGAGGATGTATGACTAGAAATTGTATTGTATGAATGATAGACGTGGATGGAGGATGTATGACTAGGAGTAGCATTGTCTGAATGATAGACGTGGATGGAGGATGTATGACTAGGAGTTGCATTGTCTGAATGATAGACGTGGATGGAGTATGTATGACTAGGAGTTGCATTGTCTGAATGATAGACGTGACTTGAGAGTGTATGACTAGGAGTTGCATTGTCCGAATGAAAGACGTGGATGGAGTATGTATGACTAGGAGTTGCATTGTCTGAATGATAGACGTGGCTGGAGGATTTATGACTAGGAGTTGCATTGTCTGAATGATAGACATGACTTGAGTGTGTATGACTAGGAGCTGCATTGTCTGAATGATAGACATGGATGGAGTATGTATGACTAGGAGTTGCATTGTCTGAATGACAGACGTGACTTGAGTGTGTATGACTAGGAGTTGCATTGTCTGAATGATAGACATGGATTGAGGATGTGTGACTAGGAGTTGCATTTTCTAAATGATAGATGTGGATGGAGGATGTATGACTAGGAGTTACATTGTCTGAATGATAGACGTGGATGGAGGATGTATGACTAGGAGTTGCATTGTCTGAACGATAGACGTGGCTGGCGGATGTACGGCTAGGAGTTATATTGTCTGAATGATAGACGTGGATGGAGTATGTATGACTAGGAGTTGCATTGTCTGAATGATAGACGTGGTTGGACTATGTATGACTAGGAGTTGCATTGTCTGAATGATAGACGTAGTTCGACTATGTATGACTAGGAGTTGCATTGTCTGAATGATGGACGTAGATGGAGGATGCATGACTAGGAGTTGCATTTTCTGAATGATAGACGTGGATGGAGTATGTATGACTTGGAGTTGCATTGTCTGAATGATAGACGTGGATGGATTATGTATGACTAGGAGTTGCATTGTCTGAATAATAGACGTGGCTAGAGGATGTATGACTAGGAGTTGCATTGTCTGAATGATATACATGACTTGAGTGTGTATGACTAGGAGTTGCATTGTCTGAATGATAGACGTGGATGGAGTATGTATGACTAGGAGTTACATTGTCTGAATGATAGACGTGACTTGAGTGTGTATGACTAGGAGTTGCATTGTCTGGATGATAGACGTGGATTGAGGATGTATGACTAGGAGTTGCATTGTTTGAATGATAGACGTGGATGGAGTATGCATGACTTGGAGTTGCATTGTCTGAATGATAGACGTGGATGGAGTATGCATGACCAGGAGTTGCATTTTCTGAATGATAGACGTGGATGTAGTATGCATGACTTGGAGTTGCATTGTCTGAATGATAGACGTGGATGGAGTATGCATGACTAGGAGTTGCATTTTCTGAATGATAGACGTGGATGGAGTATGTATGATTTGGAGTTGCATTGTCTGAATGATAGACGTGGATGGAGTATGCATGACTAGGATTTGCATTTTCTGAATGATAGACGTGGATGTAGTATGCATGACTTGGAGTTGCCTTGTCTGAATGATAGACGTGGATGGAGTATGTCTGACTAGGAGTTGCATTGTCTGAATGATAGACGTGGATGGAGGATGTATGACTATGAGTTGCATTGTATGAATGATAGATGTGGATGGAGGATGTATGACTAGGAGTTGCATTGTCTGAATGATAGACGTGGATGGAGTATGTATGACTAGGAGTTGCATTGTCTGAATGATAGCCGTGGATGGAGTATGTATGACTAGGAGTTTCATTGTCTGAATGATAGACGTGGATGGAGGATTTTTTGACTAGGAGTTGCATTTTCTGAATAATAGACGTGGATGGAGGATGTATGACTCGGAGTTGCATTGTCTGAATGATAGACGTGACTTGAGTGTGTATGACTAGGAGTTGCATTGTCTGAATGATAGACGTGGATGGAGTATGTATGACTAGGAGTTTCATTGTCTGAATGATAGACGTGGATGGAGGACTTTTGACTAGGAGTTGCATTTTCTGAATAATAGACGTGATGGAGGATGTATGACTCGGAGTTGCATTGTCTGAATGATAGACGTGACTTGAGTGTGTATGACTAGGAGTTGCATTGTCTGAATGATAGACGTGGATGAAGTATGTATGACTAGGAGTTGCATTGTCTGAATGATAGACATGAATGGAGGATGTATGACTAGGAGTTGCATTGTATGAATGATAGACGTGGATGGAGGATGTATGACTAGGAGTTGCATTGTCTGAATGATAGACGTGGATGGAGGATGTATGACTAGGAGTTGCATTGTCTGAATGATAGACGTGGATGGAGTATGTATGACTAGGAGTTGCATTGTCTGAATGATATACGTGGCAGGAGTATGTATGACTTGGAGTTGTATTGTCTGAATGATAGACATGGATGGAGTATGAATGACTAGGAGTTGCATTGTCTGAATGATAGACGTGGATTGAGGATGTATGACTAGGAGTTGCATTGTCTGAATGATAGACGTGGATGGAGGATGTCTGACTAGTAGTTGCATTGTCTGAATGACAGAAGTGGATGGAGGATGTATGACTAGGAGTTGCATTGTCTGAATGATAGACGTGGCTGGCGGATGTATGGCTAGGAGTTATATTGTCTGAATGATAGACGTGGATGGCGTATGTATGACTAGGCGTCGCTTTGTCTGAATGATAGACGTGGGTGGAGTATGTATGACTAGGAGTTGCATTGTCTGAATGATAGATGTGGATGGAGGATTTTTGACATGGAGTTGCATTTTCTGAATGATAGACGTGGATGGAGGATGTATGACTCGGAGTTGCATTGTCTGAATGATAGACATGGATGGAGGATGTATGACTAGGAGTTGCATTGTCTGAATGATAGACAGGGATGGAGGATGTATGACTAGAAGTTTCATTGTATGAATGATAGACATAGATGGAGGATGTATGACTAGGATTAGCATTGTCTGAATGATAGACGTGGATGGAGAATGTATGACTAGGAGTTGCATTGTCTGAATGATAGACGTGGATGGAGTATGTATGACTAGGAGTTACATTGTCTGAATGATAGACGTGACTTGAGTGTGTATGACTAGGAGTTGCATTGTCTGAATGATAGACGTGGATTGAGGATGTATGACTAGGAGTTGCATTGTTTGAATGATAGACGTGGATGGAGTATGCATGACTTGGAGTTGCATTGTCTGAATGATAGACGTGGATGGAGTATGCATGACTAGGAGTTGCATTTTCTGAATGATAGACGTGAATGTAGTATGCATGATTTGGAGTTGCATTGTCTGAATGATAGACGTGGATGGAGTATGCATGACTAGGAGTTGCATTTTCTGAATGATAGACGTGGATGGAGTATGTATGATTTGGAGTTGCATTGTCTGAATGATAGACGTGGATGGAGTATGCATGACTAGGATTTGCATTTTCTGAATGATAGACGTGGATGTAGTATGCATGACTTGGAGTTGCCTTGTCTGAATGATAGACCTGGATGGAGTATGTCTGACTAGGAGTTGCATTGTCTGAATGATAGACGTGGATGGAGGATGTATGACTATGAGTTGCATTGTATGAATAATAGATGTGGATGGAGGATGTATGACTAGGAGTTGCATTGTCTGAATGATAGCCGTGGATGGAGTATGTATGACTAGGAGTTTCATTGTCTGAATGATAGACGTGGATGGAGGACTTTTGACTAGGAGTTACATTTTCTGAATAATAGACGTGGATGGAGGATGTATGACTCGGAGTTGCATTGTCTGAATGATAGACGTGACTTGAGTGTGTATGACTAGGAGTTGCATTGTCTGAATGATAGACGTGGATGGAGTATGTATGACTAGGAGTTTCATTGTCTGAATGATAGACGTGGATGGAGGACTTTTGACTAGGAGTTGCATTTTCTGAATAATAGACGTGGATGGAGGATGTATGACTCGGAGTTGCATTGTCTGAATGATAGACGTGACTTGAGTGTGTATGACTAGGAGTTGCATTGTCTGAATGATAGATGTGGATGGAGTATGTATGACTAGGAGTTGCATTGTCTGAATGATAGACATGGATGGAGGATGTATGACTAGGAGTTGCATTGTCTGAATGATAGACGTGGCAGGAGGATGTATGACTTGGAGTTGTATTGTCTGAATGATAGACATGGATGGAGTATGTATGACTAGGAGTTGCATTGTCTGAATGATAGACGTGGATTGAGGATGTATGACTAGGAGTTGCATTGTCTGAATGATAGACGTGGATGGAGGATGTCTGACTAGTAGTTGCATTGTCTGAATGATAGAAGTGGATGGAGGATGTATGACTAGGAGTTGCATTGTCTGAATGATAGACGTGGCTGGCGGATGTATGGCTAGGAGTTATATTGTCTGAATGATAGACGTGGATGGCGTATGTAAGACTAGGCGTTGCATTGTCTGAATGATAGACGTGGGTGGAGTATGTATGACTAGGAGTTGCATTGTCTGAATGATAGATGTGGATGGAGGATTTTTGACATGGAGTTGCATTTTCTGAATGATAGACGTGGATGGAGGATGTATGATTTGGAGATGCATTGTCTGAATGATAGACATGGATGGAGGATGTATGACTAGAAGTTTCATTGTATGAATGATAGACATAGATGGAGGATGTATGACTAGGAGTAGCATTGTCTGAATGATAGACGTGGATGGAGGATGTATGACTAGGAGTTGCATTGTCTGAATGATAGACGTGGATGGAGTATGTATGACTAGGAGTAGCATTGTCTGAATGATAGACGTGACTTGAGTGTGTATGACTAGGAGTAGCATTGTCTGAATGATAGACGTGGATGGAGGATGTATGACTAGGAGTTGCATTGTCTGAATGATAGCCGTGGATGGAGTGTGTATGACTAGGAGTTTCATTGTCTGAATGATAGACGTGGATGGAGGACTTTTGACTAGGAGTTGCATTTTCTGAATGATAGACGTGGATGGAGGATGTATGACTCGGATTTGCATTGTCTGAATGATAGACGTGACTTGAGTGTGTATGACTAGGAGTTGCATTGTCCGAATGAAAGACGTGGATGGAGTATGTATGACTAGGAGTTGCATTGTCTGAATGATAGACGTGGCTGGAGGATGTATGACTAGGAGTGGCATTGTCTGAATGATAGACATGACTTGAGTGTGTATGACTAGGAGTTGCATTGTCTGAATGATAGACGTGGATGGAGTATGTATGACTAGGAGTTGCATTGTCTGAATGATAGACGTGACTTGAGTGTGTATGACAAGGAGTTGCATTGTCTGAATGATAGACGTGGATGGATGCGGTATGACTAGGAGTTCATTGTCTGAATGATGGACATGGATGGAGGATGCATGACTAGGAGTCACATTTTCTGAATGATAGACGTGGATGGAGTATGCATGACTTGGAGTTGCATTGTCTGAATGATAGACGTGGATGGAGGATGTATGACTAGGAGTTGCATTGTCTGAATGGGAGACGTGGATGGAGGATTTATGACTAGGAGTTGCAATGTCTGAATGACAGACATGGATGGAGGATGTATGAATAGGAGGTGCATTGTCTGAATGATAGACGTGGCTGGCGGATGCATGGCTAGGAGTTATATTGTCTGAATGATAGACGTGGATGGAGTATGTATGACTAGGAGTTGCATTGTCTGAATGATAGACATGGATGGAGGATGTATGACTAGAAATTGCATTGTATGAATGATAGACGTGGATGGAGGATGTATGACTAGGAGTAGCATTGTCTGAATGATAGACGTGGATGGAGGATGTATGACTAGGAGTTGCATTGTCTGAATGATAGACCTGGATGGAGTATGTATGACTAGGAGTTGCATTGTCTGAACGATAGACGTGACTTGAGTGTGTATGACTAGGAGTTGCATTGTCTGAATGATAGACATGACTTGAGTGTGTATGACTAGGAGTTGCATTGTCTGAACGATAGACGTGGATGGAGTATGTATGACTAGGAGTTGCATTGTCTGAATGATAGACGTGACTTGAATGTGTATGAGTAGGAGTTGCATTGTCTGAATGATAGACGTGGATGGAGGATGTATGACTAGGAGTTGCATTGTCTGAATGATAGACGTGGATGGAGGATGTATGACTATGAGTTGCATTGTCTGAATGATGGACGTGGATGGAGGATGTATGACTAGGAGTTGCATTGTCTGAATGATAGACGTGGATGGAGTATGCATGACTTGGAGTTGCTTTATCTGAATGATAGAAGTGAATGGAGTATGTATGACTAGGAGTTGCATTGTCTGAATGATAGACGTGGATTGAGGATGTATGACTAGGAGTTGCATTGTCTGAATGATAGACGTGGATGGAGTTTGTATGAATAGGAGTTGCATTGTCTGAATGATAGACGTGGATGGAGGATGTATGACTAGGAGTTGCATTGTCTGAATGATAGATGTGGCTGGCGGATGTATGGCTAGGAGTTATATTGTCTGAATGATAGACGTGGATGGAGTATGTATGACTAGGCGTTGCATTGTCTGAATGATAGACGTGGATGGAGTATGTATGACTAGGAGTTGCATTGTCTGAATGATAGACGTGGATGGAGGACTTTTGACACAGAGTTGCATTTTCTGAATGATAGACGTGGATGGAGGATGTATGAATCGGAGTTGCATTGTCTGAATGATAGATGTGACTTGAGTGTGTAGGACTAGGAGTTGCATTGACTAAATGATAGACGTGGATGGAGTATGTATGATTAGGAGTTGCATTGTCTTAATGATAGACATGGATGGAGGATGTATGACTAGAAATTGCATTGTATGAATGATAGACGTGGATGGAGGATGTATGACTAGGAGTAGCATTGTCTGAATGATAGACGTGGATGGAGGATGTATGACTAGGAGTTGCATTGTCTGAATGATAGACGTGGATGGAGTATGTATGACTAGGAGTTGCATTGTCTGAATGATAGACATGACTTGAGTGTGTATGACTAGGAGTTGCATTGTCCGAATGAAAGACGTGGATGGAGTATGTATGACTAGGAGTTGCATTGTCTGAATGATAGACGTGGCTGGGGGATTTATGACTAGGAGTTGCATTGTCTGAACGATAGACATGACTTGAGTGTGTATGACTAGGAGTTGCATTGTCTGAATGATAGACATGGATGGAGTATGTATGACTAGGAGTTGCATTGTCTGAATGACAGACGTGACTTGAGTGTGTATGACTAGGAGTTGCATTGTCTGAATGATAGACATGGATTGAGGATGTGTGACTAGGAGTTGCATTTTCTAAATGATAGATGTGGATGGAGGATGTATGACTAGGAGTTACATTGTCTGAATGATAGACGTGGATGGAGGATGTATGACTAGGAGTTGCATTGTCTGAACGATAGACGTGGCTGGCGGATGTACGGCTAGGAGTTATATTGTCTGAATGATAGACGTGGATGGAGTATGTATGACTAGGAGTTGCATTGTCTGAATGATAGACGTGGTTGGACTATGTATGACTAGGAGTTGCATTGTCTGAATGATGGACGTGGATGGAGTATGTATGACTAGGAGTTGCATTGTCTGAATGATAGACGTGGATGGAGTATGTATGACTAAGAGTTGCATTGTCTGAATGATAGACGTAGTTCGACTATGTATGACTAGGAGTTGCATTGTCTGAATGATGGACGTGGATGGAGGATGCATGACTAGGAGTTGCATTTTCTGAATGATAGACGTGGATGGAATATGTATGACTTGGAGTTGCATTGTCTGAATGATAGACGTGGAAGGATTATGTATGACTAGGAGTTGCATTGTCTGAATAATAGACGTGGCTGGAGGATGTATGACTAGGAGTTTCATTGTCTCAATGATATACATGACTTGAGTGTGTATGACTAGGAGTTGCATTGTCTGAATGATAGATGTGGATGGAGTATGTATGACTAGGAGTTGCATTGTCTGAATGATAGACGTGGATGGAGTATGTATGACTAGGAGTTGCATTGTCTGAATGATAGACGTGGATTGAGGATGTATGACTAGGAGTTGCATTGTCTGAATGATAGACATGGATGGAGGATGTATGACTAGGAGTTGCATTGTCTGAATGATAGACAGGGATGGAGGATGTATGACTAGAGGTTTCATTGTATGAATGATAGACATAGATGGAGGATGTATGACTAGGAGTAGCATTGTCTGAATGATAGACGTGGATGGAGGATGTATGACTAGGAGTTGCATTGTCTGAATGATAGACGTGGATGGAGTATGTATGACTAGGAGTAGCATTGTCTGAATGATAGTCGTGACTTGAGTGTGTATGACTAGTTGTAGCATTGTCTGAATGATAGACGTGGATAGAGGATGTATGACTAGGAGTTGCATTGTCTGAATGATAGCCGTGGATGGAGTGTGTATGACTAGGAGTTTCATTGTCTGAATGATAGACGTGGATGGAGGACTTTTGACTAGGAGTTGCATTTTCTGAATGATAGACGTGGATGGAGGATGTATGACTCGGATTTGCATTGTCTGAATGATAGACGTGACTTGAGTGTGTATGACTAGGAGTTGCATTGTCTGAATGATAGACGTGGATGGAGTATGTATGACTAGGAGTTGCATTGTCTGAATGATAGACGTGGCTGGAGGATGTATGACTAGGAGTGGCATTGTCTGAATGATAGACATGACTTGAGTGTGTATGACTAGGAGTTGCATTGTCTGAATGATAGACGTGGATGGAGTATGTATGACTAGGAGTTGCATTGTCTGAATGATAGACGTGACTTGAGTGTGTATGACTAGGAGTTGCATTGTCTGAATGATAGACGTGGATGGATGCGGTATGACTAGGAGTTCATTGTCTGAATGATGGACGTGGATGGAGGATGCATGACTAGGAGTCACATTTTCTGAATGATAGACGTGGATGGAGTATGCATGACATGGAGTTGCATTGTCTGAATGATAGACGTGGATGGAGGATGTATGACTAGGAGTTGCATTGTCTGAATGGGAGACGTGGATGGAGGATTTATGACTAGGAGTTGCAATGTCTGAATGACAGACATGGATGGAGGATGTATGAATAGGAGGTGCATTGTCTGAATGATAGACGTGGCTGGCGGATGCATGGCTAGGAGTTATATTGTCTGAATGATAGACGTGGATGGAGTATGTATGACTAGGAGTTGCATTGTCTGAATGATATACATGGATGGAGGATGTATGACTAGAAATTGCATTGTATGAATGATAGACGTGGATGGAGGATGGAGGATGTATGACTAGGAGTAGCATTGTCTGAATGATAGACGTGGATGGAGGATGTATGACCAGGAGTTGCATTGTCTGAATGATAGACCTGGATGGAGTATGTATGACTAGGAGTTGCATTGTCTGAACGATAGACGTGACTTGAGTGTGTATGACTAGGAGTTGCATTGTCTGAATGATAGACATGACTTGAGTGTGTATGACTAGGAGTTGCATTGTCTGAACGATAGACGTGGATGGAGTATGTATGACTAGGAGTTGCATTGTCTGAATGATAGACGTGACTTGAGTGTGTATGACTAGGAGATGCATTGTCTGAATGATTGACGTGGATGGAGGATGTATGACTAGGAGTTGCATTGTCTGAATGATAGACGTGGATGGAGGATGTATGACTATGAGTTGCATTGTCTGAATGATAGACGTGGATGGAGGAGGTATGACTATGAGTTGCATTGTCTGAATGATAGACGTGGATGGATGCGGTATGACTAGGAGTTCATTGTCTGAATGATGGACGTGGATGGAGGATGCATGACTAGGAGTCACATTTTCTGAATGATAGACGTGGATGGAGTATGCATGACATGGAGTTGCATTGTCTGAATGATAGACGTGGATGGAGGATGTATGACTAGGAGTTGCATTGTCTGAATGGGAGACGTGGATGGAGGATTTATGACTAGGAGTTGCAATGTCTGAATGACAGACATGGATGGAGGATGTATGAATAGGAGGTGTATTGTCTGAATGATAGACGTGGCTGGCGGATGCATGGCTAGGAGTTATATTGTCTGAATGATAGACGTGGATGGAGTATGTATGACTAGGAGTTGCATTGTCCGAATGATATACATGGATGGAGGATGTATGACTAGAAATTGCATTGTATGAATGATAGACATGGATGGAGGATGTATGACTAGGAGTAGCATTGTCTGAATGATAGACGTGGATGGAGGATGTATGACTAGGAGTTGCATTGTCTGAATGATAGACCTGGATGGAGTATGTATGACTAGGAGTTGCATTGTCTGAACGATAGACGTGACTTGAGTGTGTATGACTAGGAGTTGCATTGTCTGAATGATAGACATGACTTGAGTGTGTATGACTAGGAGATGCATTGTCTGAACGATAGACGTGGATGGAGTATGTATGACTAGGAGTTGCATTGTCTGAATGATAGACGTGACTTGAGTGTGTATGACTAGGAGTTGCATTGTCTGAATGATAGACGTGGATGGAGGATGTATGACTAGGAGTTGCATTGTCTGAATGATAGACGTGGATGGAGGATGTATGACTATGAGTTGCATTGTCTGAATGATAGACGTGGATGGAGGAGGTATGACTATGAGTTGCATTGTCTGAATGATGGACGTGGATGGAGGATGTATGACTAGGAGTTGCATTGTCTGAATGATAGACGTGGATGGAGTATGCATGACTTGGAGTTGCTTTATCTGAATGATAGAAGTGGATGGAGTATGTATGACTAGGAGTTGCATTGTCTGAATGATAGACGTGGATTGAGGATGTATGACTAGGAGTTGCATTGTCTGAATGATAGACGTGGATGGAGTTTGTATGAATAGGAGTTGCATTGTCTGAATGATAGACGTGGATGGAGGATGTATGACTAGGAGTTGCATTGTCTGAATGATAGACGTGGCTGGCGGATGTATGGCTAGGAGTTATATTGTCTGAATGATAGACGTGGATGGAGTATGTATGACTAGGCGTTGCATTGTCTGAATGATAGACGTGGATGGAGGATTTTTGACACAGAGTTGCATTTTCTGAATGATAGACGTGGATGGAGGATATATGAATCGGAGTTGCATTGTCTGAATGATAGATGTGACTTGAGTGTGTAGGACTAGGAGTTGCATTGTCCGAATGAAAGACGTGGATGGAGTATGTATGACTAGGAGTCTCATTGTCTGAATGATAGACGCGGCTGGAGGATTTATGACTAGGAGTTGCATTGTCTGAATGACTGAATGATAGACATGACTTGAGTGTGTATGACTAGGAGTTGCATTGTCTGAATGATAGACATGGATGGAGTATGTATGACTAGGAGTTGCATTGTCTGAATGACAGACGTGACTTGAGTGTGTATGACTAGGAGTTGCATTGTCTGAATGATAGACATGGATTGAGGATGTGTGACTAGGAGTTGCATTTTCTAAATGATAGATGTGGATGGAGGATGTATGACTAGGAGTTACATTGTCTGAATGATAGACGTGGATGGAGGATGTATGACTAGGAGTTGCATTGTCTGAATGATAGACGTGGATGGAGTATGTATGACTAGGAGTTGCATTGTCTGAATGATAGACATGACTTGAGTGTGTATGACTAGGAGTTGCATTGTCCAAATGAAAGACGTGGCTGGGGGATTTATGACTAGGAGTTGCATTGTCTGAATGATAGACATGACTTGAGTGTGTATGACTAGGAGTTGCATTGTCTGAATGATAGACATGGATGGAGTATGTATGACTAGGAGTTGCATTGTCTGAATGACAGACTTGACTTGAGTGTGTATGACTAGGAGTTGCATTGTCTGAATGATAGACATGGATTGAGGATGTGTGACTAGGAGTTGCATTTTCTAAATGATAGATGTGGATGGAGGATGTATGACTAGGAGTTACATTGTCTGAATGATAGACGTGGATGGAGGATGTATGACTAGGAGTTGCATTGTCTGAATGATAGACGTGGCTGGCGGATGTACGGCTAGGAGTTATATTGTCTGAATGATAGACGTGGATGGAGTATGTATGACTAGGAGTTGCATTGTCTGAATGATAGACGTGGTTGGACTATGTATGACTAGGAGTTGCATTGTCTGAATGATGGACGTGGATGGAGTATGTATGACTAGGAGTTGCATTGTCTGAATGATAGACGTGGATGGAGTATGTATGACTAAGAGTTGCATTGTCTGAATGATAGACGTAGTTCGACTATGTATGACTAGGAGTTGCATTGTCTGAATGATGGACGTGGATGGAGGATGCATGACTAGGATTTGCATTTTCTGAATGATAGACGTGGATGGAATATGTATGACTTGGAGTTGCATTGTCTGAATAATAGACGTGGCTGGAGGATGTATGACTAGGAGTTGCATTGTCTGAATGATATACATGACTTGAGTGTGTATGACTAGGAGTTGCATTGTCTGAATGATAGATGTGGATGGAGTATGTATGACTAAGAGTTGCATTGTCTGAATGATAGACGTAGTTCGACTATGTATGACTAGGAGTTGCATTGTCTGAATGATGGACGTGGATGGAGGATGCATGACTAGGAGTTGCATTTTCTGAATGATAGACGTGGATGGATTATGTATGACTAGGAGTTGCATTGTCTGAATAATAGACGTGGCTGGAGGATGTATGACTAGGAGTTGCATTGTCTGAATGATATACATGACTTGAGTGTGTATGACTAGGAGTTGCATTGTCTGAATGATAGATGTGGATGGAGTATGTATGACTAGGAGTTGCATTGTCTGAATGATAGACGTGGATGGAGTATGTATGACTAGGAGTTGCATTGTCTGAATAATAGACATGGCTGGAGGATGTATGACTAGGAGTTGCATTGTCTGAATGATATACATGACTTGAGTGTGTATGACTAGGAGTTGCATTGTCTGAATGATAGATGTGGATGGAGTATGTATGACTAGGAGTTGCATTGTCTGAATGATAGACGCGGCTGGAGGATTTATGACTAGGAGTTGCATTGTCTGAATGACTGAATGATAGACATGACTTGAGTGTGTATGACTAGGAGTTGCATTGTCTGAATGATAGACATGGATGGAGTATGTATGACTAGGAGTTGCATTGTCTGAATGACAGACGTGACTTGAGTGTGTATGACTAGGAGTTGCATTGTCTGAATGATAGACATGGATTGAGGATGTGTGACTAGGAGTTGTATTTTCTAAATGATAGATGTGGATGGAGGATGTATGACTAGGAGTTACATTGTCTGAATGATAGACGTGGATGGAGTATGTATGACTAGGAGTTGCATTGTCTGAATGATAGACGTGGATGGAGTATGTATGACTAGGAGTTGCATTGTCTGAATGATAGACATGACTTGAGTGTGTATGACTAGGAGTTGCATTGTCCGAATGAAAGACGTGGATGGAGTATGTATGACTAGGAGTTGCATTGTCTGAATGATAGACGTGGCTGGGGGATTTATGACTAGGAGTTGCATTGTCTGAATGATAGACATGACTTGAGTGTGTATGACTAGGAGTTGCATTGTCTGAATGATAGACATGGATGGAGTATGTATGACTAGGAGTTGCATTGTCTGAATGACAGACTTGACTTGAGTGTGTATGACTAGGAGTTGCATTGTCTGAATGATAGACATGGATTGAGGATGTGTGACTAGGAGTTGCATTTTCTAAACGATAGATGTGGATGGAGGATGTATGACTAGGAGTTGCATTGTCTGAATGATAGACGTGGATGGAGTATGTATGACTAGGAGTTGCATTGTCTGAATGATAGACGTGGTTGGACTATGTATGACTAGGAGTTGCATTGTCTGAATGATGGACGTGGATGGAGTATGTATGACTAGGAGTTGCATTGTCTGAATGATAGACGTGGATGGAGTATGTATGACTAAGAGTTGCATTGTCTGAATGATAGACGTAGTTCGACTATGTATGACTAGGAGTTGCATTGTCTGAATGATGGACGTGGATGGAGGATGCATGACTAGGAGTTACATTTTCTGAATGATAGACGTGGATGGAATATGTATGACTTGGAGTTGCATTGTCTGAATGATAGACGTGGATGGATTATGTATGACTAGGAGTTGCATTGTCTGAATAATAGACGTGGCTGGAGGATGTATGACTAGGAGTTGCATTGTCTGAATGATATACATGACTTGAGTGTGTATGACTAGGAGTTGCATTGTCTGAATGATAGATGTGGATGGAGTATGTATGACTAGGAGTTGCATTGTCTGAATGATAGACGTGGATGGAGTATGTATGACTAGGAGTTGCATTGTCTGAATAATAGACGTGGCTGGAGGATGTATGACTAGGAGTTGCATTGTCTGAATGATATACATGACTTGAGTGTGTATGACTAGGAGTTGCATTGTCTGAATGATAGATGTGGATGGAGTATGTATGACTAGGAGTTGCATTGTCTGAATGATAGACGTGGATGGATTATGTATGACTAGGAGTTGCATTGTCTGAAAAATAGACGTGGCTGGAGGATGTATGACTAGGAGTTGCATTGTCTGAATGATATACATGACTTGAGTGTGTATGACTAGGAGTTGCATTGTCTGAATGATAGACGTGGATTGAGGATGTATGACTAGGAGTTGCATTGTCTGAATGATAGACATGGATGGAGGATGTATGACTAGGAGTTGCATTGTATGAATGATAGACAGGGATGGAGGATGTATGACTAGAAGTTTCATTGTATGAATGATAGACATAGATGGAGGATGTATGACTAGGAGTAGCATTGTCTGAATGATATACGTGGATGGAGAATGTATGACTAGGAGTTGCATTGTCTGAATGATAGACGTGGATGGAGTATGTATGACTAGGAGTAGCATTGTCTGAATGATAGTCGTGACTTGAGTGTGTATGACTAGGAGTAGCATTGTCTGAATGATAGACGTGGATGGATGCAGTATGACTAGGAGTTCATTGTCTGAATGATGGACGTGGATGGAGGATGCATGACTAGGAGTCACATTTTCTGAATGATAGACGTGGATGGAGTATGTATGACTAGGAGTTGCATTGTCTGAATGATAGACGTGGATGGAGGATGTATGACTAGGAGTTGCATTGTCTGAATGGGAGACGTGGATGGAGGATTTATGACTAGGAGTTGCAATGTCTGAATGACAGACATGGATGGAGGATGTATGAATAGGAGGTGTATTGTCTGAATGATAGACGTGGCTGGCGGATGCATGGCTAGGAGTTATATTGTCTGAATGATAGACGTGGATGGAGTATGTATGACTAGGAGTTGCATTGTCCGAATGATATACATGGATGGAGGATGTATGACTAGAAATTGCATTGTATGAATGATAGACATGGATGGAGGATGTATGACTAGGAGTAGCATTGTCTGAATGATAGACGTGGATGGAGGATGTATGACTAGGAGTTGCATTGTCTGAATGATAGACCTGGATGGAGTATGTATGACTAGGAGTTGCATTGTCTGAACGATAGACGTGACTTGAGTGTGTATGACTAGGAGTTGCATTGTCTGAATGATAGACATGACTTGAGTGTGTATGACTAGGAGTTGCATTGTCTGAACGATAGACGTGGATGGAGTATGTATGACTAGGAGTTGCATTGTCTGAATGATAGGCGTGGATGGAGGATGTATGACTAGGAGTTGCATTGTCTGAATGATAGACGTGGATGGAGGATGTATGACTATGAGTTGCATTGTCTGAATGATAGACGTGGATGGAGGAGGTATGACTATGAGTTGCATTGTCTGAATGATGGACGTGGATGGAGGATGTATGACTAGGAGTTGCATTGTCTGAATGATAGACGTGGATGGAGTATGCATGACTTGGAGTTGCTTTATCTGAATGATAGAAGTGGATGGAGTATGTATGACTAGGAGTTGCATTGTCTGAATGATAGACGTGGATTGAGGATGCATGACTAGGAGTTGCATTGTCTGAATTATAGACGTGGATGGAGTTTGTATGAATAGGAGTTGCATTGTCTGAATGATAGACGTGGATGGAGGATGTATGACTAGGAGTTGCATTGTCTGAATGATAGACGTGGCTGGCGGATGTATGGCTAGGAGTTATATTGTCTGAATGATAGACGTGGATGGAGTATGTATGACTAGGCGTTGCATTGTCTGAATGATAGACGTGGATGGAGTGTGTATGACTAGGAGTTGCATTGTCTGAATGATAGACGTGGATGGAGGATTTTTGACACAGAGTTGCATTTTCTGAATGATAGACGTGGATGGAGGATATATGAATCGGAGTTGCATTGTCTGAATGATAGATGTGACTTGAGTGTGTAGGACTAGGAGTTGCATTGTCCGAATGAAAGACGTGGATGGAGTATGTATGACTAGGAGTTGCATTGTCTGAATGATAGACGCGGCTGGAGGATTTATGACTAGGAGTTGCATTGTCTGAATGACTGAATGATAGACATGACTTGAGTGTGTATGACTAGGAGTTGCATTGTCTGAATGATAGACATGGATGGAGTATGTATGACTAGGAGTTGCATTGTCTGAATGACAGACGTGACTTGAGTGTGTATGACTAGGAGTTGCATTGTCTGAATGATAGACATGGATTGAGGATGTGTGACTAGGAGTTGCATTTTCTAAATGATAGATGTGGATGGAGGATGTATGACTAGGAGTTACATTGTCTGAATGATAGACGTGGATGGAGGATGTATGACTAGGAGTTGCATTGTCTGAATGATAGACGTGGATGGAGTATGTATGACTAGGAGTTGCATTGTCTGAATGGTAGACATGACTTGAGTGTGTATGACTAGGAGTTGCATTGTCCGAATGAAAGACGTGGATGGAGTATGTATGACTAGGAGTTGCATTGTCTGAATGATAGACGTGGCTGGGGGATTTATGACTAGGAGTTGCATTGTCTGAATGATAGACATGACTTGAGTGTGTATGACTAGGAGTTGCATTGTCTGAATGATAGACATGGATGGAGTATGTATGACTAGGAGTTGCATTGTCTGAATGACAGACTTGACTTGAGTGTGTATGACTAGGAGTTGCATTGTCTGAATGATAGACATGGATTGAGGATGTGTGACTAGGAGTTGCATTTTCTAAATGATAGATGTGGATGGAGGATGTATGACTAGGAGTTACATTGTCTGAATGATAGACGTGGATGGAGGATGTATGACTAGGAGTTGCATTGTCTGAACGATAGACGTGGCTGGCGGATGTACGGCTAGGAGTTATATTGTCTGAATGATAGACGTGGATGGAGTATGTATGACTAGGAGTTGCATTGTCTGAATGATAGACGTGGTTGGACTATGTATGACTAGGAGTTGCATTGTCTGAATGATGGACGTGGATGGAGTATGTATGACTAGGAGTTGCATTGTCTGAATGATAGACGTGGATGGAGTATGTATGACTAAGAGTTGCATTGTCTGAATGATAGACGTAGTTCGACTATGTATGACTAGGAGTTGCATTGTCTGAATGATGGACGTGGATGGAGGATGCATGACTAGGAGTTGCATTTTCTGAATGATAGACGTGGATGGAATATGTATGACTTGGAGTTGCATTGTCTGAATGATAGACGTGGATGGATTATGTATGACTAGGAGTTGCATTGTCTGAATAATAGACGTGGCTGGAGGATGTATGACTCGGAGTTGCATTGTCTGAATGATATACATGACTTGAGTGTGTATGACTAGGAGTTGCATTGTCTGAATGATAGATTTGGATGGAGTATGTATGACTAGGAGTTGCATTGTCTGAATGATAGACGTGGATGGTGTATGAATGACTAGGAGTTGCATTGTCTGAATAATAGACGTGGCTGGAGGATGTATGACTAGGAGTTGCATTGTCTGAATGATATACATGACTTGAGTGTGTATGACTAGGAGTTGCATTGTCTGAATGATAGATGTGGATGGAGTATGTATGACTAGGAGTTGCATTGTCTGAATGATAGACGCGGCTGGAGGATTTATGACTAGGAGTTGCATTGTCTGAATGACTGAATGATAGACATGACTTGAGTGTGTACGACTAGGAGTTGCATTGTCTGAATGATAGACATGGATGGAGTATGTATGACTAGGAGTTGCATTGTCTGAATGACAGACGTGACTTGAGTGTGTATGACTAGGAGTTGCATTGTCTGAATGATAGACATGGATTGAGGATGTGTGACTAGGAGTTGCATTTTCTAAATGATAGATGTGGATGGAGGATGTATGACTAGGAGTTACATTGTCTGAATGATAGACGTGGATGGAGGATGTATGACTAGGAGTTGCATTGTCTGAATGATAGACGTGGATGGAGTATGTATGACTAGGAGTTGCATTGTCTGAATGATAGACATGACTTGAGTGTGTATGACTAGGAGTTGCATTGTCCGAATGAAAGACGTGGATGGAGTATGTATGACTAGGAGTTGCATTGTCTGAATGATAGACGTGGCTGGGGGATTTATGACTAGGAGTTGCATTGTCTGAATGATAGACATGACTTGAGTGTGTATGACTAGGAGTTGCATTGTCTGAATGATAGACATGGATGGAGTATGTATGACTAGGAGTTGCATTGTCTGAATGACAGATTTGACTTGAGTGTGTATGACTAGGAGTTGCATTGTCTGAATGATAGACATGGATTGAGGATGTGTGACTAGGAGTTGCATTTTCTAAATGATAGATGTGGATGGAGGATGTATGACTAGGAGTTACATTGTCTGAATGATAGACGTGGATGGAGGATGTATGACTAGGAGTTGCATTGTCTGAACGATAGACGTGGCTGGCGGATGTACGGCTAGGAGTTATATTGTCTGAATGATAGACGTGGATGGAGTATGTATGACTAGGAGTTGCATTGTCTGAATGATAGACGTGGTTGGACTATGTATGACTAGGAGTTGCATTGTCTGAATGATGGACGTGGATGGAGTATGTATGACTAGGAGTTGCATTGTCTGAATGATAGACGTGGATGGAGTATGTATGACTAAGAGTTGCATTGTCTGAATGATAGACGTAGTTCGACTATGTATGACTAGGAGTTGCATTGTCTGAATGATGGACGTGGATGGAGGATGCATGACTAGGAGTTGCATTTTCTGAATGATAGACGTGGATGGAATATGTTTGACTTGGAGTTGCATTGTCTGAATGATAGACGTGGATGGATTATGTATGAATAGGAGTTGCATTGTCTGAATGATAGACGTGGATGGAGGATGTATGACTAGGAGTTGCATTGTCTGAATGATAGACGTGGCTGGCGGATGTATGGCTAGGAATTATATTGTCTGAATGATAGACGTGGATGGAGTATTTATGACTAGGCGTTGCATTGTCTGAAGGATAGACGTGGATGGAGGATTTTTGACACAGAGTTGCATTGTCTGAATGATAGACATGGATGGAGGATGTATGACTAGGAGTTGCATTGTATGAATGATAGACGTGGATGGAGCAAGTATGACTAGGAGTTGCATTGTCTGAATGATAGACGTGGATGGAGGATGTATGACTAGGAGTTGCATTGTCTGAATGATAGACGTGGATGGAGTATGTATGACTAGGAGTTGCATTGTCTGAATGATAGAAGTGACTTGAGTGTGTATGACTAGGAGTTCCATTGTCTGAATGATAGACGTGGATGGAGTATGTATGACTAGGAGTTGCATTGTCTGAATGATAGACGTGACAGGAGGATGTATGACTAGGAGTTGCATTGTCTGAATGATAGACATGACTTGAGTGTGTATGACTAGGAGTTGCATTGTCTGAATGATAGACGTGACTTGAGTGTGTATGACTAGGAGTTCCATTGTCTGAATGATAGACGTGGATGGAGTATGTATGACTAAGAGTTGCATTGTCTGAATGATAGACGTGGCAGGAGGATGTATGACTAGGAGTTGCATTGTCTGAATGATAGACATGACTTGAGTGTGTATGACTAGGAGTTGCATTGTCTGAATGATAGACGTTGATGGAGTATGTATAACTAGGAGGTGCATTGTCTGAATGATAGACGTGACTTGAGTGTTTATGACTAGGAGTTGCATTGTCTGAATGATAGACCTGGATGGAGGATCTATGACTAGGAGTTGCATTGTCTGAATGATAGACGTGGATGGAGTATGTATGACTAGGAGTTGCATTGTCTGAATGATAGAAATGGTTGGACTATGTATGACTAGGAGTTGCACTGTCTGAATGATGGACGTGGATGGAGGATGCATGACTAGGAGTTGCATTTTCTGAACTATAGACGTGGATCGAGTATGTATGACTTGGAGTTGCATTGTCTGAATGATAGACGTGGATGGAGTATGTATGACTAGGAGTTGCATTGTCTGAATGATAGACGTGGATAGAGTATGTATGACTAGGAGTTGCATTGTCTGAATGATAGACGTGGCTGGAGTATGTATGACTAGGAGTTGCATTGTCTGAATGATAGACGTGGATAGAGTATGTATGACTAGGAGTTGCATTGTCTGAATGATAGACGTGGCTGGAGGATGTATGACTAGGAGTTGCATTGTCTGAATGATAGACATGACTTGAGTGTGTATGACTAGGAGTTGCATTGTCTGAATGATAGACATGGATGGAGTATGTATGACTAGGAGTTGCATTGTCTGAATGATGGACGTGACTTGAGTGTTTATTACTAGGAGTTGCATTGTCTGAATGATAGACGTGGATGGAGGAGGTATGACTAGGAGTTGCATTGTCTGAATGATGGACGTGGATGGAGGATGCATGGCTAGGAGTCACATTTTCTGAATGATAGACTTGGATGGAGTATGCATGACTTAGTTGCATTGTCTGAATGATAGACGTGGATGGAGTATGTATGACTAGGAGTTGCATTGTCTGAATGATAGACGTGGATTGAGGATGTATGACTAGGAGTTGCATTGTCTGAATGGGAGACATGGATGGAGGATTTATGACTAGGAGTTGCAATGTCTGAATGACAGACATGGATGGAGGATGTATGAATAGGAGGTGCATTGTCTGAATGATAGACATGGCTGGCAGATGTATGGCTAGGAGTTATATTGTCTGAATGATAGACGTGGATGGATTATCTATGACTAGGTGTTGCATTGTCTGAATGATAGACGTAGATGGAGTATGTATGACTAGGAGTTGCATTGTCTGAATGATAGATGTGGATGGAGGATTTTTGACACAGAGTTGCATTTTCTGAATGATAGATTTGGATGGAGGATGTATGACTCGGAGTTGCATTGTCTGAATGATAGACGTGACTTGAGTGTGTATGACTAGGAGTTGCATTGTCTGAACGATAGACGTGGATGGAGTATGTATGACTAGGAGTTGCATTGTCTGAATGATAGACGTGACTTGAGTGTGTATGACTAGGAGTTGCATTGTCTGAATGATAGACGTGGATGGAGGATGTATGACTAGGAGTTGCATTGTCTGAATGATAGATGTGGATGGAGGATGTATGACTATGAGTTGCATTGTCTGAATGATAGACGTGGATGGAGGAGGTATGACTATGAGTTGCATTGTCTGAATGATAGACGTGGATTGAGGATGTATGACTAGGAGTTGCATTGTCTGAATGATAGACGTGGATGGAGTTTGTATGAATAGGAGTTGCATTGTCTGAATGATAGACGTGGATGGAGGATGTATGACTAGGAGTTGCATTGTCTGAATGATAGACGTGGCTGGCGGATGTATGGCTAGGAATTATATTGTCTGAATGATAGACGTGGATGGAGTATTTATGACTAGGCGTTGCATTGTCTGAATGATAGACGTGGATGGAGTATGTATGACTAGGAGTTGCATTGTCTGAAGGATAGACGTGGATGGAGGATTTTTGACACAGATTTGCATTTTCTGAATGATAGACGTGGATGGAGGATGTATGAATCGGAGTTGCATTGTCTGAATGATAGATGTGACTTGAGTGTGTAGGACTAGGAGTTGCATTGACTAAATGATAGACGTGGATGGAGTATGTATGACTAGGATTTGCATTGTCTGAATGATAGACATGGATGGAGGATGTATGACTAGAAATTGCATTGTATGAATGATAGACGTGGATGGAGGATGTATGACTAGGAGTTGCATTGTCTGAATGATAGACATGACTTGAGTGTGTATGACTAGGAGTTGCATTGTCTGAATGATAGACATGGATGGAGTATGTATGACTAGGAGTTGCATTGTCTGAATGACAGACGTGACTTGAGTGTGTATGACTAGGAGTTGCATTGTCTGAATGATAGACATGGATTGAGGATGTATGACTAGGAGTTGCATTGTCTAAATGATAGATGTGGATGGAGGATGTATGACTAGGAGTTACATTGTCTGAATGATAGACGTGGATGGAGGATGTATGACTAGGAGTTGCATTGTCTGAACGATAGACGTGGCTGGCGGATGTACGGCTAGGAGTTATATTGTCTGAATGATAGACGTGGATGGAGTATGTATGACTAGGAGTTGCATTGTCTGAATGATAGACGTGGTTGGACTATGTATGACTAGGAGTTGCATTGTCTGAATGATGGACGTGGATGGAGTATGTATGACTAGGAGTTGCATTGTCTGAATGATAGACGTGGATGGAGGATGTATTACTAGGAGTTGCATTGTCTGAATGATAGACGTGGATGGAGGATGTATGACTAGGAGTTGCATTGTCTGAATGATAGACGTGGATGGAGTATGTATGACAAAGAGTTGCATTGTCTGAATGATAGACGTAGTTGGACTATGTATGACTAGGAGTTGCATTGTCTGAATGATGGACGTGGATGGAGGATGCATGACTAGGAGTTGCATTTTGTGAATGATAGACGTGGATGGAGTATGTATGACTTGGAGTTGCATTGTCTGAATGATAGACGTGGATGGATTATGTATGACTAGGAGTTGCATTGTCTGAATGATAGACGTGGCTGGAGGATGTATGACTAGGAGTTGCATTGTCTGAATGATATACATGACTTGAGTGTGTATGACTAGGAGTTGCATTGTCTGAATGATAGACGTGGATTGAGGATGTATGACTAGGAGTTGCATTGTCTGAATGATAGACGTGGATGGAGTATGCATGACTTGGAGTTGCATTGTCTGAATGATAGACGTGGATGGAGTATGCATGACTAGGAGTTGCATTTTCTGAATGATAGACGTGGATGTAGTATGCATGAATTGGAGTTGCATTGTCTGAATGATAGACGTGGATGGAGTATGCATGACTAGGAGTTGTATTTTCTGAATGATAGACGTGGATGGAGTATGTATGATTTGGAGGTGCATTGTCTGAATGATAGACGTGGATGGAGTATGCATGACTAGGAGTTGCATTTTCTGAATGATAGACGTGGTTGGACTATGTATGACTAGGAGTTGCATTGTCTGAATGATGGACGTGGATGGAGTATGTATGACTAGGAGTTGCATTGTCTGAATGATAGACGTAGTTCGACTATGTATGACTAGGAGTTGCATTGTCTGAATGATGGACGTGGATGGAGGATGCATGACTAGGAGTTGCATTTTCTGAATGATAGACGTGGATGGAATATGTTTGACTTGGAGTTGCATTGTCTGAATGATAGACGTGGATGGATTATGTATGAATAGGAGTTGCATTGTCTGAATGATAGACGTGGATGGAGGATGTATGACTAGGAGTTGCATTGTCTGAATGATAGACGTGGCTGGCGGATGTATGGCTAGGAATTATATTGTCTGAATGATAGACGTGGATGGAGTATTTATGACTAGGCGTTGCATTGTCTGAAGGATAGACGTGGATGGAGGATTTTTGACACAGAGTTGCATTGTCTGAATGATAGACATGGATGGAGGATGTATGACTAGGAGTTGCATTGTATGAATGATAGACGTGGATGGAGCAAGTATGACTAGGAGTTGCATTGTCTGAATGATAGACGTGGATGGAGGATGTATGACTAGGAGTTGCATTGTCTGAATGATAGACGTGGATGGAGTATGTATGACTAGGAGTTCCATTGTCTGAATGATAGACGTGGATGGAGTATGTATGACTAGGAGTTGCATTGTCTGAATGATAGACGTGACAGCAGGATGTATGACTAGGAGTTGCATTGTCTGAATGATAGACATGACTTGAGTGTGTATGACTAGGAGTTGCATTGTCTGAATGATAGACGTGACTTGAGTGTGTATGACTAGGAGTTCCATTGTCTGAATGATAGACATGGATGGAGTATGTATGACTAAGAGTTGCATTGTCTGAATGATAGACGTGGCAGGAGGATGTATGACTAGGAGTTGCATTGTCTGAATGATAGACATGACTTGAGTGTGTATGACTAGGAGTTGCATTGTCTGAATGATAGACGTGGATGGAGTATGTATAACTAGGAGGTGCATTGTCTGAATGATAGACGTGACTTGAGTGTTTATGACTAGGAGTTGCATTGTCTGAATGATAGACCTGGATGGAGGATGTATGACTAGGAGTTGCATTGTCTGAATGATAGACGTGGATGGAGTATGTATGACTAGGAGTTGCATTGTCTGAATGATAGAAATGGTTGGACTATGTATGACTAGGAGTTGCACTGTCTGAATGATGGACGTGGATGGAGGATGCATGACTAGGAGTTGCATTTTCTGAACTATAGACGTGGATCGAGTATGTATGACTTGGAGTTGCATTGTCTGAATGATAGACGTGGATGGAGTATGTATGACTAGGAGTTGCATTGTCTGAATGATAGACGTGGATAGAGTATGTATGACTAGGAGTTGCATTGTCTGAATGATAGACGTGGCTGGAGGATGTATGACTAGGAGTTGCATTGTCTGAATGATAGACATGACTTGAGTGTGTATGACTAGGAGTTGCATTGTCTGAATGATAGACATGGATGGAGTATGTATGACTAGGAGTTGCATTGTCTGAATGATGGACGTGACTTGAGTGTTTATTACTAGGAGTTGCATTGTCTGAATGATAGACGTGGATGGAGGAGGTATGACTAGGAGTTGCATTGTCTGAATGATGGACGTGGATGGAGGATGCATGGCTAGGAGTCACATTTTCTGAATGATAGACTTGGATGGAGTATGCATGACTTAGTTGCATTGTCTGAATGATAGACGTGGATGGAGTATGTATGACTAGGAGTGGCATTGTCTGAATGATAGACGTGGATTGAGGATGTATGACTAGGAGTTGCATTGTCTGAATGGGAGACATGGATGGAGGATTTATGACTAGGAGTTGCAATGTCTGAATGACAGACATGGATGGAGGATGTATGAATAGGAGGTGCATTGTCTGAATGATAGACATGGCTGGCAGATGTATGGCTAGGAGTTATATTGTCTGAATGATAGACGTGGATGGATTATGTATGACTAGGTGTTGCATTGTCTGAATGATAGACGTAGATGGAGTATGTATGACTAGGAGTTGCATTGTCTGAATGATAGATGTGGATGGAGGATTTTTGACACAGAGTTGCATTTTCTGAATGATAGATTTGGATGGAGGATGTATGACTCGGAGTTGCATTGTCTGAATGATAGACGTGACTTGAGTGTGTATGACTAGGAGTTGCATTGTCTGAACGATAGACGTGGATGGAGTATGTATGACTAGGAGTTGCATTGTCTGAATGATAGACGTGACTTGAATGTGTATGACTAGGAGTTGCATTGTCTGAATGATAGACGTGGATGGAGGATGTATGACTAGGAGTTGCATTGTCTGAATGATAGATGTGGATGGAGGATGTATGACTATGAGTTGCATTGTCTGAATGATAGACGTGGATGGAGGAGGTATGACTATGAGTTGCATTGTCTGAATGATAGACGTGGATTGAGGATGTATGACTAGGAGTTGCATTGTCTGAATGATAGACGTGGATGGAGTTTGTATGAATAGGAGTTGCATTGTCTGAATGATAGACGTGGATGGAGGATGTATGACTAGGAGTTGCATTGTCTGAATGATAGACGTGGCTGGCGGATGTATGGCTAGGAATTATATTGTCTGAATGATAGACGTGGATGGAGTATTTATGACTAGGCGTTGCATTGTCTGAATGATAGACGTGGATGGAGTATGTATGACTAGGAGTTGCATTGTCTGAAGGATAGACGTGGATGGAGGATTTTTGACACAGATTTGCATTTTCTGAATGATAGACGTGGATGGAGGATGTATGAATCGGAGTTGCATTGTCTGAATGATAGATGTGACTTGAGTGTGTAGGACTAGGAGTTGCATTGAATAAATGATAGACGTGGATGGAGTATGTATGACTAGGATTTGCATTGTCTGAATGATAGACATGGATGGAGGATGTATGACTAGAAATTGCATTGTATGAATGATAGACGTGGATGGAGGATGTATGACTAGGAGTTGCATTGTCTGAATGATAGACATGACTTGAGTGTGTATGACTAGGAGTTGCATTGTCTGAATGATAGACATGGATGGAGTATGTATGACTAGGAGTTGCATTGTCTGAATGACAGACGTGACTTGAGTGTGTATGACTAGGAGTTGCATTGTCTGAATGATAGACATGGATTGAGGATGTATGACTAGGAGTTGCATTGTCTAAATGATAGATGTGGATGGAGGATGTATGACTAGGAGTTACATTGTCTGAATGATAGACGTGGATGGAGGATGTATGACTAGGAGTTGCATTGTCTGAACGATAGACGTGGCTGGTGGATGTACGGCTAGGAGTTATATTGTCTGAATGATAGACGTGGATGGAGTATGTATGACTAGGAGTTGCATTGTCTGAATGATAGACGTGGTTGGACTATGTATGACTAGGAGTTGCATTGTCTGAATGATGGACGTGGATGGAGTATGTATGACTAGGAGTTGCATTGTCTGAATGATAGACGTGGATGGAGGATGTATTACTAGGAGTTGCATTGTCTGAATGATAGACGTGGATGGAGGATGTATGACTAGGAGTTGCATTGTCTGAATGATAGACGTGGATGGAGTATGTATGACAAAGAGTTGCATTGTCTGAATGATAGACGTAGTTGGACTATGTATGACTAGGAGTTGCATTGTCTGAATGATGGACGTGGATGGAGGATGCATGACTAGGAGTTGCATTTTGTGAATGATAGACGTGGATGGAGTATGTATGACTTGGAGTTGCATTGTCTGAATGATAGACGTGGATGGATTATGTATGACTAGGAGTTGCATTGTCTGAATGATAGACCTGGCTGGAGGATGTATGACTAGGAGTTGCATTGTCTGAATGATATACATGACTTGAGTGTGTATGACTAGGAGTTGCATTGTCTGAATGATAGACGTGGATTGAGGATGTATGACTAGGAGTTGCATTGTCTGAATGATAGACGTGGATGGAGTATGCATGACTTGGAGTTGCATTGTCTGAATGATAGACGTGGATGGAGTATGCATGACTAGGAGTTGCATTTTCTGAATGATAGACGTGGATGTAGTATGCATGAATTGGAGTTGCATTGTCTGAATGATAGACGTGGATGGAGTATGCATGACTAGGAGTTGTATTTTCTGAATGATAGACGTGGATGGAGTATGTATGATTTGGAGTTGCATTGTCTGAATGATAGACGTGGATGGAGTATGCATGACTAGGAGTTGCATTTTCTGAATGATAGACGTGGATGGAGTATGCATGACTAGGAGTTGCATTGTCTGAATGATAGACGTGGATGGAGTATGTATGATTTGGAGTTGCATTGTCTGAATGATAGACATGGATGGAGTGTGCATGACTAGGAGTTGCATTTTCTGAATGATAGACGTGGATGGAGTATGCATGACTAGGAGTTGCATTGTCTGAATGATAGACGTGAATGGAGGATGTATAACTAGGGGTTGCATTGTCTGAATGATAGACGTGGATGGAGGATGTATGACTAGGAGTTGTATTGTCTGAATGATAGACGTGGATGGAGGATGTATGACTAGGAGTTGCATTGTCTGAATGATAGACGTGGATGGAGTATGCATGACTAGGAGTTGCATTTTCTGAATGATAGACGTGGATGCAGTATGCATGACTAGGAGTTGCATTGTCTGAATGATAGACGTGGATGGAGGATGTATGACTAGGAGTTGCATTGTCTGAATGATAGACGTGGATGGAGGATGTATGACTAGGAGTTGTATTGTCTGAATGATAGACGTGGATGGAGGATGTATGACTAGGAGTTGCATTGTCTGAATGATAGACGTGGATGGAGGATGCATGACTAGGAGTTGCATTTTCTGAATGATAGACGTGGATGGAGTATGCATGACTTGGAGTTGCATTGTCTGAATGATAGACATGGATTGAGGATGTATGACTAGGTGTTGCATTGTCTGAATGATAGACATGGATGGAGTATGTATGACTTGGAGTTGCATTGTCTGAATGATAGACGTGGCTGGAGGATGTATGACTAGGAGTTGCATTGTCTGAATGATATACATGACATGAGTGTGTATGACTAGGAGTTGCATTGTCTGAATGATAGACGTGAATGGAGTATGCATGACTAGGAGTTACATTGTCTGAATGATAGACGTGACTTGAGTGTCATGATCTCTGCTTCCAAAAGGTCAGGGTTTTCCCAACTCCCTTGGAAGCAGATCCATAACCCAGGTTCCGAGTGCCAACCAGTCCCAATTGGGACCTTTTGGACCCAGTCCTGGCGCCAGTGGCACCAGGCTCATAAATATGCCCAGTCCCAGCGCTGGAAGCGCCGGGCTCATAATGCTTGGGTGGACTTACCTGCAGCAGACCATGCTGCTTACTTGCCTGCCAGTTGAGCCTCTGATCCTCTTCTGTTTAAACTACTTTTCCTGTGGGGTGGGGCAGGAGCCACTCCCTAGGTTCAGAACACTGGAACTCTTCTGGAAAGCAGGAACTCTTTTCTTACCTAGGCGTGGCTGTGGAAGGAGACACCTAAGCACTACAGGAGGCTATTTAAACCACACCCGATGGATGAATCTTGCTTTGCGTTATTCTGCATCCTCTGCAGCAGAACGCTCATCGTGTCTTCTGCATCTGATCCTGGGCCTAAGGGAAAAGGCTTACCATCCTGAATCCAGTCTTCAGCAACACCTATAAAGACAAGAAAGAACAGGTTAGCATTACGGTCTTCAGTGACAGCGCTTCACTTACCTGGTCCATCGGCTGTCACCAACGCCTCGCGCTGCATTCCGGCATCTGAAAGACAAAGGCTTACCTACTCATCGTGCGCTCCGGAGGTCTTCGCACTGCATTCCGGCATCTGAAAGACAAAAGCTTACCAACTCTTCGCACGCTCCGGAGGCCTTCGGCGCTGCATCCCGCATCTGAAAGACAAAACAAGGTGCGTTTAAAGACATTGGGGAACTTTAATACTCACGTGCCATTACTCCTTTTCCACATCTAACCCAGTGGGTATTCCGGCACCCTGCAGCCGCTCCGAACTTGTACCTGCAAAATAAAAAGACAGTTAGAGCGCATCATCAAGCAGGCAAGAAGCGCTTATTTACGTGCTTCCAGGCGCTTCTATTCATCACACGGGCTCCGTCTTCAACTCACTTCAGCCCGTCATCCGCCATCGCCGGAACCCTGCAAAACAAGAGACATCATTACTAAAGACTTTTAAAGACATTAGAATTACTCGAAACTTACCGTTCGTGCAGTAAACGACGGACAGCAGTCCTCTGAAGTCAAGAGGCCTGCTCCCCTTATCCAGTGAAGAAACTGGTTACAGCACCCTGCTCCGAGGCAGATGGAGAGCACGGCGTTCACTTACCTAAGGTGAGAGCGTTAACCTTTGGGGTTCTACAGGAGAAGAGAAAGGGAAGAAGAGAGAGACATTCAATAACCCAGTTCATTAATCCCATATTTTCTATCTGCAGACATCTTACCCTTCGAGTCAGACATACAGTGCACAGAGGTCCAGCCCAAAGAGCCAGCCGTGTGTTACACATCACCTTTGAAGATACGGTATACGCCCAGTCAAGACCTGCGCCTCTACGGGAATCAGGTGAGCGTTACAGAACACAAAGCCTACCGCAAAACTCCCGTCCAGGCGCTATGGAAACCTCAGGTACCGACCAGCTAGCCCAGTTACTTGGGGAACTAAGGGCAGAAGTGCATGCAGCCCGTCAGGAAACGAACGCTCTAAGAAGGGAACTGATTATTTCCAAGGAGCGAACAGATGATCTCGCTAGACAATTGCTACAGTCACAAGCCGGACAGACCCCGTTACCCGCATCTGGGGCAAATCTTCCTTCTACATCCTCTATTAATCCAGTGCAGATCAACCTACCTGGGAATGTACCTCTGGCTCCGCCCGAACGATTTTCTGGTGACCCAAAGAGGTTTGCAGTATTTATCAATCAGTGCCGGTTGCATTTCTTATGCCGGCCAGCAGCCTTTCCAACTGATCAAGCTAAAGTAGCTTTCGTGCTTTCGTACCTTAGTGGCAATGCGGCAGACTGGTCGATCCCTCTAGTAAATCAAGATGATCCGGTCCTCCATGATTTTCAAGCTTTTCAGCTCAGTATGGAAAAACTGTTCGCAAGACATTCACAGGGGCAGGCCTTGGACAATGAGCTTCTTTCGTTGCGACAAGGTAATCAAGACCTTTTGGCTTATATTGCGTCTTTCAACAGACTGATAGTGGAAACTCAATGGCCTGAGGACAAAAGGATTACGCTGTTTTATAGAGGTCTACGTGGAGAGCTCAAAGATGTGTTAGCCCAAGTAGTGAATCCCCCACAAGATTGTTCGGACTATATAGACTTAGTCGTTCAAATAGATCACAGACTGCAGAACAGGAAGGCCGATCGTTCCAAGTTTGATGCTCGAGTATTTTCCAAACCACCAACTCCTTCCAAAGGAGTAGACTCCGGGGAACCCATGCAAATAGGGGGTCTGAAAGGTCCTCTAACACAAAAGGAGCGGGAAAGGAGAAAACAGTTGCAATTATGCCTCTATTGCGGAAACTCAGGGCACTTTCTTCGAGACTGTCCGGTGAAACCTGCCAAGAAGGCAGTAGGAGCTGCAGTTACCAAAGTTACAAACTCTGAGCAGGGAAACGACCTCGCCCGACAAGAATAGAGGTCCTCTTGCCGAGCGTGAAAACCAGTTCCGTGACCTCGCATTTCGTGATACCTATGGTCCTCATTAGCCCTGATAATCCGGATCGATTACATGCAATTGAAGCTTACGTCGACAGCGGTGCCATCGGCAATTATGTGGATCATGAAATGGTTTTGAGGATGAATCTAACTCTTTGTCCCAAGGCTGTAAAGGATGTCATTACTACGGTGGATGGTACGGAGATAGCCTCCGGGCCAGTAACGCATACCACTCAAGAAGTGACGCTAGTAAGTCAAGATGGACACCATGAGAAGATCGTGTTCGATGTGATCAAGGCCCCTCAGTTTCAGATTATTCTAGGAATACCTTGGTTAGAGAAACACAATCCTCTGATCGATTGGCGAGCAAGAACGGTCCAGTTTCCAGAATGTGTCTCTACTTGTCACCCTTCACCTGGTGTTGCACTGGCAGCAGTTTCTTCAGAGACTCCCCAGTTACCTCCCGAATACCTAGAATACCAAGATGTTTTCCGGAAGGATCAGGCTAACTCTCTACCTCCTCATAGGTCTTATGACTGCCAGATAGACCTGATACCTGGATCTACTCCTCCTTGTAGTAGAATTTATGCCCTCACCGAGCCTGAGAACCTTCACCTTCGACAATACCTGGATCAATACCTGGCAAATGGGTTTATTCATCCTTCCAAGTCCCCTGCTTCTTCAGCTTTGTTCTTCGTTCCAAAAAAGGAAGGAGACCTTAGAACTTGTATAGATTATCGCTCCCTGAACCAGATCACCGTTAAGAATAGATATCCATTACCTTTGATCCCTGAACTCCTGGACCAAGTCAGAAAAGCATGCATATATACAAAGCTGGATCTTAGAGGAGGCTACCACTTGGTACGAGTAAAAGAGGGCGATGAATGGAAGACGGCCTTCCGCACCAAATATGGGCTATTTGAATATCAGGTCATGCCCTTCGGACTTTGCAATGCCCCGGCCGCCTTTCAATATTTTATGAACGATGTCCTCAGAGAGCTCATAGATGTGTGTGTTGTTGTTTACATTGACGACATCCTCGTTTATTCTTCATCGGAATCTGAACATCGGAAACACGTGAAAATGGTCCTCGAAAGATTGCGTCAACACAAACTTTTCGCTAAGTTGGAAAAATGTGTTTTCAACGTGACTGAAGTTGAATTCTTGGGATTCATATTATCACATAGCGGAGTGCGTATGGATTCAAAGAAGGTCGATGCAGTTCTCAAATGGCCATCACCATCCTCCGTAAAAGGTGTGCAAAGCATGTTAGGCTTCGCTAACTTTTACCGCAGGTTTATCCCCGAATTCTCTCGAATAGTCCAGCCCATCACTGCCTTGTTTAAGAAAAACAAACGTTTTGAATGGTCCACCGAGGCGGAACAAGCTTTCCAGGATTTGAAGACTAAATTTATCTCTGCACCAATCTTAAAACACCCTCGCCCCGAACTCCCCTACATCGTGGAAACTTAAGCTTCAAGCCTTGCCATGGGGGCAGTTCTGTCACAAAAGGACCCGGTAACCAATCAGTTGCATCCCGTGGCATTTTGGTCCCGCAAATTCTCGCCTCCTGAAATCAATCACACGATTACTGACAAAGAACTTCTGGCTATCAAGTCTGCCTTTAAGGCTTGGCGGCATTATCTGCTGGGGGCTCGGCACACCATTACTGTGATTATGGATCACCGAAACCTGCAATATTTGAAAACCGCAAAAGCCCAATCCTCTAGACAACTCCGTTGGGCATTATTCTTTGCCGAGTTTGACTTCATAATTACCTATCGACCTGGTACAAAAAACGGTAAAGCTGATGCCCTTTCTCGGATGGGAGTGGAAGAACACTTGATCAACCCTAAACCTGTACCAATCATTCCCGAACAAAGAATTCTGGGTGTAATCACCACACAATCCATAGAGGAAGTTAAGGATAAAGCCAGGCAACTTGTAACTCCAGCAGACATACAGAATTGGCATCTGCAGGGAAAGGACTTTGCAGTAAAGGACAACTTATTGTATTTCCAAGAACGATTATACCTGCCCAGCACAGATTTACAGAAAAAAGTAATCTCTTGTTATCACGATTCTTTAATGGAAGGACATCCCGGTATGGCCAAGACCTCAGAAAAGATCAAGCGCTACTTCTGGTGGCCGTCTTGGAAAAAAGATATCAGAGACTTTATAATGTCCTGTGGAGTATGCGCCCAAAACAAGAGTCAAAAGGAAAGACCAGCAGGCCTCTTACGCCCTATTGACATCCCACCTCGCCCTTGGCATACGCTTTCTATGGACTTCATCACCGATCTACCTCCATGCTCCGGATACAATACGATTCTAGTAGTCGTGGACTTATTCTCCAAGATGGCACATTTCATTCCGCTCAAAGGCTTGCCAACAGCAGCAACTCTGGCCCGAGAATTTCTCGAAAAAATCGTCCGACTGCACGGTTTTCCTTCGGTTCTAATTTCCAATCGAGGTAGTCAATTTATTTCTCATTTTTGGCGAAGTTGCTGTCGGTCGGCTCAAATTGATGTGAGACTATCGACCAGTCACCACCCTCAGACCGACGGACAAACCGAGAGGACCAATCAAACTCTGGAACAGTATTTATGCTGCATGCTGCAACAAACTGAAAAAACTTGGAAAGACATCCTTTGGGTAGCCGAATATGCCTACAATAACTCTGTCCATTCGGGAACTGGGAAAACCCCGTTTTTTCTTTTATACGGCAGTCACCCTCGAACCTCGGAGTTGGACCCCCTCCAAGATCTTGAAACACCAGCAGTAGACTACCTGCATTCTACAATCACCCAAGCCTTTAAGGAAGCTGTTTCTCACCTTCAAAGGGCTAAAGAACAATACAAGAAAGGAGCAGATCAACATCGGAAGGAAGCCCCTCAATATCAAGTAGGGGATCAAGTCTGGTTATCCACCAAATATCTACCTCTAAAAGGGCCACGCACATTCAACCCAAGATACCTTGGTCCCTATTCCATCACTACCGTAGTAAACCCAGTAGCGGTCAAGTTGGACTTGCCCCCGCACATGAAGATACATCCGGTCTTCCACGTCTCTCTATTAAAACCCGTGCAACCTCAAACCCGACTAACTAAATCTCCAAAACCTATCCTAGTTGATGGAGAACTCGAGTTTGAAGTCAAAAGTATTCTGGACTCCAAGATCTCCAAATCTAAACTATTTTACCTAATTGACTGGAAAGGCTACGGCCCCCAAGAGAGATGCTGGGAACCTGCTGAATATGTCCACGCTCCTCGCCTAATCAAAAGATTTCACCGAACATTTCCTGACAAGCCAAAACCCCCGGAGAAGCCCGGTTTGGGAGGGGCCTTGAGGGGGGGTACTGTCATGATCTCTGCTTCCAAAAGGTCAGGGTTTTCCCAACTCCCTTGGAAGCAGATCCATAACCCAGGTTCCGAGTGCCAACCAGTCCCAATTGGGACCTTTTGGACCCAGTCCTGGCGCCAGTGGCACCAGGCTCATAAATATGCCCAGTCCCAGCGCTGGAAGCACCGGGCTCATAATGCTTGGGTGGATTTACCTGCAGCAGACCATGCTGCTTACTTGCCTGCCAGTTGAGCCTCTGATCCTCTTCTGTTTGGAACTACTTTTCCTGTGGGGTGGGGCAGGAGCCACTCCCTAGGTTCAGAACACTGGAACTCTTCTGGAAAGCAGGAACTCTTTTCTTACCTAGGCGTGGCTGTGGAAGGAGACACCTAAGCACTACAGGAGGCTATTTAAACCACACCCGATGGATGAATCTTGCTTTGCGTTATTCTGCATCCTCTGCAGCAGAACGCTCATCGTGTCTTCTGCATCTGATCCTGGGCCTTAGGGAAAAGGCTTACCATCCTGAATCCAGTCTTCTGCAACACCTATAAAGACAAGAAAGAACAGGTTAGCATTACGGTCTTCAGTGACAGCGCTTCACTTACCTGGTCCATCGGCTGTCACCAACGCCTCGCGCTGCATTCCGGCATCTGAAAGACAAAGGCTTACCTACTCATCGTGCGCTCCGGAGGTCTTCGCACTGCATTCCGGCATCTGAAAGACAAAAGCTTACCAACTCTTCGCACGCTCCGGAGGCCTTCGGCGCTGCATCCTGCATCTGAAAGACAAAACAAGGTGCGTTTAAAGACATTGGGGAACTTTAATACTCACGTGCCATTACTCCTTTTCCACATCTAACCCAGTGGGTATTCCGGCACCCTGCAGCCGCTCCGAACTTGTACCTGCAAAATAAAAAGACAGTTAGAGCGCATCGTGAAGCAGGCAAGAAGCGCTTACTTACGTGCTTCCAGGCGCTTCTATTCATCACACGGGCTCCGTCTTCAACTCACTTCAGCCCGTCATCCGTCATCGCCGGAACCCTGCAAAACAAGAGACATCATTACTAAAGACTTTTAAAGACATTAGAATTACTCGAAACTTACCGTTCGTGCAGTAAACGACGGACAGCAGTCCTCTGAAGTCAAGAGGCCTGCTCCCCTTATCCAGTGAAGAAACTGGTTACAGCACCCTGCTCCGAGGCAGATGGAGAGCACGGCGTTCACTTACCTAAGGTGAGAGCATTAACCTTTGGGGTTCTACAGGAGAAGAGAAAGGGAAGAAGAGAGAGACATTCAATAACCCAGTTCATTAATCCCATATTTTCTATCTGCAGACATCTTACCCTTCGAGTCAGACATACAGTGCACAGAGGTCCAGCCCAAAGAGCCAGCCGTGTGTTACACATCACCTTTGAAGATACGGTATACGCCCAGTCAAGACCGGCGCCTCTACGGGAATCAGGTGAGCGTTACATTGAGTGTGTATGACTAGGAGTTGCATTGTCTGAATGATAGACATGGATGGAGGATGTATGACTAGAAATTGCATTGTATGAATGATAGACGTGGATGGAGGATGTATGACTAGGAGTAGCATTGTCTGAATGATAGACGTGGATGGAGGATGTATGACTAGGAGTTGCATTGTCTGAATGATAGACCTGGATGGAGTATGTATGACTAGGAGTTGCATTGTCTGAATGATAGACGTGACTTGAGTGTGTATGACTAGGAGTTGCATTGTCTGAATGACAGACATGACTTGAGTGTGTATGACTAGGAGTTGCATTGTCTGAACGATAGACGTGGATGGAGTATGTATGACTAGGAGTTGCATTGTCTGAATAATAGACGTGACTTGAGTGTGTATGACTAGGAGTTGCATTGTCTGAATGATAGACGTGGATGGAGGATGTATGACTAGGAGTTGCATTGTCTGAATGATAGATGTGGATGGAGGATGTATGACTATGAGTTGCATTGTCTGAATGATAGACGTGGATGGAGGAGGTATGACTATGAGTTGCATTGTCTGAATGATAGACGTGGATTGAGGATGTATGACTAGGAGTTGCATTGTCTGAATGATAGACGTGGATGGAGTTTGTATGAATAGGAGTTGCATTGTCTGAATGATAGACGTGGATGGAGGATGAATGACTAGGAGTTGCATTGTCTGAATGATAGACGTGGCTGGCGGATGTATGGCTAGGAATTATATTGTCTGAATGATAGACATGGATGGAGTATTTATGACTAGGCGTTGCATTGTCTGAATGATAGACGTGGATGGAGTATGTATGACTAGGAGTTGCATTGTCTGAAGGATAGACGTGGATGGAGGATTTTTGACACAGAGTTGCATTTTCTGAATGATAGACGTGGATGGAGGATGTATGAATCGGAGTTGCATTGTCTGAATGATAGATGTGACTTGAGTGTGTAGGACTAGGAGTTGCATTGACTAAATGATAGACGTGGATGGAGTATGTATGACTAGGAGTTGCATTGTATGAATGATAGACATGGATGGAGGATATATGACTAGAAATTGCATTGTATGAATGATAGACGTGGATGGAGGATGTATGACTAGGAGTTGCATTGTCTGAATGATAGACATGACTTGAGTGTGTATGACTAGGAGTTGCATTGTCTGAATGATAGACATGGATGGAGTATGTATGACTAGGAGTTGCATTGTTTGAATGACAGACGTGACTTGAGTGTGTATGACTAGGAATTGCATTGTCTGAATGATAGACATGGATTGAGGATGTATGACTAGGAGTTGCATTGTCTAAATGATAGATGTGGATGGAGGATGTATGACTAGGAGTTACATTGTCTGAATGATAGACGTGGATGGAGGATGTATGACTAGGAGTTGCATTGTCTGAACGATAGACGTGGCTGGCGGATGTACGGCTAGGAGTTATATTGTGTGAATGATAGACGTGGATGGAGTATGTATGACTAGGAGTTGCATTGTCTGAATGATAGACGTGGTTGGACTATGTATGACTAGGAGTTGCATTGTCTGAATGATGGACGTGGATGGAGTATGTATGACTAGGAGTTGAATTGTCTGAATGATAGACGTGGATGGAGGATGTATTACTAGGAGTTGCATTGTCTGAATGATAGACGTGGATGGAGTGTGCATGACTAGGAGTTGCATTTTCTGAATGATAGACGTGGATAGAGTATGCATGACTAGGAGTTGCATTGTCTGAATGATAGACGTGGATGGAGGATGTATGACTAGGAGTTGCATTGTCTGAATGATAGACGTGGATGGAGGATGTATGACTAGGAGTTGTATTGTCTGAATGATAGACGTGGATGGAGGATGTATGACTAGGAGTTGCATTGTCTGAATGATAGACGTGGATGGAGTATGCATGACTAGGAGTTGCATTTTCTGAATGATAGATGTGGATGGAGTATGCATGACTAGGAGTTGCATTGTCTGAATGATAGACGTGGATGGAGGATGTATGACTAGGAGTTGCATTGTCTGAATGATAGACGTGGATGGAGGATGTATGACTAGGAGTTGCATTGTCTGAATGATAGACGTGGATGGAGGATGCATGACTAGGAGTTGCATTTTCTGAATGACAGACGTGGATGGAGTATGTATGACTTGGAGTTGCATTGTCTGAATGATAGACATGGATTGAAGATGTATGACTAGGTGTTGCATTGTCTGAATGATAGACGTGGATGGAGTATGTATGACTTGGAGTTGCATTGTCTGAATGATAGACGTGGCTGGAGGATGTATGACTAGGAGTTGCATTGTCTGAATGATATACATGACATGAGTGTGTATGACTAGGAGTTGCATTGTCTGAATGATAGACGTGAATGGAGTATGTATGACTAGGAGTTACATTGTCTGAATGATAGACGTGACTTGAGTGTGTATGACTAGGAGTTGCATTGTCTGAATGATAGATGTGGATGGAAGATGTATGACTAGGAGTTGCATTGTCTGAATGATAGACGTGGATGGAGGATGTATGACTATGAGTTGCATTGTATGAATGATAGACGTGGATGGAGGATGTATGACTAGGAGTTGCATTGTCTGAATGATAGATGTGGTTGGCGGATGTATGGCTAGGAGTTATATTGTCTGAAGGATAGACGTGGATGGAGGATGTATGACTAGGAGTTGCATTGTCTGAATGATAGACGTGGATGAAGTATGTATGACTAGGAGTTGCATTGTCTGAATGATAGACGTGGTTGGCGGATGTATGGCTAGGAGTTATATTGTCTGAAGGATAGACGTGGATGGAGGATGTATGACTAGGAGTTGCATTGTCTGAATGATAGACATGGATGGAGTATTTATGACTAGGCGTTGCATTGTCTGAATGATAGACGTGGATGGAGTATGTATGACTAGGAGTTGCATTGTCTGAAGGATAGACGTGGATGGAGGATTTTTGACACAGAGTTGCATTTTCTGAATGATAGACGTGGATGGAGGATGTATGAATCGGAGTTGCATTGTCTGAATGATAGATGTGACTTGAGTGTGTAGGACTAGGAGTTGCATTGACTAAATGATAGACGTGGATGGAGTATGTATGACTAGGAGTTGCATTGTATGAATGATAGACATGGATGGAGGATATATGACTAGAAATTGCATTGTATGAATGATAGACGTGGATGGAGGATGTATGACTAGGAGTTGCATTGTCTGAATGATAGACATGACTTGAGTGTGTATGACTAGGAGTTGCATTGTCTGAATGATAGACATGGATGGAGTATGTATGACTAGGAGTTGCATTGTTTGAATGACAGACGTGACTTGAGTGTGTATGACTAGGAATTGCATTGTCTGAATGATAGACATGGATTGAGGATGTATGACTAGGAGTTGCATTGTCTAAATGATAGATGTGGATGGAGGATGTATGACTAGGAGTTACATTGTCTGAATGATAGACGTGGATGGAGGATGTATGACTAGGAGTTGCATTGTCTGAACGATAGACGTGGCTGGCGGATGTACGGCTAGGAGTTATATTGTCTGAATGATAGACGTGGATGGAGTATGTATGACTAGGAGTTGCATTGTCTGAATGATAGACGTGGTTGGACTATGTATGACTAGGAGTTGCATTGTCTGAATGATGGACGTGGATGGAGTATGTATGACTAGGAGTTGAATTGTCTGAATGATAGACGTGGATGGAGGATGTATTACTAGGAGTTGCATTGTCTGAATGATAGACGTGGATGGAGTGTGCATGACTAGGAGTTGCATTTTCTGAATGATAGACGTGGATAGAGTATGCATGACTAGGAGTTGCATTGTCTGAATGATAGACGTGGATGGAGGATGTATGACTAGGAGTTGCATTGTCTGAATGATAGACGTGGATGGAGGATGTATGACTAGGAGTTGTATTGTCTGAATGATAGACGTGGATGGAGGATGTATGACTAGGAGTTGCATTGTCTGAATGATAGACGTGGATGGAGTATGCATGACTAGGAGTTGCATTTTCTGAATGATAGACGTGGATGGAGTATGCATGACTAGGAGTTGCATTGTCTGAATGATAGACGTGGATGGAGGATGTATGACTAGGAGTTGCATTGTCTGAATGATAGACGTGGATGGAGGATGTATGACTAGGAGTTGCATTGTCTGAATGATAGACGTGGATGGAGGATGCATGACTAGGAGTTGCATTTTCTGAATGACAGACGTGGATGGAGTATGTATGACTTGGAGTTGCATTGTCTGAATGATAGACATGGATTGAAGATGTATGACTAGGTGTTGCATTGTCTGAATGATAGACGTGGATGGAGTATGTATGACTTGGAGTTGCATTGTCTGAATGATAGACGTGGCTGGAGGATGTATGACTAGGAGTTGCATTGTCTGAATGATATACATGACATGAGTGTGTATGACTAGGAGTTGCATTGTCTGAATGATAGACGTGAATGGAGTATGTATGACTAGGAGTTACATTGTCTGAATGATAGACGTGACTTGAGTGTGTATGACTAGGAGTTGCATTGTCTGAATGATAGATGTGGATGGAAGATGTATGACTAGGAGTTGCATTGTCTGAATGATAGACGTGGATGGAGGATGTATGACTATGAGTTGCATTGTATGAATGATAGACGTGGATGGAGGATGTATGACTAGGAGTTGCATTGTCTGAATGATAGATGTGGTTGGCGGATGTATGGCTAGGAGTTATATTGTCTGAAGGATAGACGTGGATGGAGGATGTATGACTAGGAGTTGCATTGTCTGAATGATAGACGTGGATGAAGTATGTATGACTAGGAGTTGCATTGTCTGAATGATAGACGTGGTTGAACTATGTATGACTAGGAGTTGCATTTTCTGAATGATAGACGTGGTTGGACTATGTATGACTAGGTGTTGCATTGTCTGAATGATGGACGTGGATGGAGGATGCATGACTAGGAGTTGCATTTTCTGAATGATAGACGTGGATGGAGTATGTATGACTTGGTGTTGCATTGTCTGAATGATAGACGTGGATGGAATATGTATGACTAGGAGTTGTATTGCAGCCACATCATGTATTTTGATTTTCTTTTCAAAAAATCTGAAAAACTGAAGAGTGATGTATTTTTTAGATATGAGGCATTTTATGTGAAAATGTATCTCTATAACTTTAACATTTCTAAAAATGTGTTCAATGCTTTATGTCCATTTTTATCTTTAAATGGTGGCAAGAAAAAGGTTGAACATAGGGATTATAAAAATGCTTTTAATCATTACCCCTTGTGAGACACCTGAGGGTATCCTCTCACCTACTCCCCTTGGATCCTCTTCTCAGGTGACATGGGAAAGGCCATTGCTTTTGGATCCTGACCATGGGGGTGGAGAAGCGAGGGAGGATCACGTGAGTGAGGGTCCTTGAGGTTTGGGGAGAGGATGTCTTTAACTTGGGAAAGGGGAGGTGGAAAGCAAGCCGAGAGCTGGAAGAAGCTCAGAACTCTACTTTGAAACAATACATGATTTGTTGTTGACATCCCTACACTACACTATTTAGCTTTAGTTGTGAGGAAAGCATCGTTTTTGGAAACAGACAGACTTTTAAGTTGAATTTACTGACTAAGACTATCCTTAGTTTCTTGAGGTAGGGAAAACCCACCTTAGCATCGGGCAAGTTAGGCCTTCTACCATCCTAGCATTTAAGGTAATACAACTATTTTTGTTTGGACTTTGAATCTGTTTGTGTCTTCCTACATGATGCCATCACATCCTAGAGAGCGTTTCTGTTAATATAGTGGCGAAAACAACTTGAGACATATTCTAAGACTGGGTTAAATTACTGATATATCTCCGGTCCTGGAAGATTGGGTGACAATGCTGGATGGTGGTCCGGGAGCCATTAGGAATATATATTGTTTCAAAAATAGCATATTTCTCATCAATATTTTCATTAGATGCTGACTTTAATAGCAGGTTGATGCATTAGTAAAGGTTGTGCGTCCATTCACACTCTAGACCCGATCCCTGCTGGGAGAAGTGAAGTATTCCAAACATCACCTCCATTTTAATCTACTTGCTACATCTTCCTTCTGCATTTCAGTTTGAGCTAACATGCAATACTTTCAAAGCACTTGCACATACAGAGAACATGTATCAGGCTCTTTAGCCCTGGAGATGGAGAAAAACCATAGAAAATCCATATTTAGACTCTGCATCCATTGGTTGAATCATGCCAAGTACCGTAATCAGGCTTTAGCCTCTGCTCCCTGCTGTCAATCTCTGTCGCGTAGCATCCTTCTCTCCAGAGGATTTTAAAAACGTCCCTTTTCTGTGTTGCTTTCCCTTCATTTGAGAACTGAGTTCAATGGTTTTGTTCTAATGGGTTTGTCTTTTCTGAATCGTTTGTCAATAATTATTCTATGAATTACTTTATGCCTGCTTTTCATCTTTTCATTTACTTTTTCCTTTGCTTTGGGTCATTCATTCATCGATCTCATTCTGCAAATTGTCATTTCAGACTAAAATACTTCACAGTTCCCAATTACCCTTTGACTGTTAGGATGTCCTCTATACACTTGATAAATATAAACATTTTAAAATTGGTTCTCATTTCCAGCTGGCACTGAGGTTAGAGTGCCGACATCACAACTATTCCCTGAAAGAGGGAAAAACAGTGCAACCAGGGAAAGGGGATTGGCTGCCATACACAAAGATGGGCTGAACTAGAAACAAGTGGACAACCAAGGCCTCCATTTAGAAGCAGCAGGCGTGAAGTGAGTCCCACATTCACCTTTTCCATCATACTACCACGAGGGGATTTTGGGAACATAAATCTGTAGGAAATAGAGTGCAATAAAGTGAGATGGAGGGGACACTGGCCTTTTCAGCACAAGTCTTTTAAGCCATTTTCCTATCTAGGAAAGGAAATTGGACAGTTTTCACCCAGAAAGAAGCTTGTCCACATTGAGGTGCATTCAGCGGATATGAAGCAGCCACCAGATGTTGCTTGGAATTGGATTCCAGGTCCCGATGCGTGCACATCCTCCCCCTAGTTTTGCCAGTGCACTTCTGCCAAGAGGCTGATCAGGTGAACGAGAGCTTTAGGATTAGGTTTTATATAAAACTGCCAAAAAAGTCAGTACATGCAAAAGAAATGGACAGGACAGACACCGAATATCGGATTTTCTGTGCGTGGTTCACTTTTATTCTCTACTTGTAGGCTAACAAGTGTGGGATTCACTGGAAGAGAGTGTATTTCATGATTATTAAAGATTATGGAGCAGCCCCACTGGCAGAATAGTTTGACACTTCATCCAGTTTATTACTCCAGTGACGCATGGAGGCACATCCTGAGCAATGTGATGAGACAAGAAGGGACAGTGACTGTAGAGGCATTCCTTTGAAATGATGTCTGAGAAGAGTGCCCATTAATGAAAAACCATTTAAATGTCTCCATGTCTGTTCAGCAGTGTCAGGCTAGCAGAGCACTGATGATGCCACTGGCATAGCTCTGTTCTGTCACAAGGTGTAGAGGTCATGAAGACATTAGAGGGTGCACATGAGAACCCTGAACTACAGTGGATACAATAAGCAAGCAAGCCTTCTATTCAGTTTTAAACATAGCCTGATTATCTTCAGTAGATTTTCCAGTGGTAAATCCTCTTCTAGTTGTGCAATGTTCCCCCTTCAATCAGAGGGCAGATGGTATCACCCACACTGAAGTGATGTCATCAAGACATGTGACACATTCCCCATTATGACAAGTTCCTGGTATAAAGGTCTGGTCACCAGGGAGCTGCAGCATTGGAGACCAGGGCATTGGACAGGAAGGATCACTGCTGGGCCAGCTGCATTGAGGGGACCAGGACCAATGACCTGAAGAAGGCAAGGTGTGGGGGGCAAGGGGAAGAAGGTAAGTACGTAAACAAACTAAACCAAATGGAACTGAACTAAACTGAATACAAAACTGAATACCAACCTAAAACCTACTTTGACCCTTACCTTGAAATCCTGCTCCACACTGAAACAAACCTCTCAATCCCCTAACCTAACCCTATTTCAGTGTTCCCTTTCTAATCCAATGTTCAATCTTCAATTCTCACATTTCAACCATTTCTTTTTCCTTCCCAACCCATTTCATCAATCATATCACTACCCTAATTCTGTCCTGCTCCTTTAATCTGTAATCCTCTTCCCCTCAACCGCGTCATCTCCAACTCACCCTTTTCCCTGCCCTCCCTTTTCCCTCCTGATTCCACTCAACCCTGTCCCACTTCAATCTCTACACTCCCATCACCTCTAGACTCTCATAATCTTTACCCTCCCCCTACCCATTCTCCCCTTTCTTACCCCTCATCATGCTGCTCTATCCCACTCTCACCCTTCCCAATAACTACCTAACCCATTGCACAATATCCCCGGATGTCCCTGTCTCCCCATCTCCAATCTTTACCTATTGCCCATCTACTTCTAATTTGCCCCTTCCAATTTCCCCACCCCACTTATTTTTGCCATAAATTCCTTCCCCCCTCTGCCTACCCAAAACCACCCCTCCTCCCTACCCAACCACCCCCTCTCCTACCCCACTGCCCTCTCCCTACCCTCACATGACCCTCTCATTATCCTATCAAACCCCCTCTCCCTACCCCCACATCCCCTCCCCCTACGCCCAAACACCCCACTCACCCTACCCCCACCCACCAGTGCTCATTTCCCTACCCACAGCTCTCCTATTCTAACCCCCTGCCCCTCTCCCAACCCCAAACCTTCTCCCACCCTCCCTCTCCTCCCTACCCCAAAGCAACCCTCCCACCCCCTCCTCTTCCTCCCAACCACCCATCCCACTTCTCCTTACCACCCCTCTCTCCATACCCACCACCCACCACACTCCTCTCCTTACCCCAACCCACCACCCTCCTCTCCCTCCCTCCCGCCTCTCCCTACCCCCCTCCTAGCCCTACCCCTCATAGCCTTACCCCAACCCCCACTCCTCTCCCTAACACCCACCAACCCACCCTCCTCTCCCTACCCACCCACCCCCAGCGCTCAACAACCCCTCTACCCCCAAACACTCACCCCCTCCTCTCGCTACCCCGCCACCAACCCCTGGCTCCCTACCCCCCAACAACCCCCTTCTCTCCTTACCCCCCACCCACCCCCTCTTCTGCCTAACCCCTCCTCGCCCTACCCCCTCCTAGCCCTACCCGCAGTCCCCTCCTCTCCCTTAGCACCACCAACCCACCCCCCTCCCAGCCCTCCCTACCCCTCCTCTCCCTACCTCTCACCCACACCCCATCTCTCACTTAACCACCAATCCACCCCCTTCCTCTCTCTACATTCCACCCACCTCTTCTCTCCATACCCCCCAACTCTCCCTACCCTCTCCCACCCCCTTCCTCTCTTAACCCATCCCCTCTCCCTGTATCCCAACTAACCTCCCCTTTTCTCCCCACCCCCACCCACCCCTGGCTCCCCACCCCCCAACAGCCCCTTTCTCTCCTTACCCCCACCCACCCCCTCTTCTGCCTACCCCCTCCTCACCTTACCCACTCCTAGCCCTACCCCACAGTCCCCTCCTCTCCCTAAGCACCACCCACCCACCCCCTCTTCTGCCTACCCCTCCCTCGCCCTACCCCCTCCTAGCCCTACCCCGCAGTCCCCTCCTCTCCCTTAGCACCACCAACCCACCCCCCTCCCAGCCCTCCCTACCCCTCCTCTCCCTACCTCTTACCCACACCCCATATCGCACTTACCCACCAATCCACCCCCTTCCTCTCCCTACATTCCACCCACCCCTTCTCTCCATACCCCCCAGCCCTCCCTACCCTCTCCCACCCCCTTCCTCTCTCAACCCATCCCCTCTCCCTGCTGTATCCCAACTAACCTACCCGCCTCTTACCACCCCCACCCACCCCCCTCCTATCCATACCCACCACCCCATCCTCTCTCCTACCCCCCACCCACCCCCAACCTCTCTCCTACTGCCCACCCACCCCCTCTTCCTCCCCGACCCCCCACTCGCCCTCTACTTTCCCTACTCTGCCCTCTCCCTAGACCCCACCCACCCCCTCCTATCCCTACCCCCACCCCATCTCCCCCTACCACCCATCCCCTTCCGCTCCCCCACCTCTCCCTTCATCTCCACCTTCCCCTACCTGCGCTCCACCCACCCCCTCTCCCTACCCCACCCCTAATTTCCAACCCCCACCCACCCCCACTCTCACTACCCCGACCCCATCCCTACCCCCACCCATACCTCTCTCCCTACCCCCACCAACCCACCCCCCTCTTCTCCCAACCCACACTCGCCCTACTCCCATCCTACCCCCACCCCCTCCCTATCCTCACTCACACCTCCTCTCCCTGCCCCCACCTCCCACCCACCCCCTCCTCTCCTGACCCCCCCACTCGGCCCCTACTTTACCTACACCCGCCTCTCCCTAGACCCCACCCACCCCCTCCTATCCCTACCCCCACCCCATCTCCCCCTACCCCCCCACCCCTCTTCTCTCCCCCCACATCTCTCCTTTCGTCTCCACCTTCCCCTACCTACCCTCCACCACCCCCCTCTCCCTACCCCCACCCCCTAAACTCTCCCTCGCCCTAACCCACCGACCTACCCACGCACCCCTCCTCTCCCTACAACCACCCACCCCTCCTCTCCCTACAACCACATTCTCACGCCCTCCTCTCCCTACAACCAGCCACCCACCCCCACCTCTCCCAACCCCCACCAAATCCCATCTCCTCTCCCTACTGTCACCCACCCACCCCTCTCTTTCTACCCCCACACACCTCTTCCTCTCCCTACACCCTAACCCCTTCCCCTCTTCTGCCTACCCCGACACACGCCTCTCCTCTCCCTACCCCCACCAAACCCCCTCCTATCCCTACCCCTACCCACACACCCCCCTGCTCTCCAAAACCCCACCCACCCACCCCCTCTCCTCTCCCTTCCCCCACCCACCGCCTCCTCTCCCTTCACCCACCCACCCCCTCCTCTCCCCCGCCCAACCACGCCCCTCCTGTCCTTACCACACCCACCCCCCTCCTATCCCTACCCCCACCTACCCTACTCTCCTTACCCCCAACTCCCCTACTCTCCCTACCCCCACCCACCCCCCTCCTCTCCCTACCCCCACCCACCTGCCTACTCTACCAACCCCCACCCAAGCCCCTCATCTCCCTTCCCCACCCAAGCCCCTCTTCTCACTACCCACCCAAGCCCCTCCTCTCACTACCTCCACCCAACCAACAACCTTCTCTCCCTACCCCCACCCAACACACACACCCACACTCCCAACCCCACCCACTCACCACCATCCTCTCCCTACCCCCACCCACCCCATCCTCTCCCTACCCCCACCCACCCCCCTCCACTCCCTAGCCCCACCCACCCCACCTCCTCTCTCTACCCCCACATCCGGTCACTGCCTCTACTCACCCGCCCTGCTCTCCCTACCCCCACCCACCCCCTCCTATCCCTACTCCCTACTTCCAACCAACCCCTTGCCCCCTCTCCCTACCTGACCCACACACCCACCCTCCGCTCCCTACCCCAAGCCCCTTCCGCTCCCTACCCCCACCCACCCCCTCCTCTGCCTCCCCCATCAACCACCACCCTCCTCACCATACCCCCAACCAACACCCCTCCCTAACTCCACCCTCCTACCCCCTCCTTGCCCCACCCCCCCTTTACTCTCCCTACCCCCACCACCTCCCTCCTCTCCCTACCCCCACCAACCCCCCTCCAATCCCTACCCCACTCACCTCACTCCCCCTGCCCCTCACTCATCCCCTCCTCTCCCTACCCACACCCACCGGTCCCTACTCCCACCAACCAACCTCCTCTCCCTAGCCCCACCCAGCCATCCTCCTCCTCTCTTCTATCCCCTCCCCACCCTCTCCTCTCCCCATACAACACACCCCCCTCCTCGCCCCTCCCATCTCCTCCCATTCCCCTTCTCTCCCCATTCAACACACCCCCCTCCTCTCCCCTCCCATCCCCCTTCTCTCCCCTCTGTACCCCAACCCACCCCCTCATCTCCCCTCCCTAATCCCACCCCCTCATCTACCAACTCCCACCTCCCTCCTCTCCCTACCCCCACCCGCCCAACCACCCTCCTCTCCCTACACCCATGGGCAACCCACCCTCCTCTCCCTACATACCCTACCCCCTCCCACCCTACTCTCCCTACCCCCACCCACCAACCTCTCCTCCTTTGTGCCACCCACCACCCATCCTTTTCCCTACCTCCACCCACCCCCTCCTATCCCCTCCTTAACCCACAAACCACCCCCACCTCTCCCCTCCCTACCCCCATGCACACTACCCTCCTGTCACCTCCCTACCCCACCAATTCCCACCATGTCCCCTCCCTACTCTCACCCACCCACATTCCTCTTCCTGCCCTAGCCCCACCCCTCCCACCCCCCTCCTCTCCACTCCCTACCCCCACCCTCCTCCTCTCCCTACCCCCACCAACACCCTCCTCTCCATACCCCACCCACCCCCCTCCTCTCCCTACTCCCACCCACCCATCCCCCCTCCTCTCCCAAACCACACCCACCCCACTCTCCCTACCCCACCCCACCTCAACCCCTCCCTACCCTGCGCCCACCCCTTCTCTCCTTACTCCCACCCACCCCATCCTCTCCCTACTCCCAACCAACCGCCTCCTCTCCCTACTGCCACCCACCCAACCCCCTCCCTACCCCCACCCACACCTCCTCCTCTCCCAACCCCCACCCACCCCCCTCCCTACTTCCATCCATCCCTCCTCTCTCTATGCTCAACCACCCACCCTACTCTCCCTACCCCCACCCACCAACCTCTCCTCCTTTGTGCCACCCACCACCCATCCTTTTCCCTACCTCCACCCACCCCCTCCTATCCCCTCCTTAACCCACAAACCACCCCCACCTCTCCCCTCCCTACCCCCATGCACACTACCCTCCTGTCACCTCCCTACCCCACCAATTCCCACCATGTCCCCTCCCTACTCTCACCCACCCACATTCCTCTTCCTGCCCTAGCCCCACCCCTCCCACCCCCCTCCTCTCCACTCCCTACCCCCACCCTCCTCCTCTCCCTACCCCCACCAACACCCTCCTCTCCATACCCCACCCACCCCCCTCCTCTCCCTACTCCCACCCACCCATCCCCCCTCCTCTCCCAAACCACACCCACCCCACTCTCCCTACCCCACCCCACCTCAACCCCCTCCCTACCCTGCGCCCACCCCTTCTCTCCTTACTCCCACCCACCCACCCCATCCTCTCCCTACTCCCAACCAACCGCCTCCTCTCCCTACTGCCACCCACCCAACCCCCTCCCTACCCCCACCCACACCTCCTCCTCTCCCTGCCCCGACCCCACCCCCCTCCCTACTTCCATCCATCCCTCCTCTCTCTATGCTCAACCACCCACCCTCCTATCCCTACCCCCACCCACAGACCCCCTCTTCTCCCTACCCCCACCCACGCACCACCTCTCTGTACCCCTACCAAAAAACCCACCCTCCTCTTCCTATCCCCCAACCCCCCTACTTTCCCTGCCCTCACCCACCCCATCCTCTCCCAACCCTTACCCACCAACCTTACCCCACCCCCAACCACGCACCCCCTCTCTGTACCCCTACCAAAAAACCCACCCTCCCCTTCCTACCCCCAAACCCCCTACTCTCCCTACCCCCACCCACCCCTGCTCTCCCTAGCCCCACCTACCCCATCCTCTCCTGACCCTTACCCACCCACATTACCCTACCCCCACCCAACTCGCTATTATCCCTACACCCAACCGCCCTTCCACCTTCTACCCCCCACCCGGCCCACTCCTCTCCCTACCCCCCACCCACCCCCTTCCTCTCTCTACCCCCACCCCCTACTCTCCTCAACCCCTCCCACGCACTGCCCTCTCCCTACCACAACCCACCCACCCCCTCTTCTCCCGTCCGCCACCCACCGAGCCCCCTCTAATCCCTACTCCTGCGCCCACCCCCTCCCCCTAGCCCCACCCACCCATCCCCCTCCTCTCCTTACCCCCACCCACCCCCCTCCTCACCCTTACCCCACCCACCCACCCCTTTCCTCTCCCTTCCCCCACCCACCTCCTCCAATCCCTACTAATGCCCACCCACATCCCTCCCCTTACCCCGCGCACCCACCCCCCTCCTCTCCCTAGCCCCACCCTCTTGCCATACTCTCCCTACCCCCACTAAACCCCCCTCCTAGACCTACCTCATCCACCCTGTGCCCTCCCTTCCCTCAAGAAACCCACCCCCCTTCTCGCTACCCCCACCTACCCACCTACTCTCACTACACCCACCCCCTCTACTCTCCGTACCCCCACCCACCCACCAACTCCACCTCCTCTCCCTACCCCCACCCACCAGCCCTCCTCACCCTACCAACACCCACCCCTCTCCGTTCCCTACCACCACCCTCCCACCCCGCTCCTCTCTCTACACCCACACACACCCCCTTCCTCTCCTGACCCCCAGCCAACCGCCCCCGCACCTCTCGCTACCAAAAACCCACCCTCCCCAGCTAGCCTGCAGCCATCCTCACCAATCCTCTCCCTTCCCCCACCCACCCACCCCCTCCTCCTCTCCCTTCCCATCACCCACCCACCCCCTCCTCCTCCACCTTCCCCCCACCCACCCACCCCCGACTCCTCTCCCTTCCCCCCACCCACCCACCCCCTCCTCCTCTCCCTTCCCCCAACCCACCCACCCCCTCCTCCTCTCCCTTCCCCCACCCCCTCCTCTCCCTTCACCCACCCACCCCCTCCTTTCCTCACCCCTTTCCAACCACGCCCCTCCTCTCCTTACACCACCCATCCACCCCCATCCTCTCCCTACCTCCACCCACCCCCCACTCCCTACCCCCACTGACCCATACCCGTCCTCACCCTACCCACACCCACCCAACCCCCTCCTTTCCCTCCCTCTGACCCACCTCCAATCCCTTTGAGCCATCCACCCACCCCACTCCTCTCCCTAGTCCCAACCACCTGCCATCCTCTGCCTACCCCACCAAAACCACTCCTCTCCCTACCCCATCCACCCCCACATCCTCCCTTCCCCAAACAACTCACCTCCTCTACCAACCCCCACCCACTCCCCTCCTCTACCAACCCCCACCCAAGCCCCTCCTCTCCCTACCTCACTGTTAGGCGGAAACCTGTGCAGTTCCCTCTGGGACCACTGCAAAAGATTTAGGACTACAGGTGTTTGCCAGTAAACCCACTTGGTAGCAGTTTGTACCACACAGATTCACTTGGTAGCTGTGGCTGAGCAGTCAGACTTCCCTCAAGAAGAGTTAAGCATTATGTGGAGTATACAATATAGGGCAATTCTTCACATTAAGACAAGCAAACACGCAACGAGGCTCAGTGTAAAGATAGTAAGGTATTTATTTATAACAAATCATCTATCAAAAACACTATGGCACTATCACGGCAAACAAATCAAATACAATTACTCTACGAAGAAGAAACGATCAATCCCCCTAGCAATATTTCGACAAGTCTAGGTTCTACCGGCACCACTTATTTGCAGACAGAGGTGTATGCCTCAACCTAGATGGCACTCTAATATTAGTTAGGATGGGAGAGAAAAATAAGCAGGTTATGAAATCAACACAGTTCAATACTTCACGGGAAAAATGCAAGGCAAGAAGGCAAGAACCACAATAGATCATAAAGTTCAGAGGCCAGGCCCACTCGGAGAGAGGCAAGGCGATATGTCCCAAAAGTCTCTTGTGGAGAAGCGTTCGAGTCTTTGTAGCAAATTGTTATCGGCAGATTGAACTAGTTCAGAACAATACGTGAGAAAGCTTGGAGGCGACCCAACGGAAAAAAAGAGAGGATTAAGACACCTCACTCGAACCGATCGAAAGGGAAGCCAGGCGGACACAGTACCTTGTTTGTGGAGAGACAGCTCCGGCGGGGGCAGTTGTTAATGGTGGTGGATGCACGTCGGGTCTTTGCCAAGAGTAGAGATGATCTCGTCGTTGAAGAAAAGTGAAGTCTGGTGCACCACCAGGGAAGAGACCAGCCGCGGAGTGCTCCATCACAAGGCACCACCTTTTGGTCGTGGTACAGGGGTAGTGGCTATCCGGTTGCCGAGGTGCTCTGCATGGGCAATTCGACCACTGCGTCCTGAGGCGAATAAAAAGCAAAGAGGACTGGTTGTTCCCACCAGTCAGGGGAAGAGACTCTCCGGCAGGGAGATCTCCTCTGTCGTCGGGAAGTGGTGAGTCGGTTCCGCAGGGCTCCACCGGAGGTGTCGTCATGCAGGTCGGCTCAGCGTTACCCTCGTCGGATTCTTATGTCCTGTGGCGACTTCTGAAGATCCAGTCCCAAAAGCCCTGCTTTTATGCAGAAAACCCCCATTCATTCAGCCTAGCTGTCAATCAACACATGCTAAGTGGTGAGCGGGGAGGCTCACCACTTGGGCCAATCACTCTAGAGTGCAACCGGAGTTGGCAAGGCAACTCGGTCCAGGGTGCCTAAACCCCCTCCCACACCCCTGTGGTAACCCAGACAGAATGGCACCACTTTGGAGGGTCTCTGTACAGAGGCCCGCCAAAAGTGGAAAAAGGGCTCAACCTTTGGTTTAGGAGTCACAGAGACGAACACAGACGCCATTTTAAAAACCGAGTTCTGGCAGAAAATACCATCCGATAGACTTATTTAAGATAAGTAGACCGGTGGTATGTTAGAGATTAACGAGAAACAGTATCAATCTCCAACAATGGGAAGAATCCCATAGGGTTATGTTCGGGGTCGAACATAACAAGTAGTTTCCACTGCCACCAGCCAAAACTCGACGAGGGGGGACGGGACAGTGCCCCCTTGAATAACAGATCCAGGAGTAATCGAATTACCCCTACTAGTACATCCACAATAAGATGGTTTGTACTAGTTCTGTTAGTAAATTTAGGTCTAGTAAAGCCAATGGTGACTTTACATGCCCCGGGAGACAGTAGTCAGTCCCCGGGTATGGAATCTATGATGGAGGTCCGCTAGGACGCCCCAGTGTTACGGCAGTGTTAGCCACAGCTGGATCTGTAATGGTCCTCATAGGAATTGCCTCAGGATACCTAGTAGCATGGTCTACTACAACAAGTATAAACCTGTTGCCTGAGGAGGTTGGAGGATCAAGGGGACCAACAATGTCAATCCCTACTCTCTCAAATCGGACTCCCACGACTGGGAGAGGCACTAAAGGTGCCACATTCTTGGAGCCAACCTTACCAGAGGTCTGGCAGGTGTGGCAGCTCCTGCAGTGTTTTTCCACTTCGGCCCCCATCTTCGGCCAATAGAAGTAGAGAGAGAGCCTTTCCTTAGTCTTCTTGAAACTCAAGTGACCAGCCAAAGGAATCTTGTGCGCAAACTGCAAGAACTGTGGTCTGTTCTCTTGGGGTACTACAAGTCGTTTGTAGTCTCCAGGTGCAGACTCGGTCGGTTCAATGTAGAAGAGGCCATCTTCCCAGTGCAACCTGTATTTCCCAGGCTCTTGCCCTTCAGCCTGAGCTTTTGCCTGGTGGCGAAGACCTTCCAGATTTGGACATTCCCTCTGTCCCTTACTGAAGTCTGCCCTGCTGGGTCCACCTTCTGCCAGTAAAGACTGCAGTTCAGGATGGTCAACAGGATTCAGATCTCCAATGAGTTCCTGGCCTTCCATTAGCTCTTCCTCAGAGTCTAATTCTACCACACAGGGTTGTACCTCCCTCTCAGCCTTGGCTGGAGGTGGAGTTACGGGTGTAACTTTGGACAACCGCGGGGAAGTCCGTGTTGGCTGCACTGGAATGCTGGCTGCTGGTTTCGGGATAGAAGTCTTAGGTTGCCCTTTCGCTTCTGATTTCTTGGAGACAGCGGCCGACAATTCCAGTGGAGCAGGAGTGATTTCTTTCTTCATAATCTCCTAGAGAGTACCGTGCATGGTCCTCTCTCTTGCAGGTCTGGCTAGCTCCTGTAACCGTATACTAGGAGGTCTGGGAGTATGCGATACAACTCCGAGAGTTTTCAAATCGTTACCCAACAGTACGCTTCCTGGTACCTCATTCTGTATGCTGACAGGTATCTTCACAGTAATGTCGTTACACTGGATGAGAACTGGTAATTGGGGAAGCATCTGCACAGGCCCTCCAGCTAACTTGGTGAGGCGTTTGGGTGCGTTAGCAACATCCTCAGCCTGAAAAAATGATTTATCCACCACAGTTATGCTGGCCCCACTGTCCCTAATGGCAGGAGTCTCCTGACCATTCACCTGGACACTGTCCTTATAATACTCTTTAGTATTATCGGGGATAGAATTATAGACATCTAAATTTGTTGTTCCCACAACCCCAGAGATACTAAAGAAACGCTGGCTGAGACTCCAATGGGTTCATCAGCTAGCAGTAGAAAGTTTCCACTTGCCATTTGGACTTCCTCCTCTGGAGCGAAGGCTAAGGAGACAAGCTGGACCCCTGAAGGTTTACCCTTACATCTGGGATCTCCTTTCATGTGGTCAGTCGAGCCACAAACAAAGCATTTACCGAATGCTTTCTGGAATGGTGGCTTGTTCTGACCTCCTTCCGGTTTGGCACCAGAAGACACACTATTCTGCTGTGGTTTTCCTTGTGGCTTACCCTTCTGGTTTTGTTTGGGGCCCTCTTTGGAATTTGAGCTATTAGAATTCTCTTTTGAGTCTTTTTTAGGCTGTTTTCCCTCATCCTTTTTCAGGGTTGCCCCAGAATCCTTATGAGTAGCCCTGTTGGCCACCCATAAGTCAGCAGCCTTAGCTAGCTTCCGGGAATCCAATTCCTTCGAATCAGCCAAGTGCTGTCTGAGCTCAGGAGAACAGTCATCATAAATAGACTCCAACATAAAAAGATTCCTCATACCCTCATAAGTGTTTACTTTGTAACCCTTAATCCATCCCTCTAAGTTTTTCAACCCTTCACTCACCCAGGTAGCCCAAGGGGTACCATCATGCTTTTTGAGGGTTCTAAACCTCTTAAGATACTGGGAAGGGGTCTTCCCGAATCTAGCTATCAAAGCTAGTTTCACACTTTCGTAATCCGTCTTATCCGCCTCTCCCAACTCCATTACCACATCAGTTGCAACAGGAGGGAGCCTAGAGAACAACCAGGGAAGTAAATCATTCCCAGTGATGTCCTGGAGCCCATGATTGTACTCAAACAGTTTCAACCAATCCAACACATCCAATCTTGGTTCATACATACCCACTAATTCCTTCGGCATCCAGGGTCTTTTGGGACTGGAGCTCCTAGAGGAACCAGAGGAGAGAGAAGCATTTTCCATAGACAACTTTTTCATCTGTAACTCGTGATTAAGTTCTATTTCCCTGAGTCTCAACTCAGCTTGCTTCTGCTCAGCCTGGGCATTCATACGTCTGAACTCGAGCTCTTGGTTTCGTTCAGATTGAGCCAAGAACCGTTTGTATTCTAATTCGAGCTTCATTTTTTCAAGTTCAAAATAAGCAGGGTTACTTGTTGGACCTGGTATGGGCCCCGTAGGTACAGCTGGTAAGGCAGGTAGAGGAGCAGGGGAGACAGTTTTGTTAGCCTCTCCGTCCTCGTCAGCCTCTTCATCGCTATCATCAGAATTACAATTTAGATCAACACCATCACTGTTATCTACATTTGCTGGAGAAATTGGTTCCTCTAAACAAGTACCCAGACTTTGGTTCGCCAGCAATCTTTCTATTAATTCTAACTTCTTGCCTCTTACAGAAAGATTCTCTTGCCTACAGAGAGCTTGCAAACTCTCAGTATTTTCACCTGACAAGGTCTCTTGACTGTAAGTTTCCATCGTAGACATGTTTTTGAAAGTTGCTTTTTAGTGCTAAGCTTTGTGGTTAGTTATCCTAAAGTGTTGAAAATCACTCTAAACTGTATACTCGATACAAATCCCACCGCTGTACACCAGTGTTAGGTGGAAACCTGTGCAGTTCCCACTGGGACCACTGCAAAAGATTTATGACTACAGGTTTTTGGCAGTAAACCCACTTGGTAGCAGGCTGTACCACACAGATTCACTTGGTAGCTGTGGCTGAGCAGACAGGCTTCCCTCAAGAAGAGTTAAGCAGTATGTGGAGTATACAATATACGCCAATTCTTCACAGTAAGACAAGCAAACACGCAACGAGGCTCAGTGTAAAGATAGTAAGGTATTTATTTATAACAAAACATCTATCAAAAACACTATGGCCCTATCACGGCAAACAAATCAAATACAATTACTCTACGAAGAAGAAACGATCAATCCCCCTAGCAATATTTCGACAAGTCTAGGTTCTACCGGCACCACTTATTTGAGACAGAGGTGTATGCCTCAACCTAGATGGCACTCTAATATTAGTTAGGACGGGAGAGAAAAATAAGCAGGTTACAAAATCAACACAGTTCAATACTTCACGGGAAAAATGCAAGGCAAGAAGGCAAGAACCACAATAGATCATAAAGTTCAGAGGCCAGGCCCACTCGGAGAGAGGCAAGGCGATATGTCCCAAAAGTCTCTTGTGGAGAAGCGTTTGAGTCTTTGTAGCAAATTGTTATCGGCAGATTGAACTAGTTCAGAACAATACGTGAGAAAGCTTGGAGGTGACCCAACGGAAAGGAGAGGATTAAGACACCTCACTCGAACCGATCGAAAGGGAAGCCAGGCGGACACGGTACCTTGTTTGTGGAGAGACAGCTCCGGTGGGGGCAGTTGTTCCTGGTGGTGGATGCACGTTGGGTCTTTGCCAAGAGTAGAGATGATCTTGTCGTCGAAGAAAAGTGAAGTCCGGTGCACCACCAGGGAAGAGACCAGCCGCGGAGTGCTCCGTCACAAGGCACCACCTTTTGGTCACGGTACAGGGGTAGTGGCTATCCGGTTGCCGAGGTGCTCTGCACGGGCAATTCGACCACTGCGTCCTGAGGCGAATCAAAAGCAAAGGGGACTGGTTTTTCCCACCAGTCAGGGGAAGAGACTCTCCGGCAGGGAGATCTCCTCTGTCGTCGGTATGTGGTGAGTCGGATCCGCAGGGCTCCACCGGAGTTGTCGTCGTGCAGGTCGGCTCAGCGTTACCCTCGTCGGATTCTTAGGTCCTGTGGCGACTTCTGAAGATCCAGTCCCAAAAGCCCTGCTTTTATGCAGAAAAACCCCGTTCATTCAGCCTAGCTGTCAATCAACACATGCTAAGTGGTGAGCGGGGAGGCTCACCACTTGGGCCAATCACTCTAGAGTGCGACCGGAGTTGGCAAGGTAACTCGGTCCAGGGTGCCTAAACCCCCTCCCACACCCTTGTGGTAACCCAGACAGAATGGCACCACTTTGGAGGGTCTCTGTACAGAGGCCCGCCAAAAGTGGAACAAAGGGCTCAACTTTTGGTTTAGGAGTCACAGAGATGAACACAGACGCCATTTTAAAAACCGAGTTCTGGCAGAAAATACCATCCGATAGACTTATTTAAGATAAGTAGACCGGTGGTATGTTAGAGATTAACGAGAAACAGTATCAATCTCCAACAATGGGAAGAATCCCATAGGGTTATGTTCGGGGTCGAACATAACAAGTAGTTTCCACTGCCACCAGCCAAAACTCGACGAGGGGGGGCGGGACAGTGTCCCCTCGAATAACAGATCCAGGAGTAATCGAATTACCCCTACTAGTACGTCCACAATAAGATGGTTTGTACTAGTTCTGTTAGTAAATTTAGGTCTAGTAAAGCCAATGGTGACTTTACATGCCCCGGGAGACAGTAGTCAGTCCCCGGGTATGGAGTCTATGATGGAGGTCCGCTAGGACGCCCCAGTGTTACGGCACGTAGGGTACGGTGTAACACACATAGCAAAACATATGATACACTATGGAGTAAAAGACCCCATAGCCCATAGAGGCACGTAGGGTACGGTGTAACACACATAGCAAAACATATGAGACCCTATGGAGTAAAAGACCCCATAGCCCATAGAACACATTGACAATCAAAGGAATTACACACATTCATGTCCAAGAGTGGGAAAAAAGAGTCTCACTCTTGGCAGGATGGAAAAAACAAACTCCAGAAATCCAGCAAAGTGGCTGGGGGACTCACTAGGTTAGGAAATTCAGCCTAAACAGAGAATTCTCCCTAGCACTCGCCCCCCCCAGACTAAGGGACAGTTGGATTTAATCCACTCCTGGATGAATCTCATACCTCTAGTCGATGACATACATCCTAGAGAGACCATCAGCATTTTGGTGGTGACACCCTGACCTGTGCTCAATGGTGAAATCAAACCATTGCAGGCAGATCGACCATCTCAATAGTTTTGGGTTTTCCCCTTTCATTTGCATTAACCATCTCAAGGGTTGGTGGTCAGTCTGAATGACAAAAGTAGAACCATACAAGTACGGCCTAAACTTCTTCAGAGCCCACACGATAGCAAAGCACTCTCTTTCGATTGTTGCCCACCTTGTTTCAGGATCCTTCAGCTTGCGACTGATGAAGCAAACGGTGTGCTCTCTACCTTTCCCATCCAGTTGACTGAGTACGGCACCTATTCCTACATTTGAAGCATCTGTCTGCACAATGAAGTGTTGGCGGTAATCAGGAGCTCTGAGTACTGGGGCTTGGCAAAGAGCCTTTTTCAGGTTTTCAAAAGCCTGATTGCACTCCTCGTTCCATCTAACCATTTTAGGAAATTTGGGCGAGGAGATGACATTCAGTGGAGAAGCTATGGTCCCATAGTTCTCTATGAATTTCCTGTAATACCCAGTGAGGCCTAGGAAGGCTCTCACTTGGGTTTGAGTAGTAGGTGTTGTCCAATTTTGCACAGCTTCAATCTTACTGAGCAAAGGCCTTATTTCTCCACCTCCTACCTTTGTCCAAGATAGACTACCTTACTCTGTCCAATTTGGCATTTACTCGCCTTTATGGTCAGATTGGCTCGTCCAAGAGCCTGCAAAACATCTCTCAGGTGGGTTACATGTTCTTCCCAGGAATTGCTGAACACTGCGATGTCATCCAAGTATGCCATGCAGAAGTCCTCCATCCCATTCAGAACCTAGTTTACCACCCGTTGAAACGTAGCAGGTGCATTCTTCAATCCGAAAGGCATTACCTTAAACTGGTATAAGCCAACGTGGGTAGAAAATGCAGTTTTCTCCTTGGCATGGTCTGTCAGGGCTATTTGCCAATAGCCTGACGTCAAGTCAAATGTGCTGAGAAACTTGGCGGCGCCATGTTTATCCACCAACTCATCTGTTCTTGGCAAAGGGTGGGCATCAGTCTTGGTGACTGCATTAAGAGCTCTATAATCCACGCAGAATCTAAGTTCTTTAGATCCGGCCTTTGGTACTAACACAACTGGGCTAGACCATGGACTAGTAGAGGGCTCTATTACCCCGAGATCAAGCATCTTGCTGACCTCACCTTTGATGTGGATTTGTACGTTCTCTGACATTCGGTATCCTCTGCTTTTGACCGGCAGACAGTCACCAGTGAGTATGTCGTGCTGGCCCCAAGGGGTCAAGCCTGATGAAAGCGAGAACAGAGAGGCAAACTGATTCAACATAGATTTGCACTCTTCTTGTTGCTCGGGTGTCAGATTGGAGGAGAGATTTACTACTTTAATTTTTTCATCTAAAGGTAAGCCTCTGAGAAGATCCGGAAGAGCTTCACTCTCTTCTTCTTCCTCGGATGATGCTAGATGCAACGTTCCTACATCGGGTCTTGAGACATACGCTTTGAGTCGGTTGGTGTGGAAGACTGTCGGCACTTCCTTGGGATTGCCCAAGTCCACCAGATAGTTGACCTCTCCGAGTTTACCCACGACTCTGAAGGGTCCCATCCACTTATCTTGCAAGGCCCTCTGCCTTGTTGGGATCATAACGAGAACGAGCTGGTCTTGAGCGAACTCAACCATGTTAGCCTTTTGATCGTGCCAGTGCTTGACCAATGCTTGTCCAGCTTTCAAGTTATCGCTTGCTTCCGTCATCATGTGCGACATTCTCCTCCGGTGACCTATCACGTAGTCAGTCACTCTGATTGGCTTGGGGGAAGGAGCACTCTCCAACCCCTCCTTAATCAGGGCCAATGGACCTCTGACGGGATGACCATAGAGAAGCTCGAAGGGAGAGTAACCTACTCCCTCCTGAGGGACTTCTCTATAAGCGAAGAGAAGGCATGGCAGTAGAAGGTCCCACTTACGTTTAAGGGGTTCTTCTAAAGCACCTATCATGCTCTTCATGGTTCGGTTGAACCATTCTACCAACCCATTGGTTTGTGGGTGGTAAGCTGTTGAGAACTTGTAAGTAACTCCACAGGTTTTCCACATGGCTTTCATGTAGTGGGACATAAAGTTTGACCCCCTGTCAGAGATTACTTCCTTAGGAAACCCGACCCTAGTAAAAATACCAAGGAGGGCCTTAGCCACAGCCGGAGCTGTAACAGTCCTCATAGGAATTGCCTCAGGATACCTAGTAGCATGGTCTACTACAACAAGTATAAACCTGTTGCCTGAGGAGGTTGGAGGATCAAGGGGACCAACAATGTCAATCCCTACTCTCTCAAATCGGACTCCCACGACTGGGAGAGGCACTAAAGGTGCCACATTCTTGGAGCCAACCTTACCAGAGGTCTGGCAGGTGTGGCAGCTCCTGCAGTGTTTTTCCACTTCGGCCCCCATCTTCGGCCAATAGAAGTAGAGAGAGAGCCTTTCCTTAGTCTTCTTGAAACTCAAGTGACCAGCCAAAGGAATCTTTTGGGCTAACTGCAAGAACTGTGGTCTGTTCTCTTGGGGTACTACAAGTCGTTTGTAGTCTCCAGGTGCAGACTCGGTCGGTTCACTGTAGAAGAGGCCATCTTCCCAGTGCAACCTGTATTTCCCAGGCTCTTGCCCTTCAGCCTGAGCTTTTGCCTGGTGGCGAAGACCTTCCAGATTTGGACATTCCCTCTGTCCCTTACTGATGTCTGCCCTGCTGGGTCCACCTTCTACCAGTAAAGACTGCAGCTCAGGATGGTCAACAGGATCCAGATCTCCAATGAGTTCCTGGCCTTCCATTAGCTCTTCCTCAGAGTCTAATTCTACCACACAGGGTTGTACCTCCCTCTCAGCCTCGGCTGGAGGTGGAGTTACGGGTGTAACTTTGGACAACCGCGGGGAAGTCCGTGTTGGCTGCACTGGAATGCTGGCTGCTGGTTTCGGGATAGAAGTCTTAGGTTGCCCTTTCGCTTCTGATTTCTTGGAGACAGCGGCCGACAATTCCAGTGGAGCAGGAGTGATTTCTTTCTTCATCATCTCCTGGAGAGTACCGCGCATGGTCCTCTCTCTTGCAGGTCTGGTTAGCTCCTGTTACCATTTACTAGGAGGTCTGGGAGTATGCGATACAACTCCGAGAGTTTTCAAATCGTTACCCAACAGTACGCTTCCTGGTACCTCACTCTGTATGCTGACAGGTATCTTCACAGTCATGTCGTTACACTGGATGAGAACTGGTATTTGGGGAAGCATCTGCACAGGCCCTTCAGCTAACTTGGTGAGGCGTTTGGGTGCCTTAGCAACATCCTCAGCCTGAAAAAATGATTTATCCATCACAGCTATGCTGGCCCCAGTGTCCCTAATGGCAGGAGTCTCCTGACCATTCACCTGGACACTGTCCTTATAATACTCTTTAGTATTATCGGGGATAGAATTATAGACATCTAAATTTGTTTTTCCCACAACCCCAGAGATACTAAAGAAACGCTGGCTGAGACTCCAATGGGTTCATCAGCTAGCAGTAGAAAGTTTCCACTTGCCATTTGGACTTCCTCCTCTGGAGCGAAGGCTAAGGAGACAAGCTGGACCCCTGAAGGTTTACCCTTACATCTGGGATCTCCTTTCATGTGGTCAGTCGAGCCACAAACAAAGCATTTACCGAATGCTTTCTGGAATGGTGGCTTGTTCTGACCTCCTTCGGTTTGGCACCAGAAGACACACTATTCTGCTGTGGTTTTCCTTGTGGCTTATCCTTCTGGTTTTGTTTGGGGCCCTCTTTGGAATTTGAGCTATTAGAATTCTCTTTTGAGTCTTTTTTAGGCTGTTTTCCCTCATCCTTTTTCAGAGTTGCCCCAGAATCCTTATGAGTAGCCCTGTTGGCCACCCATAAGTCAGCAGCCTTAGCTAGCTTCCGGGAATCCAATTCCTTCGAATCAGCCAAGTGCTGTTTGAGCTCAGGAGAACAGGCATCATAAATAGGCTCCAACATAAAAAGATTCCTCATACCCTCATAAGTGTTCACTTTGTAACCCTTAATCCATCCCTCTAAGTTTTTCAACCCTTCACTCACCCAGGTAGCCCAAGGGGTACCATCATGCTTTTTGAGGGTTCTAAACCTCTTAAGATACTGGGAAGGGGTCTTCCCGAATCTAGCTATCAAAGCTAGTTTCACACTTTCGTAATCCGTCTTATCCGCCTCTCCCAACTCCATTACCACATCAGTCGCAACAGGAGGGAGCCTAGAGAACAACCAGGGAAGTAAATCATTCCCAGTGATGTCCTGGAGCCCATGATTGTACTCAAACAGTTTCAACCAATCCAACACATCCAATCTCGGTTCATACATACCCACTAATTCCTTCGGCATCCAGGGTCTTTTGGGACTGGAGCTCCTAGAGGAACCAGAGGAGAGAGAAGCATTTTCCATAGACAACCTTTTCATCTCTAACTCGTGATTAAGTTCTATTTCCCTGAGTCTTAACTCAGCTTGCTTCTGCTCAGCCTGGGCATTCATCCGTCTGAACTCGAGCTCTTGGTTTCGTTCAGATTGAGCCAAGAACCGTTTGTATTCTAATTTGAGCTTCATTTTTTCAAGTTCAAAATAAGCAGGGTTACTTGTGGGACCTGGTATGGGCCCCGTAGGTACAGCTGGTAATGCAGGTAGAGGAGCAGGGGAGACAGTTTTGTTAGCCTTTCCGTCCTCGTCAGCCTCTTCATCGCTATCATCAGAATTACGATTTAGATCAACACCATCACTGTAATCTTCTTTTGCTGGAGAAATTGGTTCCTCTGAACCAGTACCCAGACTTTGGTTCGCCAGCAATCTCTCTATTAATTCTAACTTCTTGCCTCTTGCAGAATGATTCTCTTGCCTACAGAGAGCTCGCAAACTCTCAGTATTTTCACCTGACAAGGACTCTTGACTGTAAGTTTCCATCGTAGACATGTTTTTGAAAGTTGCTTTTTAGTGCTAAGCTTTGTGGTTAGTTATCCTAAAGTGTCGAAAAGCACTCTAAACTGTATACTCGATACAAATCCCACCGCTGTACACCATTGTTAGGCGGAAACCTGTGCAGTTCCCTCTGGGACCACTGCAAAAGATCTAGGACTACAGGTGTTTGGCAGTAAACCCACTTGGTAGCAGTCTGTACCACACAGATTCACTTGGTAGCTGTGGCTGAGCATACAGGCTTCCCTCAAGAAGAGTTAAGCAGTATGTGGAGTATACAATATAAGGCAATTCTTCACAGTAAGACAAGCAAACACGCAACGAGACTCAGTGTAAAGATAGTAATCCTCTCCCTTCCCCCCACCCACCCCCTCCTCCTCTCCCTTCCCCCCACCCACCCACCCCCTCCTCCTCTCCCTTCCCCCCACCCACCCCCTCCTCCTCTCCCTTCCACCCACCCACCCACCCCCTCCTCCTCTCCCTTCCCCCCACCCACCCACCCCCGCCTCCTCTCCCTTCCCCCACCCACCCACCCCCTCCTCCTCTCCCTTCCGCCCACCCACCCACCCCTCCTCCTCTCCCTTCCGCCCACCCACCCACCCCTCCTCCTCTCCCTTCCGCCCACCCACCCACCCCTCCTCCTCTCCCTTCCCCCCACCCACCCACCCCCTCCTCCTCTCCCTTCCCCCAACCCACCCACCCCCTCCTCCTCTCCCTTCCCCCACCCCCTCCTCTCCCTTCACCCACCCACCCCCTCCTTTCCCCACCCCTTTCCAACCACGCCCCTCCTCTCCTTACACCACCCATCTACCCCCATCCTCTCCCTACCTCCACCCACCCCCCACTCCCTACCCCCACTGACCCATACCCGTCCTCACCCTACCCACACCCACCCAACCCCCTCCTTTCCCTCCCTCTGACCCACCTCCAATCCCTTTGAGCCATCCACCCACCCCACTCCTCTCCCTAGTCCCAACCACCTGCCACCCTCTCCCTACCCCACCAAAACCCCTCCTCTCCCTACCCCATCCACCCCCACATCCTCCCTTCCCCAAGCAACTCACCCCCTCTACCAACCCCCACCCACTCCCCTCCTCTACCAACCCCCACCCAAGCCCCTCCTCTCCCTACCTCACTGTTAGGCGGAAACCTGTGCAGTTCCATCTGGGACCACTGCAAAAGATTTAGGACTACAGGTGTTTGCCAGTAAACCCACTTGGTAGCCGTCTGTACCACACAGATTCACTTGGTAGCTGTGGCTGAGCAGTCAGACTTCCCTCAAGAAGAGTTAAGCAGTATGTGGAGTATACAATATAGGGCAATTCGTCACATTAAGACAAGCAAACACGCAACGAGTCTCAGCGTAAAGATAGTAAGGTATTTATTTATAACAAATCATCTATCAAAAACACTATGGCACTATCACGGCAAACAAATCAAATACAATTACTCTACGAAGAAGAAACGATCAATCCCCCTAGCAATATTTCGACAAGTCTAGGTTCTACCGGCACCACTTATTTGCAGACAGAGGTGTATGCCTCAACCTAGATGGCACTCTAATATTAGTTAGGATGGGAGAGAAAAATAAGCAGGTTATGAAATCAACACAGTTCAATACTTCACGGGAAAAATGCAAGGCAAGAAGGCAAGAACCACAATAGATCATAAAGTTCAGAGGCCAGGCCCACTCGGAGAGAGGCAAGGCGATATGTCCCAAAAGTCTCTTGTGGAGAAGCGTTCGAGTCTTTGTAGCAAATTGTTATCGGCAGATTGAACTAGTTCAGAACAATACGTGAGAAAGCTTGGAGGCGACCCAACTGAAAGGAGAGGATTAAGACACCTCACTCGAACCGATCAAAAGGGAAGCCAGGCGGGCACAGTACCTTGTTTGTGGAGAGACAGCTCCGGCGGGGGCAGTTGTTCCTGGTGGTGGATGCACGTCGGTCTTTGCCAAGAGTAGAGATGATCTCGTCGTCGAAGAAAAGTGAAGTCCGGTGCACCACCAGGGAAGAGACCAGCCGCAGAGTGCTACGTCACAAGGCACCACCTTTTGGTCACAGTACAGGGGTAGTGGCTATCCGGTTGCCGAGGTGCTCTGCACGGGCAATTCGACCACTGCGTCCTGAGGCGAATAAAAAGCAAAGGGGACTGGTTGTTCCCACCAGTCAGGGGAAGAGACTCTCCGGCAGGGAGATCTCCTCTGTCGTCGGGAAGTGGTGAGTCGGTTCCGCAGGGCTCCACCGGAGGTGTCGTCGTGCAGGTCGGCTCAGCGTTACCCTCGTCGGATTCTTAGGTCCTGTGGCAACTTCTGAAGATCCAGTCCCAAAAGCCCTGCTTTTATGCAGAAAACCCCCATTCATTCAACCTAGCTGTCAATCAACACATGCTAAGTGGTGAGCGGGGAGGCTCACCACTTGGGCCAATCACTCTAGAGTGCAACCGGAGCTGGCAAGGCAACTCGGTCCAGGGTGCCTAAACCCCCTCCCACACCCTTGTGGTAACCCAGACAGAATGGCACCACTTTGGAGGGTCTCTGTACAGAGGCCCGCCAAAAGTGGAACAAAGGGCTCAACCTTTGGTTTAGGAGTCACAGAGACGAACACAGACGCCATTTTAAGAACCGAGTTCTGGCAGAAAATACCATCCGATAGACTTATTTAAGATAAGTAGACCGGTGGTATGTTAGAGATTAACGAGAAACAGTATCAATCTCCAACAATGGGAAGAATCCCATAGGGTTATGTTCGGGGTCGAACATAACAAGTAGTTTCCACTGCCACCAGCCAAAACTCGACGAGGGGGGACGGGACAGTGCCCCCTCGAATAACAGATCCAGGAGTAATCGAATTACCCCTACTAGTACGTCCACAATGAGATGGTTTGTACTAGTTCTGTTAGTAAATTTAGGTCTAGTAAAGCCAATGGTGACTTTAGATGCCCGGGGAGACAGTAGTCAGTCCCCGGGTATGGAGTCTATGTTGGAGGTCCGCTAGGACGCCCCAGTGTTACGGCACGTAGGGTACGGTGTAACACACATAGCAAAACATATGAGACCCTATGGAGTAAAAGACCCCATAGCCCATAGAACACATTGACAATCAAAGGAATTACACACATTCATGTCCAAGAGTGGTAAAAAAGAGTCTCACTCTTGGCAGGATGGAAAAAACAAACTCCAGAAATCCAGCAAAGCTGCTGGGGGACTCACTAGGTTAGGAAATTCAGCCTAAACAGAGAATTCTCCCTAACACTCACCCAAGCCCCTCCTCTCACTACCCCCACCCACCCAAAACCCTCCTCTCCCTACCCCCACCCAACACACACAAACCCACACCTCCTACCCCCACCCACTACCACCATCCTCTCCCCACCCCATCTTCTCCCTACCCCAACCCCCTTCCCTTTCCCTAGCCCCACCCACCCCCTCCTAGCCCTACCTCCAACCACCCCCTCTCCCTACCCCCACACACCCAGTCCCCTCAGCCAACCTGGCCCACACTCCCACCCTCCTCTCCCTACCCCCACCCCCTTCCTCTACCTATCCCAACCCACCCTCTCCTCTAACTCCCCCCACACAGCCACCCCCTCCTCTCCCTACCCCCAACCATGCGCGCCCTTCTCTCCCTACACCCACCCAAACACCTCCTCACCCTACCCCACCAACCACCCCTCCAATCCTACCCCACTCACCCCCTCCTCTCTCTACACACACCCACCTGTCCCTACACCCACCAACCCCCCACCTCTCCCTACCCCCATCCACCCATCCCCCTCCTCTACCTACCGCCAACCATCCACCCCCTCCCCTCCCTACCCTCACCCTTCCACCCCCCTCCAATCCCTACCCCTTTGCACCACTCCCCTCCTTTCCCTACACCCACCCACCCCCAGCCTATCCCTACCCCCTCCCACTCCCCTCCTTTACCTACGCTCATCCAGCCACCTGTCCCTACCCCAGAACCATACCCTCACCCACCCACCCCCCTCCTCTCCCTACAGACAACCAACCCACTGTCCTCTCTGCCCTACCCCCACACACCCCGCCCCGTCCCGTCCATACACCCACCCACCGACCACCCTTCCTTTCCATACCCCCACCCACCTGCCCTCCTCTCCCTACCACACCCACCTACCACCCTTCCTCTCCCTACGCCCACCCACCCCCTCCTCTCCCTACCCTCACCTTGTCCTCTCCATATCCCCACCAAGCACGCCACCTCTCCCTACCCCCTCCTACCCATTTCCATTCCCCATCCACCCCCTTTCCCTGTATCCTAACTGACCCCCTCCTCTCCCCACCCCACCCACCTACCATATTCCTATACCCACCCCCTCCACTCCTTACCCCCCTCTCCCAACCCCTCCTCTCCCAACACCCTCCCACCCCCTTCCTCTCCCTATCAACACCCACCTACCCCCTCATCTCCCTGCCCCCACTCACCCCCTATCCTTACCTCCACCCACCCACCTTTCCCTACACCCACCCCCCTCCAATCCATACCCCACCCACTTCACTCCTCTCCCATCCCTCCACTCACACCCCTTCTCTCCCTACCCACACCCACCCACCTGTCCCTACCCCCACCCACTCCCTTCCTCTATCTACCCCAGCCACCCAACCCCCTCCTCTTCCTACCCCAGCCACCCACCCCCTGCTCTCACTACCCGCCCTCTTCTCCCTTCCCCCAATCCCGCTCTCCCTACCCCACCCACACAACCCCCTCATCTCCCTACAAACTACCCCTCTCCCCACACCCACCCACACACTAACCCTCTCCCTACACCCACCCACCCACTACCTCCCTCTCCCTACCCACCCTCATATCCCTACCCCCACCCACCCCTACCCACCCTCATATCCCTACCCCCACCCACCCCCCTCCTATCCCTACTCCACCCACCTCACTCCACTCCTGACCCCCACTCACCCCCTTTCTCTCCTTATCCACACCCACCCACCTGTCCGTACCCCCATCCACCCCCTCCTCTCCCTACCCCAACCCAACCCCTACCTCTACCTACCCCCACCCAACCCCCTCCTCTCGCTACCCCCACCCACCCACCCCCTCCTCTTGCAACCCCCACCCACCCATCCCTCCTCCTCTCCTTATCTGCACCCACCCCCCTCCTAGCCCTACCCCCATCCACCTCACTCCTCTCCCTACCTCCACTCACCCCCTCCTCTCCCTACCCCCACTCACCCCCTTCTCTCCCTACCTACACCCACCCAAGGGTCCCTACCACACCTACCCCCCTCCTTGCCCACCACACCACACCTTCTCCCAACCCCTCACCCGGCCTCTCCTCTCCATACCCCCACCTATCCAACCCCTACTCTCCCTACCCACCCTCTTCTCCCTACCACCAACACCCACCACCCTCTCGGTACCCCCACCCACACAACTCCCTCCTCTCTCTACCCACAACCACCCACTACTCCTCTCACTACCGCCCCCCCAGCCACCCTCCTATCCCTACCCCCACCCACCTCACTCCTCTCTCTACCCCCACTCACCCCCTTCCTTTCCCTATCCACACCTAACCATCTCTCCCCACCCCACCCACCCAAACCCCTCCTCTCCCTACCCCCACCCACCTACCCCCTCCTCTCCCTACCTTCAACCATCCATCCTCCTCCTCTCCCTATCCCCAACCACTCCCCTATCCTCCCTAACACCACCCTCCCAACCCCCACCACTCCTTACAAACACTCACCCACCCCCCTTCCTCTCCCTACCCACACCCACCTACCCTCCTATACCTACACCCACCCACCCTGCTCCTCCTCCTATCCCCACCACCCCCTCCTCTCCCTACCCCCTCCACTCTCTACCCCCAGCCACCCACCCCCCCTCCTCTCCCTACCTTCAACCATCCACCCCCCTCCTCTCCCTACCAAACTCCCACCCTCCCAACCACCACCACTCCTTACAAACACCCACCCACCCCCACTTCCTCTCCCTACCCCCATACACCCACCCACCCTTCTCTACCTACCCACACCCACATCCCCTCCTATTCCTACTCCCACTAACTCTGTTCCTCCTCCTATCCCCACCCACTCCCTCTTCTCCCTACCCCCTCCTCTAACTACCCCTACCATCCACCCCCCTTTACTTCCTACCCCCACATCCCCCACCACCGCTACCCCCACCCACCATCCCTCTCTGCTCTTGACCAACACCCACCCACCCCCTTCTCTCCCTACCGGCCCTCTTCTCCCTACCCCTACACACCCACCACCCTCTCCCTAACCCACCCACCCACTACCCCTCTCCCTACAACCACCCACAACCTCTTCTCCCTACCCCCACCCCCTCCTCTCCCTACCCTCACCTACCCAACCCCCTTCTCTCCCTCCCTCCCCCGCCCACCCCTCTTCTCCCTACTCCAACCCAACCACACCCCTCCACTTGCTACCCCCACCACCCATCCCTCCTCCTATCCCTACCCTCGATCACCCACCCTCCCCTCTCTACCCTACCAACCCCCCCCACCGCTACCCCCACCCACCATCCCTCTCTGCTCTTGACCAACACCCACCCACCCCCTTCTCTCCCTACCGGCCCTCTTCTCCCTACCCCTACACACCCACCACCCTCTCCCTAACCCCACCCACACACCTCCCTCCTCTCCTAACCCCCACTCACCCACCACCCTATCCCTACCCCCACCTACCCAGCCCCCTCCTCTCCCTACCCCCACCCCTCTCACGTTCATACCCCCACCGAACCTCCACCTCCCTCTACCCCCTCCTAACCTCTTCCTCTCCCCACCCCCTTTTCCAGTTTTCACAACTGACCCCCACCTCTCCCCACACCCCACCCAACATACTCCTATCCCTACCCCCACCCACTGCCACTCACTATCCCCATTCTCCCAACCCCTTTTCTCCCTACATGCACCTACCCACCCCCCTCCTTTCCCTACCCCACCCACCCACACTCCCTCATCTCCCTACTCCCACCCACCCCATCCTATCCCTACCTCAAACCACCCCCGCACTCTACCCCCACACACCCATCCCCCACTCCCTACCCTGACCCACACTCCCACCTGCCTCTTCCTACCCCCACCCCCTTCTGCTCTGTATCCCCGCCCACACCCTCCTCCCCCTCCCTCACCCAGCCATCCCCCTCCTCTCCCTTCCCCAACCACCCACCTCCCAACCCCCATCCTCACCCTACCACTAACCAACACCCCTCCCCTCCCTAACCACGCCCTCCCACGCCCTCCTCTCCCTAAATCCCACCCAGCCACCCCCTCCTCTCCCTACCCCAACCACCCACCTCCTCCTCTCCCTACCCCCACCCAACTCCCATCCTCACCCTACCTCTAACCAACACCCCTTCCCTCCCTAACCACGCCCTCCCACCCCCTGCTCTCCCTACCCCCACCCAACCCCCCTCCTCACCCTACCTGTAACCAACACCCCTCCCCTCCCTAACCACGCCCTCCCACCCCCTCCTCTCCCTACACCCACCGCCCCCTCCAATCCCTACCCCACTCACCTCACTCCTCTCCCTACCCCCCACTCACCCCCTCCTCTCCCTACCCACACCCACCTGTCCCTACCCCCACCCACCCCCTCCTCTCCCTACCCACACCCACCCACCCCTTCCTCTCCCTACCCAGGCCCACCCATCCCCCTCCTCTTTCTATCGCTGACCACCCACCCCTTCCTCTCCCTACCCCCACCCACCCACCTGCCCTCTTCTCCCTACCCCAACCATCCCTGCTCCTCCCCCTACCCTCACCCACCCCCCTCCTCTCCCTACACCCCACCTCTCCTTACCCCCACCCACTCACACCTCTTCCTACCCCACTGCTTTTCCCTGTATCCCAACTGACCCCCTACCTCTCCCCACCCCCACCCACCACTCTCATATCTCTACCACACCCCCCTCCTCTCACTACCCCCACTCTCCCAACCCCCTCATCTCCCTACTCCCACCTACCCCTTCCTATCCCTACCTCCACCCACCCCCTCTCCCTACCCCCACACACCCAAACCCCTGTCCCTACCCTGACCCACACTCCCACCCTCCTCGTCCTACCCGCACCTCCTTCCTCTCCCTACCCCAACCACCCACCCCCAACCTCTCCCTACCCCCACACAACCCCTCCTCACCCTACCCCCAACCAACCAACCCCCCTCCCCTCCCTAACTACACCCTTCCACCCCCTTCCTCTCCCTACACCCTCCCCCTTCCTGTCCCTACCACCACCCAATGACCCCTCTCCCTTCAACCACCCACCCCCCTCAAATCCCTAACCCCACCTACCTCACTCCTTTCCCCACCCCCCCTTCCTTTCCCTATCCACACCTAACCATCTCTCCCCACCCCCACCCCCCACCTACCCCTCTCCTATCCCTAACTCCCACCCCCTGATTCTCCCTTCCCCCACTCACCCCCTTCCTCTCCCTATCCACACCTAACTACCTCTCCCTACCCCCACCCACCCAACCCCCTCCTCTCCCTACCTTCAACCATCCATCCCCCTCCTTTCCCTACCCCCACCCACCCATCCACCCACCCACCGACTCCCCTACCCTCCCTACTGCCACCCCCCAACCCCCACCACTCCTTACAAACACCCACCCACCCCCCTTCCTCTCCCTACTCCCATACACCCAAACCCACACCCACCTCCCCTCCTATACCTACCCCCACCCACCCTGTTCCTCCTCCTATCCCCACCCACCCCCCCTCCTCTCCCTAACCCCTCCTCTCCATACCCCTGCCCACCCACCCCCTCCTCTCCCTACCTTCAACCATTCATCCTCCTCCTCTGCCTAACCCCACCCACCCCCCCTAACCCCACCCTACCAACCCCCACCACTCCTTACAAACACCCACCCCCTTCCTCTTCCTACCCCCATACACCCACCCGTCCTTCTCTCCCTATACACTCCCACCTCCACTCCTATTCCTACTCCCACCAACCCTGCTCCTCCTCTTATCCCCACCAACCCCCCTCCTTTCCCTACCCCCTCCTCTAACTACTCATACTCATCCACCCCCCTTTACTCCCTACTCCCACCCTCCCCACCTCCTCCTCTCCCTACCCCACCCACCCATGAAGGCGAGCGTCCCCAGATAGCACGATCCTCCCCACAATGAGAGACAATAATGGACTCTCCCAAGATGGGAATGAGGCTAAGACAAAGTGCGGGTCAGCTTAATGGGAGTTTATATAAGTCGAAATAGGGCATGCAAAGGACTCTGCAAACTCCGAGAGCGCTCTGTCTGACAATAGCAAAGACAGGCGTATATATTTACAAAATGTGTCATAAGAACCTACACACTATAGGGGGCACAAGTTCGTGGGGATTGGGTGGCGGCAACTAACTATAGGTGCAGCTGTGATGTGGTTTGCCGTGGTTGGTGTAGTCACTGGTTACCCACGTGGGCCGTGCCGGGCAGGTCAGCTGGGCTCATCCGGGCAGTGTTGTTGTGCCAGCCATGACCAGTGTCAGTGATGAACGTCTTTCTTGGCTTTCTGCCCTAAGGCCACGCACACCGCATTCATTCAATATTGCAATATTATCTTCCCCGGTAAATCTTCCAATAGGTTATTCTACAGGTTAATGCAACACAGGAGGAATGAACCTAGAGTGGGGTCTTTTGGTGATACATCAATACATGGTTACCATCGTCCTGTTGACCGGGTATCATAGGTCGCAAGGTTGGGTCCCAGGGCAAGGGGCGAGCTGTCCAAGTTATCATGTCTCGTTAGAAGTCATTATGAATGTGTTCCTACAGTGTTGCTATAATATTGGGTGTCCTAATTTTACAGGGGCCATTAACCTGGGGTGAGCAGGTGGGTCGTGGAGCCTAAGAAAGGGCACCTTCGGGCCTTCGTTTATGGCCGGGGTTTACTGCTGGGTTGTAAATAATTCAGGTGGCTGGCCGCGGCCCTGGGAGCTGCGGGGGAACGTGAATGTTTGAAGCGGCTCCAGCCGAATTGGGGGAGGTGAAGCAGAGCAGCACAGGCCTCTGCTTTCCGTCTGGCAGGCTTCAATGGGGAGGAAGGGGGAATGGCCTTGGATATGCCCACAATGGTATTTTCCTCGTGTGTTGCAGATTTTGTGGAAGAGGCATAAACATTCATATAATGTACAATACTCATTGAGTCTTTTCAAAGCTTATGTTTTCTACATTGTTAGTGCCTTTACATAGCCATTTCAAATGCGTTACCTAAACCCATTTTGCAATTGATAACTATATGTTAAGTATTTAACAACCACAACATTTTGTTACATTTGTATACATGCACGGTAAGCGAGGTAGTAGTAAGGTTGGTGGAGCACGCAGGAACAACTGGCCAATGAGACTGATGGCAGTGACACATGGTGAGCTTGGACATTCAAATACATATTGTGCATTTTTGTGCACCATTTACATGAGCTCCCAATGGGGTTGAATTTGTCTTCCTTTGCACTCTAGCAGCATTAGTTCAGTTATGGCATGGGACCTTGGGGTGCATTCTTCTCGGCGAAACATATAACATGAAAACCCCGGGACACTTTTACCATTTGCGCATAGCTACGGGGATGTGGGTACTTCAAACAGAATGCCATATAAACACACATTCTGCCATCTTCATGGAGGTTACATGTTTTAGTCAAAAAGGTCATGGAGAGAAGAGTTTCATCACAGGTAGTTTGCTCATTAGTATTTGGGGGCTCTGCTTTTGTCAGGGTACCATTTTACAGTTCTCTTCCACCCGGCCCTGCTGGCCGGGTCATACTGAGAACAGTGATATACTGCGGAAGGTGAATGTTACAGTGTTTGCATCTAGCACTAGCTCATGTCTGTCTGATCATGGGAACGGGCTCTCAGCGAATCTGCCAGGGAGCTGCGGCCACGGGGACAAGTGAGACTCTCCAAGGGTGGGGGGCGCTCTGCGGCGCACAGGGCTCATGCCATTTTTATTTCACAAAATGGTTTCCAGGGCCTAGCTTAATACAGCATGTTTGGTCAATGTCTTCAGCCAGTGGTCCACCCGCCACCTGGGCCCTGGTGGCAGGGGGAACCCCCGACGAGCCATTGACTTCACAAGGGGGAGAGGCTGCAGGGGAGGGGGGTCTCTTGGACCAATCCTCCCATACATTTCCCCCCTTTAGTTACTTAAGTAACGAATACTGTAGCTCCCTCAACCTCTTGCGTACTTCTTCAGGTACAGCCTCATCCCATGCAGGGGTGACTTTTATGGGCATCTATGCCCTACACACTCCTCGCAGGCTTTCTCCCCTTCTAGCATACTCATCCAGGGTGCAGGTCAGATATATACAACCACCATCCTCTTCCAAATCCACCCTCACCTCCTCATACCATTCGAGTTCACGGGGCTCTTTAATTGTAGTGTGCCATAGGCTATCTACTACATCCCTGCTGTGGTATATGGGCACCATCTGGAATCTTGGCGTGTTATCTGCTCCTGTTTGTACCTGTACTTCCTGCATGTTTTGTATCGTACCGCGAGCGTTGCCCATTGTCACCATCATCATTGCACCATTTGGAACTGCGTTAGCACAACATCGAAGACCCACCTGGCACATACAAAAAATAAAAAGGAGGAACACTACTGTCGGCATCAAAAATTTAACAGTCATTCCCAGCCATGATGGGACCCAGGAGAAGATGTTGTCGAACCATGTGCTTGCTTCTGCTCCACCTTCCATTTTCATTCTTTCTCCTAGGTTATGTACGGCTTCGATCACGTGGGATAAGGAACCATTATCTGCATCTTTGTAAGGTACGAAAGTGCAGCAGGCACTTCCAATTTTTCGGCAAACACCTCCGTCCATCGCTGTTAACAGGTTTAAGACATACCAATTTTGCATGGTCATTAGTCGCAGCGCTCGCAGTTCCACTTTTATTACGTTAAATCCTTCTTCAGTGTCATTCGCCAGCTGGATCAGCTCCCAGCGTGTAATTTGGAGCCATTTTGTATTTGCTCGTGCCTGGATGCTAGGGATGAGTGAGGCAAAGAAAGTCTCTGCAGAGCTGAATAATCGATATCTGTCCGGGATCTGTGCCAGTAGCTCTGAGGATGCTTTTGATATGTAGTTCGATGATCATCTGTTTCGTGACAGCATCTCCCCCTTATTACCGGAAGACAGGACATATACTTGTGATTCTGCAGCTGGTTGGGCCTCATTCTGCTGAGGGGTCTCTCGCATTTTCTTGCTCCCATCAATGTGGCTTTCCGGTATCACCATTAGTGCGGAATGTAGGGTGGCCAATGAGCAGCTGCCACTCCAGGATTGAAGGAGGTGCAGGTATGCCTGGTTGCCACATACCCAATAAGTGTCCATGAGGGCCACTGTTCCTTTTCTCATATCCGGGATGGTGAGGGTCTTGTTGCAATTTGTGTTTACCTCCATGATAGCTTTCCCGTCTCCCTTGAAACACAGTTCATAGTTTATTTCTTTCTGTAGCTTGAAGGGCTTTTCAATGGCCGTCACCCAGGTCAATTTTGAGATGTGCTCCTTCCATACTGGTGTACATGTTTTCTCTATCCACTGCAGTTTCTCTGGTGCCACACCTCGCAGCGCTTCAGCTTTGCACATTATTTCTTCATTTTTCCACTTATTTTCGGAAAAAAATGTCCCTTGTATTATAAAGAATGGTTCTTCCAAACATATCACTCCTTCCGCTTTCGGATAGCAGGTCTTCTCATTCTGCAGCATTTTAAAAGTTACCTCGTGTGCCTGGAAGGTGTTCTTAATTCTACATAATGTGAGATGAAGGAGACATTAGGCATCCACAATAGGCAACTCTTTTGGCAACAATACTTTTGGTGTACCTGAAGCATGGGGAATGAGGGAGCAGACATAGCAACTCTCATTTGTTGTCTGTTTTGCAGTTGCACTCATGTCCGCATACCATTTATTTGTCTGGTGGGGGTGTCGTGGGTCTTCCATCTTGTCGAGTACCAACCCGTAATACTCGTCGTATTTCCTCCTTCCCGCCTCCCTTTTCCTCCTATTATTTCTAAGATATCTCCCAGCTTCATGGGCGAGGAACAGTGTAGGCCCCCCTTTCTCCCCTCCGCCCCCCTTTCCCCATTCATTGTATAATGCTTTGTATCTAACTGTCATCTCTTCATTCTCTTTCTTTATACTATCAAGCAGTGTTTTCTGTTGTGGGGGTGGGCACGCTGGTGGGGGTGTTGTACAGCCATGATATAACAGAAGGGTGGCGATCATTTAAACTGTGGGCATTGTAATCAGATGCTTTTGGCGGGGAAGTTGTGCTGTTTCGCATTTTTTCCTGCAGTCTTTAATTTGGCGATGTAGCAACATTGGGCGGTGTTGTGTAATATCCCCATACAAGTTTAGATCCGTCCCACACCAAAAAATCACCTTCTTTAGTATTTACAGTTGGGGTTTGATTTGTTACATTAATCCCGTTATTCCCTCCCCCCTCGTTCCTCGTTCATCTCGATAGAGATGAACGCTATAAACCAATCAGTAACCAAGCCAAACATCATTGTAAAAAATAATGTAATGCATACAGACAACCCACACTCATACGAATATCTACATCTTTCAGCTAAAACGTCTCTATATCTAATCAATCCATTTGTTGCAGGATGCCCGTTTGTTGCCATGGTAGTTTCTGTTTGAGACATAAAAGCGGATTAAGTACGTGCATGTAAACATTTTTGTTGGCACTGTATGTACCAGGAGGTCATAAAAGGGAGGGGGGAGGGAGGGTGGGTTTGCACAGAGAAGGGAGCAGCCAATACATATATTTTACACTGTTATTTTCACTTAAACACAAAGATTTTTTTTTTTTTCATTTATCTCGATCAATAACCTGTAATAGAATTCTTTCGTTAAAAGTTTTATATATCAGTTACACTTCTTCATTCATATGTTCATGTTCACTCATCATTTTCATTATTCTGGTTTGCAGTTGTCTGTGCCTCTCCATCCACCTCTTCCTGTACACTGTTATATGCCTTTCGCACATCTGTCAAATGTATCCAATACTTGAGCCCTTTTACTTTTACAGCTGTAGGTGTACAAAATACTACTTCGTACGGCCCATGGAACCTTGGAGCATACCACCGGCGCACAAAGCTCCGGACATAAATGAACTCTCCTGGCATTAATTGTACCTGTGTTTCAGGTTCCGCAAGGGACACCGTTGTGTTCCCTTCTTCCCTTGTGAATGGTGGTGAGAGCTGCCTTGAGATTGCACGCGCTGCCCTAGTTAGCTTCTTCAGGTATTCTGTGAATTCATCTCCTAATATTGTGCCGCTTCTGTGTGCATCTGAGTGTTGGCGCAGTGGGGAATGTGCTGTGTGCATTCCGTCTCCCTGTCACGATTTTGTGTGGGGACAGATGGTGATCCTTGCTCGGCTGATTCCTCAGCTCAAACAGTGCAAGGGGTAAGCAGTAGATCCAGTTTTTCTTCAACGGAAAACACAATTTAGACAATCTCCCTTTTAACAGACCATTCATCTTTTCGACAATGGCGTTACTTTGAGGATGATAAATCGAGCGCAGTTTATGCTTTATTCCCAATAACGCGGTCACTTCTTTGAAGAGCTTGTTCGCAAAATGAGTGCCGTTGTCTGAGCGAATTACATTGCAAATAGGAACTTTGCAGCGCTCTTAGCATCAGGTCGTGCACATGGACCCACTTCCACCCACCTGGAAAATGGACATACAAACACAATCATGTAGCGTGCCCCATTACACCTCTCTCCTATGTCTGCATAATCAATGTGCAGTTCTCTGAAGGGCCCTGTAGGTTTTGGGATTGTCCCCCTGAGTGTCCGTAGGGTCATCCCAGAGTTATATATTTGGCATGTTGTGCACTCCATTGTCAATCTAGATATGTGTTGCTGGAGACATGGCACAAACCAATCTTCCTGTATCTCTGCTGCAATGTGTTGTTTAGTATTATGCGCTGGAAAGTGTAACTGCTGAAATGCTATCTCTAACAGTTTGATGGGCATTACTACTTTTCCAGAGTTATTTTGGCTCCACAATAAGTCTGTTGCCGATTGGCTGCACCCCCTCTTTTCCCACACCATCTTTTCATCACAACTGGCACCTTCCTGCAGCTCTAGTATTTGTGATATGGGCATGGCATTGTATCCTTCTGAAAGCTCTTCGTTCGTCTGGTGCTGCAATAGGTTCCATGTCTTTCAAAATACGAAGCCTCCTTGGCAGCAGCATCTACTGCCCTGTTCCCCAAAGACACAACGTCGGTGTTGGACGTATGTGCTTGGCACTTTACTATTGCTACCACTGTTGGATCTTTTAGGGCCTCAATCAATTCCTTCAACAGTTCAGCATGTTGCACTGGGGTCCCATCTGCCCTTCGAAACCCTCTCCGCCCCCACCGGGCTAGACCTCTATGTACTGTTGTCGTCATGTAGGCTGAATCTGTGTATATTGTTACTGCACATTCTTTAGCTGCATGTAATGCTTCTATCAAGGCGATAAATTATGCTGCTTGGGCTGAGAAATGGGACGGAAGGCGATATTGTACTAGTACTTCATACTCACCTTCTTCTAGCCTCACTACTGCTAGTCCCACATGTTTCTCTCCTGTGTCCATGTCAATTGACGCTGACCCATCCACAAAGTACACCTCTCCCTCGCTCAGGGCATTTTCACACACCACCGTGCCCTCCCCTGTTTCCCCTGTGTATGTTGCACAATTGTGTTCTTGCATGTCTTCTAGTGTGCATGGTTCTGTCATGAATGTTGCTGGGTTTACTGTCCTGCACCTCACTACATGGATGTTGGCGCTGGACAATACTATCTCATAGGCAGTTGCTCACTGTGTAGTCAGTGCACGTTTTGATCTTCCAAGTATTGCAAATAAAGAGTGTTCCACAAACAACATGACTGGGCACCCCATTACTATTATGGCACCTTTCTCAATGGCCAACGCGGCTTGCAGCGAGAGTTTGCTCGCACGCGAAGTGACCTTGCATTACTGCATCCAATGTGCCGCTATAGTAGGCCAATGGTTTGTGTCCCAGGGAAGTCTTTTGTGTCAGTACAGCCGTCATAAGAGTTCTCTTGCAATGTGAGAACAGGTAAAATTTGCGCTCATAATCAGGATTGGCGAGTACTGGAGCACTCGAGATCAGCTCTTTTAGCGACCCAAACGAGTCACTCATTTCTTTTGACCACTCTATTTTCCTGTTCTCTTGCTGGGCCTCTTTGAGTGCTTGCAGTAATGGCCTGGTGTAGGCTGCATAATCTAGTATCCATGCTCTACAATAGTTACACATTCCCAAGAAAGTCTGCATCTCCTTCACTATGGTTGGCTCTCTCACTGACCTTATTGCTTCTACTCTGTCAGGTATTATTCTTTTCCCGTCTTTTGATATCAGCTGTCCCAGGTACAGCACTTCTGACTGACAGTATTGTAGCTTCCCCTTGTCCACCTTGTACCCTTTATTCACCAGCAGCGTCAAGAGGGTTACTGAGTCTCTTCTGCACGTCTCTTCACTCTGTGCGCAGACGAGCAAACCGTCTACGTACTGAATGATCGTGCTTTCAACTGATAAATTACCCAGGTCTTCGTGTAGTATATGGTTGAATATGCTTGGACTTTCACAGTACCCCTGAGGTAGCCTGCAATGCTCGTATCTCTTCCCCCCTAATGTGAATGCTGTCAAGTATCTTCTTTCTTCTGCTTAGGGGATGGAGAAGAATGCATTTTTCAAATCAACCACTGTGAAATGTGATGCCGTTTTTGGGATGCTGCACAGTATGGATGCAGGGTTCGGGACCAAAGGGAATTCTTTTTGTATGACGTCATTTAGGGGGCGTAAATCTTGGTTCATCCTCCAAGCCCCTCCCTTTGCTTTTTTTATTGGATAGATACAGGTGTTAAATGGGGAGTTTGAGGGCACTATTATCCCCTGTGCTAGCAATGCATTTATTGTCTCTTTTATCCCTTCCTCAGCTTCGTGGGACAATGGCTATTGCTTCACTCGGGGCACAATTGCCCCTGGTTTGAGTTTTATTACCACTGGTGTCACTCCATGCAACAAACCTACATCACGGGGGCCTGTTGTAACGCTCACCTGACTCCCACGGGGGCGCTGGCCTGGTTCGCGCTGCTGTGACCTCGTCTAAGGTGATGCGCAGGGTTTGGAAGACGAACTGGACTGGGTCCCAGATCTGGCTTGTCTGACTCGCAGAAGTATCCTTCTGTAGGTGAGAATAGGGGGTTAACTGTCTGCGGGGTAATGCAATCGGCCTCCCACTTACCCCTCTCACCCTCCTCAAAACCCTTCTGTGCTTCCCCGTAGCGTCTCGCCTTAGGGTCTGGAAGGACGAGTTCTCCATCCTGCTTCTGATGCAGGGGCGCGTTGGTATCCAGTTACGTCACTGGATTTTCGGATGGGTGAGAACCAAACTTGCTTGGCTTCCAGGTAAGTTTTTCTATAAGTGGTTCCCCTTGTGTCCATGCATTAATGTTCTAATGCTAGTGTCTTTTTCCCCATAGGGGCCGGGGTACGGAATGCCGGGGAACAGGCACCGACCCGAGGTGAGCGGTGAAATCCTTGTGGAAATCAGGTAAGTCTTTAATGAGTGTTTTGGTAATGTCTTTTCATTCACTCATTAACGCTGATGTCTTTTTCCCCTTAGGGGCCGGGGTCCGAAAATGCCTGGATGCGGCGCAGACCCGAAATGAAAAGGGAATGGCCCAACAGGTAAGTCTTGACATGGAGTTTTAGCTTCCCTTTTCCCTTCTTTCTCTCACCTTTGTTCTTGTCTTTTTCTCCCCAGGCGCGGGGGCGCGACTGCGAATCCGGATGCTCGCTGCTGAACATGGAGGCGCCCTGTAAAGGTGAGTATAATGCGGCGCTGCAGCGATGGATGCGATGTGCTTTTAAAAATAAATGTCTTCCTTTTCAGGATTGTCGGCGAAATGTCTCTGGGATGCAGATTTAGCAGGTGAGGCCTTCTCCTTCTTCTGTTCTCTTGTTCCCTTCTTTTGCAGGTGATTCAGGATGCTGGCAGGTGTGGCAGAAGTCAAGATGCAGGAGCAGACACGGTGAGCGTCCAGCTGCTAGATGCAGAACAACGCAAAGCACGTGTGGCTGATCGGTTGTGGTTTAAATAGCCTTGGAAGAAGTTCCTAGAATGTGTCCTTCCTCCAATCAGGTATGTATCCTTCCCTGACCACGCCCGGGTGGTAAATTAGTCCCACAAGTAAAGTAGTTCCTTTCAGGCCTCAAGGAGGCCGGGGTTCTGCAGCATGGTCTGCATCAGGTAAGTGCACCCAAACACTTTCATAATGAGCCTGGCGCCTATGGCGCCAGGACTGACGTTTTCTATGAGCCTGGCGCCATAGGCGCCAGGACGCTGTCCAAAGGGCCCCTATAAGGGTTTGTTGGGACCTTCCCCGGGGACTTGATGTCCGCTTTCGGGGACGCAGGGCCTGAGCCGGCTCCCCGGGAGCGGGCATCGTGACAGCACTCCCCCCCAAGGCCCCTCCCAAGGTTGTTCCCTCCGGGGGTTTTGGTTTGTTTGGGAAGAGCCGGTGGAATTTCCTGACTAATCGAGGTGCATGCACATGGTCACTGGGTTCCCACGACCTCTCCTGAGGTCCGTACCCCTTCCAATCAATTAGGTAGAAAAGCTTTGACCTAAACATTTTTTAATCTAAAATGTTCTTCACGACGAATTCGGGTTCCCCATCTATTTGAAAAGGTTCTGGAGGTTTGAGTAGTCGGGTTCCGGGTACCACTGGTTTCAGAAGTGACACATGAAAAACAGGGTGAATTCGCATATTAGCTGGTAAATCAAGTTTAACCGCTACTGGGTTAATTATTGCCGTAATAGAATAAGGTCCCAGATATTTTGGGTTAAAAGTTCGAGGCCCTTTGAGCGGTAAATGTTTGGTAGCTAACCACACTTGATCCCCAATCTGATACGGAGGTGCTTCACTCCGATGTAGGTCAGCATTCTCCTTGTATTTTCTCTTGGCTTGTTGTAAATGCGTGGTTGCCTCTTTGAAGGCTCGGGTAATGGTAGAATGCAGATGTTCTACTGCGGGCACTCCGAGGTTCTGAGGTGAGTCGAGGTTTGAGGTTCGAGGGTGATGTCCAAACAAGGTATAAAAAGGACTATGGCCAGTTCCAGAGTGTACCGAATTATTATATGTGTATTTGGCTATCCAAAGAATGTCTTTCCAGTTGCTTTCAGATTGTTGTAACATACACCGTAAGTACTGCTCAAGGGTCTGATTTGTCCTCTCGGTCTGACCATCGGTCTGAGGGTGGTGACTGGTCGATAATCTTACGTCGATTTGTGCCATTTGACAACATTTGCGCCAGAAGTGGGAAATGAATTGGCTTCCCCGGTCAGAGATTAATATAGATGGGAATCCATGTAGCGGAACAATATTTTCGAGGAATTCTTTGGCTAGGACAGAAGCTGAAGGTAAACCTTTCAAAGGAATGAAGTGGGCCATTTTGGAAAACAAATCCACAATTACCAGAATGGTATTGTATCCCGAACAAGGAGGCAAGTCCGTAATAAAATCCATTGATAGGGTGTGCCAGGGTGCTGGCGGTATGTCTAGAGGTTGAAGGAGACCGGCTGGTCTTTTCTTTTGACCTTTATTTTGGGCGCAAACACCACAGGACATCACAAAAGATTTAACATCTTTTCGCCAAGAGGGCCACCAGAATTGTCTTTTCACCTTTTCCATTGTCTTGGCAATACCGGGGTGTCCCTCTATTAATGTATCATGATAACCTGAAATAACTAGTTTGTGTAAATCCTTGTGCGGCAGAAATAAGTGTCCTTGGTAATAAGGTAAACCATTATCTATGGTAAAGTCTGATCACTTTTGTATCCAATCCTGTAGGACTGTAGGGTCCAGGAGTTGTTTCACTCTGACTTGAATGTCTTCAAGCGTCTGTAACGAAGTCATGCCTAGAATTCTCTGTTCGGGAATTATTGGTACTGGTTCTGAGTTTGTATCAGATTCTCCCATTCCAATTCGGGATAAGGCGTCTGCTTTGCCGTTCTTGCAGCCAGGTCGATAGGTAATCACGAAATCAAATTCAGCGAAAAACAAAGCCCATCGGAGCTGCCGTGATGACTGAGCCTTGGCGGTTTTCAAATACTGTAAATTCCGGTGATCAGTGATCACCGTGATGGTATGTCGAGCGCCAAGCAGGTAATGCCGCCAGGCTTTAAAAGCGGACTTTATGGCTAACAGTTCTTTGTCAGTGATTACGTAATTAATCTCTGGTGCCGAGAATTTTCTGGACCAAAATGCTACGGGATGCAGTTGGTTGGTTTCAGGATCTCTTTGAGACAGAACTGCTCCCATGGATAGGCTGGATGCGTCAGTTTCGACGACATACGGGAGATCTGGACGTGGGTGTTTCAATATAGGTGCGGAGGTAAACTTAGCTTTTAAATCCTGGAAGGCCTGCTCGGCTTCTTCAGACCATTCAAAACGTTTATTTTTCCTCAAGAGTGCAGTAATGGGTTGTACTATGCGTGAAAATTCCGGGATAAACCTGCGATAGAAATTGGCAAAGCCGAGCATGCTTTGAACCCCTTTTACAGAGCTAGGTGATGGCCATTTGAGGATGGCATCCACTTTTCTTGAGTCCATTCGGACTCCTTTGGGTGTCAGGATGAAACCGAGAAACTGAACTTCTGTGGTATGGAAAACACATTTCTCCAGTTTAGCAAATAGTTTGTGTTGGCGCAATTTTTCCAGAACTGCCCTAACGTGTTTTCTGTGATCAGATTCCGAAGAGGAGTACACTAGAATGTCATCGATATAGACGACAACACAAACATCGATGAGTTCCCGAAGGACATCATTCATGAAGAATTGGAAGGCAGCAGGCGCATTGCACAACCCGAAAGGCATTACCTGGTATTCGAATAATCCATATTTTGTACGGAAGGCTGTTTTCCATTCGTCGCCTTCTTTTACTCGCACCAGGTGATATGCCCCCCGGAGATCTAACTTGGTGTATATGCAAGCGTCCTTCACCTGGTCAAGGAGTTCAGGAATCAGAGGCAGAGGTTTTTAACCGTTATCTGGTTCAATGCGCGGTAATCGATACAAGTTCTAAGGTCGCCTTCATTTTTAGGCACGAAGAACAAAGCCGAGGATGCCGGGGACTTTGACGGGCGAATAAAACCATTGGCGAGGTATTGATCCAAATATTGTCTCAGGTTCTCAGGTTCGGTAAGGGCATAAATCCTGCTACAAGGGGGTTGTGCACCGGGCACCAAATCGATTTGGCAATCGTACGATCGGTGAGGAGGTAACGTGTTGGCCTGTTGCTTTTGGAAGACGTCCTGAAAGTCCTGGTATTCCGGAGGTAATTGCATGGAGGCAGAGGTTACAGATGCTAGATTAATCTTCAGGTTTTCTGGGTAGCAGGTTTGTGCACAATCCGGGAAGGTTATTCTCTTAGCTCGCCAATCAATTTGAGGATTATGTGTCTCTAACCAAGGAATTCCAAGAATAACCTGAAACTGTGGAGCCTTGATTACATCAAACACAACTGCCTCCCGATGGCCGTCAGGACCAATAAGAGTCACCCCAGTAGTGGAATGTGTTACTGGTCCAGAGGCAATTTCAGTTCCATCGACTGTGGTGATGACATCTTTGCTGGTTTTAGGACGGAGAGGGAGGTTAATCCTAGAGGCTAATTCACGATCCACATAGTTTCCAATAGCCCCACTATCGATGTATGCCTTTATTGCATGCAATCGCTTAGGCTTTTCTGGATCTACGAGAACCATTGGCACAATGAAATGCAAGGTCTGAGAGTTAGTTTTCAAGCTCGGCAAGCGGACCCCTACGCTTGCCGGGCGTGGTCGTTTCCCGAAAGAGAGTTTCCATGGATTTTATCAGCGACTCCTACCACCTTCTTGGGTGGCTTAACTGGGCAATCTCGTAGAAAGTGTCCAGAGGACCCACAATAAAGGCATAATTGCATCTGTCGTCTTCTTTCCCGTTCTTTTTGAGTTAGGGGTCCTTTAACCCCTCGGATTTGCATAGGCTCCGAGGCATCAGCCCCCTTGGGGTTAGCGTGGGTCTTGGCCAACACCTGGGTTTCAAACTTGGACCGATCTGCTTTTCTGTTTTGCAGCCTGTGATCCAATTGGACCACTAAGTCTATATATTCAGTGCATTCTTGGGGCGGATTTACAACTTGTGCCTGGACATCTTTAAGTTCTCCGCGTAGACCTCGATAGAATAACGTGATTCTTTTATCCTCTGGCCAACCAGTTTCCACAATTAGTCTATTGAAGGTTGCAATGTAGGATAGAAGGTCTTGATTGCCCTGTCGCAGAGATAGAAGTTCATCATCCAGAGCCTGTCCCTGGGAGTGTCGAGCAAATAACCTTTCCATGCTTGTTTGAAATCCTTGAAAATCACGGAGAATCGTGTTATCTTGAGTAACCAGTGGAACTGACCAATCGGCAGCGCAGCCGCTGAGATATGACAATACAAAGGCTACTTTGGTCTGATCATTAGGGAAGGCCCCAGGTGTGCATAGGAAGTGCAAACGACACTGATTCATGAATACGGCAAATCGTTTGGGGTCCCCAGCAAAGCGTTCAGGTGGGGCCAGCGGCATGTTTCCAGGTAGATTAATCTGCACAGGGTTACTGGGAACCAGAGGAGCGGGGTTCCCTCCGGAATAGGGTAGAGGAGTTTGTCCAGCTTGACCTTGCAAAAGCTGTCTGGCCAGGTCATCAGTTCTTTCCTTTGATATTATTAATTCCCTCTTGAGGGCATTAGTCTCTTGACGAGCGGCATGTACTTCGGCCCGTAATTCCCCCAGTAATTGGGCCAACTGATCAGTCCCAGAAGTTTCCATAGCGCCTGGGTGGGAATTTGTAGGACGGCTTCGCGTTCTGTAACGCTCACCTGACTCCCACGGGGGCGCTGGCCTGGTTCGCGCTGCTGTGACCTCGTCTAAGGTGATGCGCAGGGTTTGGAAGACGGACTGGACCAGGCCCCAGATCTGGCTTGTCTGACTCGCAGAAGTATCCTTCTGTAGGTGAGAATAGGGGGTTAACTGTCTGCGGGGTAATGCAATCGGCCTCCCACTTACCCCTCTCACCCACCTCAAAACCCTTCTGTGCTTCCCCGTAGCGTCTCACCTTAGGGTCTGGAAGGACGAGCTCTCCATCCTGCTTCTGATGCAGGGGCGCGTTGGTATCCAGTTACGTCACTGGATTTTCGGATGGGTGAGAACCAAACTTGCTTGGCTTTCAGGTAAGTTTTTCTATAAGTGGTTCCCCTTGTGTCCATGCATTAATGTTCTAATGCTAGTGTCTTTTTCCCCATAGGGGCCGGGGTACGGAATGCCGGGGAACAGGCACCGACCCGAGGTGAGCGGTGAAATCCTTGTGGAAATCAGGTAAGTCTTTAATGAGTGTTTTGGTAATGTCTTTTCATTCACTCATTAACGCTGATGTCTTTTTCCCCTTAGGGGCCGGGGTCCGAAAATGCCTGGATGCGGCGCAGACCCGAAATGAAAAGGGAATGGCCCAACAGGTAAGTCTTGACATGGAGTTTTAGCTTCCCTTTTCCCTTCTTTCTCTCACCTTTGTTCTTGTCTTTTTCTCCCTAGGCGCGGGGGCGCGACTGCGAATCCAGATGCTCGCTGCTGAACATGGAGGCGCCCTGTAAAGGTGAGTAGAATGCGGCGCTGCAGCGATGGATGCAATGTGCTTTTAAAAATAAATGTCTTCCTTTTCAGGATTGTCGGCAAAATGTCTCTGGGATGCAGATTTAGCAGGTGAGGCCTTCTCCTTCTTCTGTTCTCTTGTTCCCTTCCTTTGCAGGTGATTCAGGATGCTGGCAGGTGTGGCAGAAGTCAAGATGCAGGAGCAGACACGGTGAGCGTCCAGCTGCTAGATGCAGAACAACGCGAAGCACGTGTGGCTGATCGGGTGTGGTTTAAATAGCCTTGGAAGAAGTTCCTAGAATGTGTCCTTCCTCCAATCAGGTATGTATCCTTCCCTGACCACGCCCGGGTGGTAAATGAGTCCCACAGGTAAAGTAGTTCCTTTCAGGCCTCAAGGAGGCCGGGGTTCTGCAGCATGGTCTGCATCAGGTAAGTGCACCCAAACACTTTCATAATGAGCCTGGCGCCTATGGCGCCAGGACTGACGTTTTCTATGAGCCTGGCGCCATAGGCGCCAGGACGCTGTCCAAAGGGCCCCTATAAGGGGTTGTTGGGACCTTCCCCGGGGACTTGATGTCCGCTTTCGGGGACGCAGGGCCTGAGCCGGCTCCCCGGGAGCGGGCATCGTGACACCTGTTGACCACAAATTGTTTGGCACCAGTCGCATGTCATCATCAAAAAAGGACGGTGGCGTTCCCACCACTGCCATCAACTGGACGGGTACTTGTCTTGTCTGAATCAAAATGTCACCGGGCATTGCTATTTCCATTATTATCTTGCCATCACTCTCTGCATCAGAAAAGAGATCCTCATCAGATAAGTCTCGTAGGGCAATATCAGCATTGATGCACAGTACAGTGCGCCATTCACACCCGTCTATGTCCATCCCAATTACTGAAATCCTTTTTGCTGATACCTGTACAGCATGCAGGTCTAAGGATACCACTGAACCTGGTGCTATGTCTGGGCGTACTATTGGGCGGAAGATAAATTCTGCGGGTATTCTCCACTCTAACTTTTTTAGCTCGGGAACTACTTGGGCCAGTGTTTTTAAACCTTCGATGAACATTCTTTTGTCCACTTGCATGCCGCGTATTTCTGGTGCTGTTGCCCGAGCATGCACCACCAGCATTACGCGTAATGGGCATATTCCTGGGGTTGAGCACACTATCCCTCTTTCTGTAAATTATATTGTCATGTTAAGCTTGCTAAGAAGGTCCCTTCCGAGCAGGTTTATTGGCGATTGTTCATAATACAGTAAGGGTGTCTTTACCGTTTTACCCCCCACTGTCACATCCAAATCTTCTGTGTAAGGAACATCAATTACAGCCCCAGAGAACCCCTGCGTCTCTAACTTCCGGTTAGATAACGGAAACCGGCCCTCACGGATACATGATTTCTCGGCTCCCGAATCCACCATGAATATGAACTGCTTGTCTCCTATCTGCGCCCCTACCAATGGTTCCTCCGCTGCATCGTAGGTGGTAGATAGAACAGGACATGCAAGTGTTCTCTGTGGGCTGTCCTATGCTGGTTGTCTCATTGTCCCCCCTTGCTGAAGACGCTTCCTGAATTTACTGACACACCACTATAGGGGGCTGGGGCTGGTGCTCCATTGGCATTTGTTGCGAAAGAGTTGCCTGGGGTGTAGTGCATATTATCGTTGTTTTGTGGGTGATTCTGTGTTCTGTAATTATGCGCTTGCCTTTGCTCTGGGTACCCCTGTTCTTGTTCCCTCTGTTGTCGTCCCATTAGAAGACCATATGGGCTTCCCGGGTGAGGGTTGCCATAGTGTTCCATCTCTTGAAATCCGTTGTTTGATCTGTTCCTGCACTCTCTGGAAAAGTGCCCCCACCTCCTGCAGTTCCAACAGCTTCCCTGCGCACCTCTGGGACCTTGCCATCCATTTCCTCCGTTTTCCCCGTACCCTTGTCCACCCCCTCTGCGACCCCTGTACCCACCTCGTCCCCCTCAAGGGGCCCAGTCTTGCCACTGCGGACCTCCGTTCTGCTCCTGCTCGTTCCACTGTGCTTGCCCTGCTCCTGTCCAATTCATTGCCATCCTCCCCTGTATTGCTACCAGCCCCTCCTCCTCCTCTTCTCCCTCCCTGCTGTGTGGGAGTGCGGCTACTGCTGCAGCGACGTTCACTAGTTTTGTTTGTACTAACTTTGCCTCGTCTGCCAATCTTTTTTGCGCTATCTCCTTTTCCCTCTCCTTTATTCTTTTACAGTGGTGAACTATTATGCTCTGTATTTCAGGCCACCCTTTTGCTTCAATACCTGCAATTTTGTCAAGTGCCTGTTGTACCTCTTTAGGGAGCCCTCTCTTTATCATAAAGTAAAATAATGAGGTTGACTGATACCAGGGCGTGCCCTTTTCCGCTCTCCACATCTCCTGGACCCGGAAAATGTAATCCATAGCATCTTCTCCATCATTAATAGTACATTGCATGACTGACTGCAAATCTGGGGTGTCTGGGAATGTCTCTCTTAATGCATCCCACACCCTTGCACGTACTGTGTTAAAAGAGGCACCATCATGGCGATCGCAGTCTAACGTTACCCCTGGGAAGCCAGCCTTTACCCATACTCTGTCAGCTTGATCCCTGACTGCTGATACTAGCAGACTTTTCACATCACCTATTGCTAGAGGTACCCCGGCTGTGTGTTTCTCAAATGCATATATCCACTTGCTTGCCCCTCCTGACAGCGGTGGTAATACCTTTAACAGATTGGCCTTGTCCATCTGAGCCCAGGGTATGTAATTTGGTCTCCCTCCTCCCCTGTGTATTAGTGGGAGGTGTAACTTCCCCTTTGCTGTCTTATCTGTACTCACCTTCATTCCGTTCTTTCCTAGTGGCGCCATTTTCCCCAACCTATTCCTTAGTCGTCCTGTCCACTCTTCTTCCATTGTTCTCCCTGAACATGCGCCATCCAACCCCTCACTTCCTCCTCCCATTGCCATGCTTAATCTTTCACTTTCCTCTAAGTCCTCTTCTATATCACACAATAGCTTCTCTCTACCTCCTGTGGTCCTTATCTCATCGTCAGTACGCACCTCCCCCTCCTCCAGTTCAATTATTCGAGTTGGTTCTTCTTGTATCCTGAACAATATCTCCCCCTTCTTCCACCCTTCCTCAATGGTTTTATCATGACTCTGTGCTCTTGATGTCAGCTCTGACCAAGCAGCATTAGCCCCAGTCTGTTCACATATGCTTTTTATCCTCGAGAGCTCGTCTTTTGCTACAGAGAGCCTAGACTCTAGGTCTTGTGTTAGTTTCTCTATGTTCACTATTGGTGTACTTACCTGGTCGCGCTCTCTATGACTCTCATACGGTGGGTGCTGTTGGCCCTCGAGTCATAGTGACTGTTGCTGGGGGTACATATGTTGGGTCACTGTATCCTTCTGCGGGCACTGGCTTATTTAGTATTGGGTACAACCTAGTTACCTCTACTGGTGATTCCCCTTCTGCAACACCTTGTCGTCTTTTGGTATCAATAATGGATTGTCAGTGGTAGATGGCAGATCAGTACCTAACTCCCTTTTCTTGGGCGGGGGTACTTCTTCAAACAACCTCCATAGATCTAATATTTCTCTCCTATTATGTAACTGCTTCCCCTTGTATTTTAAACAAATGCATGTAGCTACCATATCTAGGACACTCTTGTCAAACGATCCCCCTTCTGGCCATATTTGGGGTAACCCTTCCCCCTTTAGCTCTGTAATCCACTGATTGTGATATTTCTTAATACGTTCAGCATACCCAGGTAGATTCTTACAAATATGGGCAAATGGTGTTTCTGCCCCCATAGTTTGTAGTTGCTCGATATCGAAGTGTATGTATATATATATATATATAGATGTATCGCTAGATATATCTATGTATTTGTGTATCTCTGTGTGTGGGGACCTGTGTGTGTTTCCGCCACCTGGGCAATATAAGAATGGCCGTGCACAGCTTCTATTCCATATAATTTAGGGGGTACATACAAAAGCAAACCACCCTTTGTACACCACCAATATCTTCAGCACATTAAGCTAAAAAAAAACAGTCACTTTACTGTATCGCGCTCTTCCTCGTAACATTTCTTCTGGTCACATTTACCAGGACCACACCATAATTATGCACTTTTTACCACTTTTACACATTCAACTTGATAAATTGGTTCTGACACATGTGAAACGTACACACCAATTGGCAACACTCCATGCACAGCTCAATTTATAAACCCTTTGCCCCCTTTTTCCTCCCTTGCTAGCTGTCCCTTTCTTTCTTGATCTGTTATGAATTTGTCTTGTACTTTTGATATGAACTCGTCTTTCTACTTAGGTTACCTTTTTTTTTTTTTTTTTTTTTTTGAACTGAGCCTGTTTTTTCCCCATAAACCCAGAGAGAAGAATAGAAGGAATAGCAGTCACTAATGTATTCACCGTGTCTCCCTTTTACCAGACACCTTTATCTCATTTTCCACTTCTTCATATACTCCCAGTACTAGTCAAGATAGCACTATGCGGCGCCGCCTTCTACCCCCTCGCGGAGCTAGGTTCCCATCTCTTTATCTCTTTTCACCTCTTGATCCTAATGGCCATATGCAAAGAAAAAGTAAAGAAAGCCTAGAGTGGTTCTTAGTAATCCCAAAGTGTCCCTTTTTAAACAACCTCGTTCCCTGTCCTGTTTTCCTCCCCCGCTCGCACTTAATACTCAAGTGCCCGTCTTGAACCGAGAGTCTCCGAACTGGTTCCGTCCAGTCAGTTTTGTCGTACGCTCAACGGTCAGCCCCGGCTCCGGCGAGAGGTACTCAAAGGGGATTTTTCAACCGGGATCCCGTACCCTCTCTCTGTTGAGTGCGCACTTCTGAGCGTACCGGTCGCCGTTGGTGGGCAGCCTTCCGGAGCCGGCGCACCGTGCATATCCCTTTTTGAACGGAGATTTTCGTGCCAAAGGGGACGGTAGGGATATATATATTAAGGAAAAATAATCATCACGCTGTCGGGGTCACCACTGAAGGCGAGCGTCCCCAGATAGCACGATCCTCCCCACAATGAGAGACAATAATGGACTCTCCCAAGATGGGAATGAGGCTAAGACAAAGTGCGGGTGAGCTTAATGGGAGTTTATATAAGTCGAAATAGGGCATGCAAAGGACTCTGCAAACTCTGAGAGCGCTCTGTCTGACAATAGCAAAGACAGGCGTATATATTTACAAAATGTGTCATAAGAAGCTACACACTATAGGGGGCACAAGGTCGTGGGGATTGGGTGGCGGTGACTAACTATAGGTGCAGCTGTGATGTGGTTTGCCGTGGTTGGTGGACGTCACTGGTTATCCATGTGGGCCGGGCCGGGCAGGTCAGCTGGACTCATCCGGGCGGTGTTGTTGTGCCAGCCGTGAATAGTGTCAGTGATGAATGTCTTTCTTGGCTTTCTGCCCTAAGGCCACGCACACCGCATTCATTCAATATTGCAATATTATCTTCCCCGATAAATCTTCCAATAGGTTATTCTACAGGTTAATGCAACACAGGAGGAATGCACCTAGAGTGGGGTCTTTTGTTGATACATCAATACATGGTTACCATCGTCCTGTTGACCGGGTATCATAGGTCGCGAGGTTGGGTCTCAGGGCCAGGAGCGAGCTGTCCAAGTTATCATGTCTCGTTAGAAGTCATTATGAATGTGTTCCTACAGTGTTGCTATAATATTGGGTGTCCTAATTTTACAGGGGCCATTAACCTGGGGTGAGCTGCTGGAACGTGGAGCCTAAAAAAGGGCGCCTTCGGGCCTGCGTTTATGGCCGGGGTTTACTGCTGGGTTGTAAATAATTCAGGTGGCTGGCCGCGGCCCTGGGAGCTGCGGGGGAACGTGAATGTTTGAAGCGGCTCCAGCCGAATTGGGGGAGGTGAGGCAGAGCAGCACAGGCCTCTGCTTTCCGTCTGGCAGGCTTCAATGGGGAGGAAGGGGGAATGGCTTTGGAGATGCCCACAATGGTATTTTCCTCGTGCGTTGCAGATTATGTGGAAGAGGCATAAACATTCATATAATGTACAACACTCATTGAGTCTTGTCAAAGCTTATGTTTTCTACATTGTTAGTGCCTTTACATGGCCATTTCAAATGTGTTACCTATACCCATTTTGCAATTGATAACTATATGTTAAGTATTTAACAACCACAACATTTTGTTACATTTCTATACATGCACGGTAAGCGAGGTAGTAGTAAGGTTGGTGGAGCACGCAGGAACAACTGGCCAATGAGACTGATGGCAGTGACACATGGTGAGCTTGGACATTCAAATACATATTGTGCATTTTCGTGCACCATTTACAGGAGCTCCCAATGGGGTTGAATTTGTCTTCCTTTGCACTCTAGCAGCATTAGTTCAGTTATGGCATGGGACCTTGGGGTGCATTCTTCTTGGCGAAACATATAACATGAAAACCCCGGGACACTTTTACCATTTGCGCATAGCTACGGGGATGTGGGTACTTCAACCAGAATGCCATATGAACACATATTCTGCCATCTTCATGGAGGTTACATGTTTTAGTCAAAAAGGTCATGGAGAGAAGAGTTTCATCACAGGTAGTTTGCTCATTAGTATTTGGGGGCTCTGCTTTTGTCGGGGGACCATATTACAGTTCTTTTCCACCCCGGCCCTGCTTGCCGGGTCATACTGAGAACAGTGATACACTGCGGAAGGTGAATGTTACAGTGTTTTCATCTAGCACTAGTTCATGTCCGTCTGTTCGTGGGAACGGGCTCTCAGCGGATATGCCAGGGAGCTGCGGCCGCAGGGACAAGTGAGACTCTCCAAGGGTGGGGGCTGCACTGCGGCACACAGGGCTCATGTCATTTTGATTTCACAAAATGGTTTCCAGGGCCTAGCTTAATACAGCATGTTTGGACAATGTCTTCAGCCAGCCACCTGGCCCTGGTGGCAGGGGAACCCCCGATGAGCCATGGACTTCAAAGGGGGAGGGGCTGCAGGGAAGGGGGTCTCTTGGACCAATCCTCCCATACACCCACTACCCCTCTCCCTACACTCACCAACCCACTACCCTGCTCCTTTCCCCCACCGACCCTCCTATCACTAGCCCCACCCAACCCCTTCTCTCTATCTACCCCCACCCACCCCCTCCTCTCCCTACTCCCACTCACCCACCTTCCTCTTGCTACCCCCACCACCCATCCCTCCTCCTATCCCTACCCCTGATCACCCACCCTCCCCTCCCTATCCCCACCCTACCAACCCCCACCACTCACTACTTTCACCCACCAACCCCCTCTGCTCCTGAAAAAACACTGTCCAAACCCCTGCTCTCCCTACCTGCCCTCTTCTCCCTACCCCCACCCACCCTCCCCCTTCTACCTACCCCCACTCACACACCTCCATCCTCTCCCTAACCCCTCACCCACCACCCTATCCCTACCCCCATGCACCCAGCCCCCTCCTCTCCCTACCCCCACCCCTCTCCCATCCGTACCCCCACTGAACCTCCACCTCCCCCTACCCCCTCCTAACCTCTTCCTCTCCCCATCCCCCCTTTTCCAGTTATCCCAACTGACCCCCCACCTCTCCCCACACCACACCCACCCAACTCCTATCCCTACCCCCACCCCCTGCCCCTCGCTATCCCCACTCTCCCAACCCCTTCTCTCCCTACACCCACCTACCCACCCCCTTCCTCTCCCTGCCCCTACCCACTCATACCCCCTCATCTCCCTACCCCCACCCACCCCCTTCTATCCCTACCTCCAACCACCCCCCTCTCTCTATCCCCACATACCCATCCCCCACTCCCTACCTGACCCACACACCCACTCTCCTCTCCCTAACCCCACCCCTTCCTCTCTTCACCCCCACCCACCCCCTTCTCTCCCTCCCCCACCCAGCCACCCCTATATGCCTTACTACAGCAGTGCCAGAATGTCTTTCACCACTTGTTTGAAAACTTTTTAAAGAACCATCAATGAAAACAATCTCCCCTGTTGACAAACCATTCTCTGTCACACACGGTATATCATTGTAATACTCAACATAATTCACACTGTCATGCACATGATCACTCTCTGTCACTGGCTCAGCAACAAATGTGGCAGGGTTCACTACTTTACATCTGACAATTTTGATAGTCGGATTCAAAATCATTACTTTATAAGCAGAAGCTCTCCGCGATGTCAATATACCTTTGGGTTTCTCTAAATTGGGAAACAAGCATGTTCTACAAAAAGCTTCATAGAGCAACGCATTACAATACTTGTAGACTTCTCAATTACGAATGCAGTGGCTGCCAATGACTGTTCGCAAGGAAAGTGTCCTTTCATAACTGGGTCTAGAATCCCACTGTAATACACTAGAGGTTTGTAACGCAATGTAGTCCTCTTTGTAAGCACTGCTGTCATGACTGTCCCATTTGTGTGTGAGAATAAGAAAAACTCCTCAACATAATTGGGATTCCCAGAACAGGAGCTGTGCAAATTGCTTTTTTCAACTCCTCAAATCCTTCCTCCATTTCCTCAGTCCATTTTATTTTCTCCTTGTTCACCTGTGCTTTCTTTAAAGCATGCAAGAGAGGTTTTGTGTAAAAACTATAGTCAAACAACCAGGCTCTAACATAATCACATAGCCCCAAAAATTGTTGCATCTGTTTCACCGGGTGTGGTTTTGCAGTTTTCATAATGGCCTCAGCCCTTTCAGGTGTCACATTCTTTCCCTCATGTGAGATCAACTGTCCTATGTATAACACCTCTTCTTGACAATACTGTAGCTTCTCTTTGTCTACTGTATATCCCTTTTCTGCGAGGATAGTCATTAGCTGAATCAAGTCCTGTCTGCACTCATCTTTTGTAGTACTACAAATTAAAATGTCATCTACGTACTGTATCACTGCACTTTTCAAATCAACGTTGCCTAAATCCATCTGTAGGACTCTATTAAAGATCGATGGGGACTCACAGTACCCTTGAGGTAACCTAGTATGACGAGTCTGGCAGAACGTACATGAAGTCAAGTCTTGCGAGTCCTTGTGCAACGAGATTGAGAAAAACACATTTTTAAAATCAATCACCGTGAAATATCATGCTTCCACTGGGATACTGCATAGTATTGTTGCCGGGTTAGGAACTAAACAAAACTCTGCATCTACAATCTGGTTAATCAGTCTCTTGTCCTGTATGAATCTCCATGATCCTCCCTTTTATTTTTTGACAGGATAAACTGCGGTGTTACACGATGATTGTGATGGCATCAGAATACCTTTTTTCATCAGTGCTGAAATAGTCTTGAATATAGGCTCATCAGCCTCTCGACTTGGGATACTGTCTTGCTTGAGGTAAAATCACCCCTGGCTTCAGCTTTATCTTGACTTCCCTTATTCCCTTTAATATTCCTAAATCATAAGGGGCTGCAGTCCATAGGACACTTGGCACCTTCTCCAAGTCTTTGTCAAAAAATGCAGGACACTGCCACATTATGGCCATTTTCTGTGGGATTTCCCTTTTCTCTATTCTTAACCAGTATGTAATGCTCATAAAGAACACTACTTCATCGTCTGTTGGGTCTTCTCTAAACGTGTCGTCATCAGAAATGTCATTCAGCCTGCACCCTTCTTCGAGAGCTATCACTGTCCTCCATGATCCACCCTCGTCATCCGTTCCTTCAAGATTCACCATTTCTCTTCATACTATGGCTGCTTCTAATTCTAGAGGGATAGTCTGTCCCTCCTCTTCGTCTATAGGTATTGTGGTCTAAACAAGAATTTTTCAGGTATCCTCATAGTTCTTCCCACTAAGGCAGGCAGCCATGTAAGAAACATGCTCACCCATAAAAGAAAACCTCTGGCTCTACTGGTACACCTCGCAGAGCCACTTGCCCTGTGAATGCCAGTATACCTTTGCCCACATTTAAAAAGTGTTTTATGGGAGTGGAACACTCTATACCTTTGTCATTAAATGAAATCATCTTGTTAAGCTTTGTCCTCAAATCTCTTCCCAAAATGTTAACTGGTGTCTGTCGTGAATACGGATCTATGTGAAATGACCGAATTCAAAAGTCTGAGTCCCAAAAGTCTTTTTTTTTAATTTTTACATTTTTTTTCTATTTCCCATTTGTTTGCATATATATATGTGGGGGGAGAGCCCCCCCTCCTTACCCCTATACATTTTTATTACCCCCCCCACATATATATATATGCGAAAAAATAGGGGCAGAGTTTTGGGCTTCAGACTTTTTGCCCTCAGTAATTTCGTACAATACCATGAACACAGCAATGGAACCGACATGTCACGCTCTCCTATAGAGACTGGTAATTCAGCAGTAAAAGGAACTCAACTCGTAGCTCTAGGGAACCCTTGAGCATTCATGTTTATTCTCAACAATGGATATTTTCCCTCTCGTATACATGAACGAATAGCCCCAGTGTCTACTAAAAAAGAAAAAGATGTGACCCTTGGTTCCTCTTGGGGGTCTGGTGTCACAGATAGTACTGAACACATGAAGTCACCCTGTGAGCTGTCCTATTGTGGATACATGCATACCCCTGTAGCTGTGAAAGGATTCTTCCCACCACAGTCACACCCCCTATTCTAGGTGTTAATAGTTGTCCTGTGTTCGAATACTGTTGCGTGTGCCTGGGCGCGTGTTGTGACTGCACTTGCAGAGGTTTCATTTGAACTTGCTCTGTTTGCTGTGTCTGTTGCATTCGCGGTGCTTTTATCTGATACACTGTCTGATATTGGGCAAACCCTTCCCTAGTTTATGTGCTATATGGTGAAGGATAAGCTGTCCACCCTTTTGAGAATTGGTCATTCTGTACATTCCCTCGGCTCCCACATATGTGTGCAATGTGTCCTGTCATCCCACAAGTCCAACATACAGTAGGAGCCCGTTGGATTAGTCCCCCTTTTTGTTAAATCTTCATTGCACATTCTGATTCTCATTCTGTGCGTTTAGAAACCCACCTTGAGTGTTTTGGAATCCATGCCTTCCTTTATAGCCCATACCCTGCATGTGGGATTGAATACCCTTTTTCCTCTCATTCATAACCATCATCACTTCAAGAGAATATAGAGAAAAAGCTAGACTCTTTAAAATTAATAAGTTGGAATTCGAGAGGACATTCTCATTTATTTACAAATTCCAATCTAATCTTGGAAGATGCAGATGTTATATTACTACAAGAAACTTGGATATCCGCTACACCAGTATGGGACAACCACGAAATTGTGATTAATTCAGCCATCACAGCTCAAAAAGGACGACCAATGGCAGGGCTTATGGTCGCCATCAAATTGGGATCCAAAATGACACTTCATGCGTGGAATAACCCCAATAAGTTTATTCAAATGGTAAAAATATCCTATGATCAAGAAACGCTGGCAATAATAAATGTCTGCAGAAATCCAGTAGCAATTACGGATGATTGTTTCTATAAAGCTCTATCAAAGATGTTTGAACTTATTGGTAAAACAAAAGAAATAACAGATGTAGTATTAGCAGGGGACCTTAACCTAAATGCCTTTAAATATGACGCGGTGAAGAAAAAACAAGAATTCAACAAATGGAGTAATTTTATGAAGCAATTTGGCATGCGAATGGTCAATGGTGCTCTCCCTGGAGATATCCCTCCACAAGCAACATGGCAAAGAGGTTCCTCAGCAAGTACTATTGATTATCTATATTTATCAAATAAGAAATATATGACATCAAAAGAATTTAAGATAGTGAAACAAACTAGCAGTGACCATCATATGCTCCTATTCACCTGGTCGAGAGATAAAGTAGAAGCAGAGACCAATTGCCAATGGATGTCACAAAAGTTGATAGTAAACAATGCCAAATCACGTTTTAAGTGTCACCCAATGAAATTATTAGATTTAAATAATGATGTGCCACAACAAATGTATTCAGGGAATGTAACATCATATGTATAATTGTTGTCTAACTATAGAACATCCTTCATCCCTTCAGATCGCGTTCCGGCCCACACGTACGACCACTTATTGTCTCAAAAAAAAAAGAACACAGAAAAGAATTAAGATCTGCAAGACAACTCCCTTGGTCCGAAAAGTCTGCTGCTTTCAAATTGATAAAATCTCGCTACAAAAACTGGGTACGTTCCCATAAAGGACAATTATTTCAAAAAGATGGGGAATCCTTCTTGAGTGCGATAACAAACAAAAACTCAGCGCAAATATGGCATTTACTTAATTCAACATCGCATGTAAACAATCAAATGGCACAATTAAATGGAGTACCTGAGCATGAGTGGGTATTGCACTTCTCCAACCTATATACAGATAAATCTCCTCAAGTACATGAACATGAAAGTCAGAGCTCATTGTCCTGGAACTTGGATTGTTCTGAAGACATCATTGAAGAATTTATTATTAAATCATCATCATCAAGAGCTGCAGGCCCAGATGGTATTACCAACTTTATTCTGAAACAACACCCATGGCACTGGGCAAAAATTTTGAATAATATATTCCATCAGGTATTACAAACCCGGAGAATTCCAAACTATTGGCGTACTTCTATCATAGTGCCGATATTTAAAAAAGGAGATCGCACCATACCATCGAACTATCGTCCAATAGCGCTATTGGACGCACCGGGAAAAATTTTCACTCGATTGGTACTATCGGCATTTAATAAATGGACACAAGAAACCAAATGCCGAGACCAAAATCAAACTGGATTTGTCCAGGGGTTGGGGACGTCAATCAACCTCATGATTCTCAACTCTTTAAAAGCTCAAGGACGATATACCAATACCTCTCTATTCTTTGCCTTTGTCGATTTAAACGCTGCATTCGATTCTGTTTCCCGCATTAAATTGTTTCAAAAGCTAACTAGAGCTAATTGTCCACCAGACATATTGGACATAATACGTGCTTTACATTCAGGTACATCCATACGAGTTCGACTATCTACCATCGGCCTGTTATCCACAATAATCAAAACAACAAGAGGTCTGAAACAAGGCTGTATTTTGGCATCGGCAATGTTTAACTTCTTTATACACGATGTCCAAGAAGTTTTCATGTCCATCTCAACAGATTCACCTAAAATGAATGGCACAGTAATACAAGCACTGTGGTATGCGGACGATTTAGTCATAATATCCAAAACACCCATAGGCCTTCAAAGATTAATTTCTGCACTGTCAACCTACTTTGAAGAAAACGAGCTTTCTATGAACATCAAAAAATCTCAGATATTAGTCGACATCCAAAAATGTTCGTCAAGATCAAAGTTTACATGGATGGTTAAAGATATTACCCTAGACATTGTAACAAATATTTGGGAACTCAGTTCGAATCAAATTCAATGCCTATTGAACATCTGCAGTTACAACAAAATAAACTGATGGCTACAATTGCCCAATCAAAGGTAATTCTATATAAATACGGTAAATTTTCCATCAAGCCTGCTCTATACTATTGGTTACAAAAAGTGACTCCTACACTTCTATATGGACTTGAAGTGCGAGATATCACTGACGCTAAAAACCTAGATAAATTGGAAGCCAAATATTGGAGAAGCCTATTGCATTTACCTCAATCAACCCCAATTTCGTGCATCCGCTATGAATTGGGACTTACGTCACTCAACGCCAAATATCAATGGCAACTTTGTGCTTTATTTAGAAAATGCCTAGTAAATATAACTGCTGATACTGTAATAGCTGTTTCATCCAATTATCTGTTTTCAACTAATCACTGTTTTGTTGTAAAAATGGATCACCAACGTGTATCGAATTCTGGCTACAGCAGATGTAGATGTTGAGACTTTAATTCAAAATCCGGAACGAGCGAAGAAAAAGATTTTTCTTCAAGATTGGCTACTTAATTGAGACATCAGTTTAAGTCATAAAAATTTTAACAGCCAAATATTCCCGGATAAAAAAAATGGGAACAGTAGCAAGTTACCTGATAAAATCACCTTCGTCACAAATTCGTACCGCGATTATGAGATTTCGTTTTAACTTGTGGCCCACAAGAGATATCTTAGCCCAGCGAAAGCAAATTGTTATTTCAGAAAATTTTTGCAGATTCTGTAACAATCCGCTACAAAAGGAAACCTTAGAACATCTAATCGTTGAATGCTCTGCACTATGTTCAAAAAGAAGTAACATGTACAAAAAACATCTATCTATTGTTGCTAATGTCCAACCTAACCAGAGATGGTCTTGGTTGCTAAATTCAACTAATATGAGTTTACTTATTGCCTGTGCAAATTTTGTAAATAATCTCTGTTTATCTGTGGTAGCGGATAATTAATTAATTCGTTTTTGCACATAATGATAATCAATTACCACGAAGAGGCACTCGACGAATTCACTTGTTAAAATGAAATATACACTTTTTTATCTAACTCTGTGTAAATTAATGCAGTGTTTAGTAATTGTGTAAAAATGTTATTTATAACAGTCTTGTAAAAATCATAAATGATTAAAAACAAGAATAAATAAATAAAAAAAAAATAAATAGCCCATACCTCTGCCTGGTGGCATGAACCCATTCCCTCCTTAGTCCATCCGGGTGCAGATTATTTGCCTGTGATCTACCCACTGGTTGCTGCATTCCCAACCCTTCTCCGCTTGTCAATACTGCCACTTCCATGGCATACTTTAACAATTTCTTCAGAACTTATTTAGCTTCCTCAAGTTTCCTCGCCTCATCTTTCTTCTTGTTTTTCTCCTGTAACAGTGATGCACTATCGTCAACTGTATTTCAGCCCGCAGTTTTCCTTCCATTCCCACTTGCTTCTTCAGTTGCCTCTGTACTTGCTCGGGCAACCCCTGACATAAAATGTGGTAAAATAATGCCACCATTTTTTCCGACGGCTCCCTTGTTTCAAGAGTCCAATGCTCTTGAATGTCCTGATCGTAAGCAAAAGGATCTTCATCTTCCTTCATCTTACATGCCATGATTGCACCCATATCTGACGTGTCGGGATACTGCACCCTGAGAGCCCTCCAAATATCTGCTCTGCAATTATTAAACAGTGCTCCATCATGCTCTGTGTTCTGTGCTGCTACGCTTGAATAGTGTGCTCTCATCCATATGTCATCAGCTCTTTCCCCAAAAATGGCTGCCAAGAGACCCTTAATGCCCCCCATTGCCAATGCATTTTCTCCTGCCATTTTCTCTAATTCATAAATCCATTTTCCCACACCTGATGTCAAATTCAGGAGTTTGCACCTTAAATTATCCTTATCCATTTGTGGCCATGGAATATACTGCAGTCTTGCTCCCCCTTTTTCCAATAAGGGGAACTGTGTAAAACCTAATCCACAAGTGGCTCCCATCGTCTGCCTATACATGGGAGGGACAATTGTCCCCGACCATCTTCTTGCCAGTAATAACCTTAATCTGCTCACATATGGCAGTGATTCTCCTGTCTCACTATACGATCGTCCTTTGGGATGCTCTGGATAAGCTAGGGGATCTGGCGTCCTATCCTTAGGTTGCTCTAGATCTGACGCTCTTAGTTCCTTGTTCATCTGCAGGCTTCCCTCTGGGGCACATGCACTTCCTCCCTCCTCCCCACAAGTATTCTCTTTCCTCATCTTACTTGTCTAGTCCCCAACTATTGTGACTCTCGTCTCCTTAGTATTTATCTAAGTTCAGTCTGTTTAAGGATAAGGCTGTGTGCTCGATGCTAAACAGGTTTTCTCCTTTGCCTCATGTCTGAAATACTAGGGATTGGTCTCCCTTCCCTCTGCTTCATGATTTTCTACCTTCCTTTTATTCTTGAAAGGCTTTATCCATCCTGTCTCCGATACTGCCTATATAAAAGTTTTCTTCATCTGGTACTACTCTAAATGCCCCTGACGTTGCTCCCTTTAACAGAAGGAACTCTTCTACTCTGTCCCATCGTTCTACTTTTTTATCTTGATCCATTTGACACATCTGCTCTCATTGCTCCCTGCTCTTTCTTTTATGCTTGTCTTCCTTCAATCTTTTTTCTCGTTTCCTGTCCTTTCTATCCTGTCCGTCCTGATCTTCTCTATGCCTCACTTCCTCAATGCTTTTCCCATCTAACTTGTTTAAAATCGGTCCTCCCACCCATTTGTTCTGCACAAGCGTTACCTTGTCACCTTTATCCTTTCCTCCTTTCCATCTCTTAATCGCTTGTTCTATTTCTGTCAATACATTTGATCGCTCACTTTTCTCTTCCTTGTTTTGTATGATCTTAAAGATCTCCTCTTTTCTCTTACTCTCCTCTGGACTATTGTCACTGCTATAAGCGGGTGGTTCGTATATCGCATTATCATACCCTGTCACCGCTTTCAGTTCCTTTAAAGGATACAGCCCTACATCTTCTGTACTAGCGCCATTAATTTCAGGCAAGGCAAGGGGAGCTGAAGACTTGGCACCTTTCTCCATACACTGATTAAGCATTGACTCCTTGGGTGGCAGATTTTCCTGTTCTTCTTGATACATTTTGCAAAGCTCTAAAATAGCTAGCCTTTTCTCCAATGTCTTCCCCGTGTAGGCAGCATGCAAGTATGTGATCATGCGTTGCTATACTGCATTTGACAATGATCCCCCTTGTGGCCACGACATGAACATCTTATCTGCCATGCCTTTCACCCCTTCCGCACTATACTGTTTGAGCATGGGCATGTGTTTTGGCAATGTCTCTTACATAAATGTATCAGTGGAGTGTCTCCCATTGTGACGAGTCTCAATTGACTGTCAATACTTACCAGACTTTATTAAAAACCCTTTTTAAAACATTAAATATGAGCACACTCCAACAATCGTGGCTCAAACATCTATCTTTCAATAATCTCTGTCTACCTCTGGATTTCTCTGGATTCCACTTCCCTAGGTAGACATTATTACTTCTTGACCTCATCTTAATTCTTTCACAACTTTTGTATCGCTCTTCAACACCTCAATTCAACACATATCACCAACAGATAGACTTGTCGACTTTGCATATAAAAACCCTGTGATCGCCCTTTCTTCCTTTTGCCTTTAATTAACATTCTGATCGGAGTTTAGCTTGTCTCCTTATGTGAACCTTTTCACAAGTAGCCTAGTGACTCCGACTGGAGTGTGAAACAACCTCTTCTGGATCCCCTTAGGTCAGGATTCTCAGGCATTAGATCTCTCTTATATCTATCTCTTCACACAATATTTCCTGTTACTCCCATTACTTTAAACCTACCACAACCCCGTCCCCTTAGTTTGCCCTTCCCCTCAGTCTAGTCACCATTCGTTCATTTGACTCGAGGCCCTCTGCATAATTTCCTCCTCCAACCGACCACTTTCACCTTCCGTCTGCAAAACATCTGTGGAAACCAGGTAGGGATTTCATCAAAGAGGGATCCTGCCCACCGTCTCGGTTCGTCTTGCAAGATTTCTATTCCGCCACTCTCCACAGAAAATCCTACGATCTTCCGGGTAGATGGCAGAGGATGTCCGATCGTCCGAAATACCTGTGTCAAAAATGTGGGGATGGAAGACTCAGCCCTACCATCCTGACTTATCATTTTGTGAACACTGCTTTATTTTCTGAACAACATTATCCCACACCCTTTTGTGGTGTAGTTGTGTGGTTTGGCAATATGTTTCTTAGTGTAGGACCTTTTTATTTGACACAACATCACTAGGACTGCCTTATTTTTCATTTGATGGATGGAGCTTGCTTCCATCTTAGCTTTAGGTTTAGATTAGGTGTTTTCCCAACTTGCATACCTAATTCATTGTTCAATAAACACCCTTGAACTGTGATCATTTGTGTCTGTCTTACTTGTTGCCACCATGAGTTCTGCACACCACCCAGCAACCCCTCCTCTCCCTATCCCCCACCCCCATCCTCTCCCTTGGAACCACCCACCCACCCCCTTGCTCTCCCTAAAACCCACCCAGCCACCCCTTTCATCTTCCTAGCCCCCACCAACCCACCACTTCATCTCCCTACCTGACACCCAACCACCTTTCCTCTCTCTACCTCCCACCCACCCCCACTCCTCACCCCCTCCTCTCCCTACCCACACTCACCCCCTCCTCTCCCTACCACTCTGTCAGCCCCTCCTCTCCTCAAACTCACCCACCAGCCTCCTTTCCTACCCCCACCCTCTCCTTCCCTACAGTTCACCAACCCCCTCCTCTCCCTACCCCCACCCACCCCCCTTCTCTCCCAACCCCCCACCCAGCCCCCTCCTCTCCCTATCCCCACCCATCCTGTCTCCTCTCCCAACACCCGCCCGCCCCTCCCTAGCCCTCATCCACCCTCTCACCTGGCCCCCACCCAAACCTGCCCACTCCTACCCCCTCCCACATCCTCTCCCTACCCCATCCTCTCCCGAGTAGCAGCCTCCCCTCTCTACCCCCACCAGTCTATTCTCCACTTCCTACCCCCAACAGTTGATCCTCTCTCTCCTTCCCCATCCCCCACCACCATCCACCTACCCTCCACTTCCCTTCCCACTCGAACTCCCCCACACACCCCCATTCTCCTGACCATCCGCCCATAAACCCCACAATCTCCACCCGCACCCTCCCTAGCACCAACCACCCACCATCCAGCCTAGCCCCTCTTCCACCCTACCCCCACTCTCCCTACCCCACTATCCCCCAATCACCCACCAGGACTAGGGAGGGTAGGGGTAGGGATGTTGGAGGTAGGGTGGATGGGGTATGTTGGGGGTATGTGTGGGGGTGGAGAGTGTGGGAGTAGGGTGTGTGGGGGTTTAGAGCACGGGATTTGGGTGGTTGGGGGTAGAGGGTGGGTGGAATAGAGAGTGTGGGGGTAGGTGGGTGGCATTATAGAGTGTGGGGTTTGGGTGGGTGGGATAGTGATACTGGGAGTCAGGTGCATGGGTAATGGAGGAGACTGTGGGCACCGGGTGGGTGGGAGGTTAGGGAGAGTGGGTCTTGGGCGGTGGGGGAGTGTAGACAGAGAGAGTGACCACCACAGGGAAAAGCAATGTGTTAATCATTCTTAATCTGTAAGATGCCTTGTTGCAGTAACTCACAGACCCACCCATATATTTTGTCTCTGTGAGAACCTGGGTAATATACATATCACATTATTATGGATATGTAATTTTAAATATTCTTTTAGTGCATCATTGTATTTACTCTCAAGGTTTCTTTAGTGGAAACAAGGGAGTAGGACTCTGCACGGGATGGTTACTCTCCTGACCCATCTGGCAAAAACTCACTGCCTCAGCATCAGCACATGGCCTTCCGTTTCTCCCAAGGGCCAACTCCTGCTGTAAGAAATCGAGTTCTGCTCCTAAGCACTGGACTCCCTTCTGCCTGTCTCCATATGGGATCCAAAGTATTCTTCCTGAGGACTCTCCCTTTCTGCTTCTTGATGTTTCCAAATATCTGACTTCTCAGCATAGAAGTGAGATTTTTAAAGAGAGTAATACCCTGCGTTGAAAGTTATTTGTAATTAAATTTGTTTCTATGAGACCGATTGAGCAAAATAAAATATAACAGTATTAAACTAGCATTTTATAAAACTTCCACCTCCTTAAAGATCACATCACTAGACTTTTTAAAGCAAGGTGAATCCTGAAATATATCTTAAATACAGCAAGGAAAAATAGAAGTAAAGTTCTCAAAAATATTTTTCCATACCAAAATATGTATTTCCTATTTCTCATCTCGGTGCTCGACTAGGGCTATGTAAGGATCAGAATATAGAATGAAGAGAATAGATTTGATTATTTTTTCAATATTGAGGTATTGCTTTTAAATTAGCATATTTTTAAAGATCCTTTCCTGCAGATCACAATCCTATTTTTGTTTGTTTCTCTACCAAATATAGCTGAGGAGTTATACAACATTGTATCCCATAAGCATGTCCCCCTTTAAAGGGACAGGTTTTATATATGTCTTTTACTTTAATTTACGTTTATTCACAGACCCCAATTTCAATGCATTATTCCAAACAAAAGCCTGTTTGTTTGAAGATAAGATTTATTCATTCCTTAGTAATAAAACTCCCCTTTTAGCCTTCAGAATATTTACATTGTAGGTTTCACCTGGCCTGGGACGGATGTGTAGCTATATAGCATCTGGTTTTCTGTGACTCACAAGAAGAGATGGTATTAACCTTATATTCTTGATGAGGTCTGGTAGGTGTTAATTAACAACCTGACTGTAGGACCACAAAATATGTTTAAGGTTTTTTTGCCTGCTTTTTAAGAGCCATGCTGAAAGCCATGCAGAAATAACAATATTTGTTCTGTTTGGTTGTAGGTTGGCCTGTTTTGTTTTTTTATTTTTTATTTTTATTTTTAAATCAGCCATCACAAAATAAAAACAGAAAGGAAAAGCAAAAAGATTTCCAATGTATTAGCCAAACATACATTGTCTCAGTACATAGTACGGTACAGATGTAGATATCGGTAGTTCGCTCATCACATAGTGTATACATTTCACAGTTCGTAGCAGTCAATAGCCTGCTATATTCTGAACTCCCCAAATGTCTTTAGGTCGGGACGTACGCATGTATGTATAGTTCTTCATATTCATTCACCCAAGTTAAGTCCTTCATCCATTCCTGGATGGACGGGGGAGAGCGTTCCATTTCCGGAGTATGCATCTTTTCACCACTATATTAACAATATTCAAAAACGATCTGGTCCATTTTTCAGTAGGTCTTGCCATTGACCAAACAATGCGGACATCGGGGTAGCTTCTAGGTGTCTACCCATTATTTCAGACATTACCATGTATATTTGTTCCCAATAGTGTAGTAGAGTTGGGCAGGACCAAAACGTGTGCAAGTATCCCGCTTCCATTGCCCCACATCTCTGACATAGACCATTACGATCTAGAAATGCTCTCTTAAGTTTTTATAGTGTGTAATGGAGCATAGGTAATATTTTATATTGAATGAGTTGCAATCGGCTATTCATGGAAACTGACGTAGTAAACTTTCACATAGCTCCCAATTGTGCATCGTGTATTTCCTGATTCAATTCCCTCTTCTATTTCTCGCGTGAGGGGTCTCCCTGTGTCGGTGTTCAGAGTAGTGTCTCCCTCTATAAGGGAGCGAGTGCATGCCTGCAAACGCTAGAATTGGAAATGTAAGCTAGCAGCTTGTTTTCGGGTGGTTCAGCAGGGTCTGAGTTGCTTCTAGTCCGGATTGATGCACGCAGTCTATAATATTGTAATTGCCCCATTTTAGTTTCTCCATGCTTTACATTAAACCCCTCAACCATCAAGAACTTCCCCTCAGGAAGCCAGTCACCTATACCTTTATACCCCAGGGTTTTCCACTTTCTATGAATAGTGACATCTCATATAGGGGAGAGGTGTGGAAAGTCTGACAGTGGTAGCCAGTGGTAGTGGTAGTTTTTCCATCTGTCCTGTGAAAGATGCATTTCCAGATGGTTAGTGTAGTGGAGACAGGCTCATAAAGGCAGTTATTACTGTATGTGTTGTCCATTATGAGTGTCATCATTTCCTTTCCTTCCGTCCTGATTTTTGTAGTCTAACATGTGGTGGAGTTTTTCCCGTGTCATACCAGTCGAATGCAAATTGTGCTTGAGACGCTGTCCAATAGATCTCTAGGCTGGGTCCATTGAACCCGCCCTTAGTGTATTGCAGTGCCATTAGTTCCTATTTTTTCTGCACAGCTCCAGAATGCCACAAAATCCTAGCCAGGGTATTATGCAGTTCTTCAAAGAAACAGGTGCCTGGCCAGATAGGTACATTTACAAACGCATATAGTATTTTAGGTACTAGTATCATTTTAATTAGCAAGATTCTGCCTGCTAATGAAAGGGGGATCCGTGACCATGCAGACGTTTTTGTACTGGCATATTTTGTCAGGGCAGTATAGCTATCCGTTAATAACACGTCTTTAGACCTGGAGACTGTCATTCCCAAGTATCTTAGTTTGTCTGGCGGCCATTTTAACAGGGGTTGTCACTGAGGTCAAGGCATTGCATCCATGAGGGGGAACATCTCTGACTTTCTATAATTAATTGTGAACCCAGAATATGTCTCAATTCGGGCAATACCCACCATTATGGGGTCTAAGCGGGTTTCTAATATATAGTCAAATGTTATCTCCGGCGTTCCAGCTATTCGTGTGCCTTTATTTGTGTGTCTGGCCCGGATTAAGTCTGCTATGGGTTTTATTGCCATAGCGAAGAGTAGTGGGGACAGTGGGCCACCCTGGCTCATCCCTCTGCCCAGTTCAAATGGACAAGACTGTGTTGTGTTAGTTAGGATAGTGGCTATGGGCTTTGTGTACAGTATTTTATTATAGCCTATGAAAACCTCGCCCAGCCCACATTTTCGGAAAACCATAAATACAAACGGCCAAGACACCATATTGAATGCCTTCCGGCCATCCAAGGCTACGGCCTCGGGGATGGGTCTTGGGGGATATACGAGCTATGCTAATGAACAAAGGTCTAAGGTTAAGGGATGTTGCTCTCCCAGGTCTGGAGCCAGCCTTATCATGGTGTATTAATGCGGGCATTAATAGCAGAAGTCTGTTAGCTAGTATTTTTGCGTAGATTTTAGTGTCTACATTCATAAGTGCCAGTGGTTTGGAGGAACTACAGTCATCGCATGGTTTATTTGGTTTAAGCAGGACAATTACGACTGCTTCTCGGAGAGATTGTGCGAGTTGTACCTCCATAACTTCCTCTTCCTATAGCCTCAATACGTAAGGTGCCAGATAGGCACCATATTCCGCATACAATTCTGCCCTGAGACCATTGGGACCTGAGGCCTTATTTCTTAGCAATTCTTTTATCACTTTGAATATTTCCTCTTATGTAAATGGAACATTAATTTGGGTACTGGCATCCGCCGATAGCACAGATAGCGGGATGGGATCAAGTAGTCTCTCAAGCTCCGGACAGTTTCCTGCATTTTGTGCCTGGTAAGCTCTGTATAGAATTGTGTGAATTCCTCATTATCCTCTTTTTCTGAATACTGCGATTTTTGATGTTTATCTTTAATTGCCGCTATATGACCGTGCCCTTTATCCATTTTAACAGATGCGGATAGCACCCTTCCTGGTCTCTCACCTCAACCATAGCGTCTGGCCATAGCTGGTTAAGCAAAGTATCTCACTTCCCTATCCGACAATTGCCTATGAGCCTCTAATTGCTTTTTGATCGCTGCTAGTTTAGTACGGTCCGGATTTACTGCATATTCAGCCTCTGATTTCTGGAATTCGCTCTCGCTTTTGGTTATATATCTCTGCGTATGTCTCGCAATACCCCAAATTCGTGTGACATGGCCATCCTGTTGATGTAAACCTTAAACGTTTCCCAAAGCATAGCCTGCGTCATGGCTCCATTTTCATTCAGCAAAACATATGTGCGTATGTAATTTTCTAAGTCAGTACAGAAGACTAGGTCCTGCAAAGCTAGTGACTTAAACCTCTATAGGTTATGGGTTTGTACCTCATCATTCCATTGTAAGCAGAGCCTTATTGGGGAGTGGTCAGAGTGGGTAGAAAGGAACAATTCTAGTCTCCGCTGTCCATCCCACCAAACAGTCTGATATGGAAAAAAAACATCTATTCTGGATGACATATCATGTACGGTGGAGTAGTATGTCTAGCCCCTCATGGTCGTGTGTTGTAGGCGCCATATATCTTGTAGACCAAGTGTATTCAACAAATCAATAATACATCAAGCCACCTTCAATAAAGGTCTGGGTGCTTGCCCTGTGTGCTCGAGATCTAGGTTAAGGATTGTATTCAGATCTCCCCCGCATATCACTGGGATCAATGGGTAGAACATAATGATATTGGTCAGTGCCCAGTAGTAGTTCCGGTCATCTAGGTTGGGGCTGTATCAATTCACTAATAATGTTTCTCTGCTCCGTAGTTTGCAGTGGTCTATTACATATCTACTCTCTGGAGCAGTAAGTGAGTGCAGAAGAGTAAAAGCCACCTCCCTATGAACCAGCGTCAATACACCTCTGGATTTCTAAGAGTAATTGGGCCCCAGTAATTAGCAAATGTAATATTCCCTGCTCTCTTTGCATGAGTTTCTTGTAAGAATAAGATCTGGGCATCATGGCGATTAATGTAGTATACCACCCTTCTTGCTTTAGTAAAGTTTCCTTAGCCCCGCACATTCCAGCTTAAAACATTAAGCGTCCCCAAATCGTTGCAAGCAATAAAAAGTGTGCCACTAGTGTGAGCGATTCCATGTACTACTTTCAACACACATAAACATACAGGTATAAGCTTTGTGATTGATTGTTTATTCACCAACTTCTTAACCCTCTTGCCTTTATCCCCTCCCTGCAACCTCATTTCCCTGCCAACCAGGGCGATATACACCATACCCACCCCCCTCCCCAGCCAACCGAGTACTGCACTCAACCCCAACTTGTGCATTAAAACCACAACAAACAACTGCAACCTTGCCTTGGGGCTGCTTCCTCTGCATTTAAACCTCCCGAAATGGCGCGCCTTCTGACAGTGCACCTAGGATTAGTGAGCCTGCTTTATATAGGGTTCATAAGCATTTCCTCTTTATCATGATACTAGTACATATGAATGATACCAACATGATGCGTTTCAGCAAATATCCCATGAGTGAGTAGAATCAGCATTTCTGTATCCACTGCATAAATCAAATGGACGTAGAGGACTCCCCTATTTCTTCAGTCTCCGCCGGCTGGGTCTTGATGGGTATATTGGCCGCAATGTAAGAAGCTGCCTCCTCCGGTAGTCTGAAAAACCTTTTCCCTCGGTGCTGTATGCAGAGTCTCGCTGGGAAAAGCATAGCATATGGTGTGGCTCTACGTTTGACCTCCATTAAAGTCTTTTGCTCCTGCTGTACAGCTGCAGAGAAATCCCGATATATGTGCAGGGATGTATTGTCATATTTCAATGGGCCTTTCTCTGTAACAAGGCGGATGATAGTTTCTCTATCACAGTAATTAAGGAGTTTTGCTATGATTTCTCTGAGGGTAACTGAGGGTAACTACGGGTTTGGGTCTTATAATAGGTGTTCTGTGGGCCCGCTCCAGTTGCAGTTCTTACCCCCTCCTTTCGTAATTCGATGGCACATCCAGCTGATCAATCGCCGCCAGCTGCCACACGTATCTCACCTCCGATCAGAACGCCATTCTGTCCCTCAAAATGTCGCGTGGTTGCACTACGGTCTCCCAGCTCAGGAGGCCGCAGCGGCGAAAAAAGCAAACAGCAGGGAAACGGCTGCCCTAACACAGTGAAACTTTCTCAAGTCGTGCAGGGGGCCTTCCCAACTCGACAGGTCATATTTTCCAAAAAGTCATGGCCCATCTTAAAGGGGCGTTACACATTGGGAGGGCCACACAGTTTAAAAGGGCAATACACATGGGAGGGTGGCACATCACATTAACAGGGTAATTCATAGAATTCAGTGCAGAGGCAGCGCATGCAAGCAGCGCAGAGAGGGATCGTGCGCCAGCGGGCACCAGCCGTGTGCGCTAAACAGCATTCTGGCGCACCGCGTATTCATGGAATTCACAAGGCAAAAAGAGCCCTGCCGCAGAGAACATCCTGCAGTGCCAGTTACGCCCCCAAGAACGCCCCTCGTGCAAGGAAAAACCATCAAAATCCCCAATCAAGCGCAAAGGGCTGCACTAACCCTGGACCAGCTTACAGGGCTGCTACACAGCAAACGCCGAGCGGGGAACGTGCATTCCTGGGGTGCGCTGGAATCATCACACGCAGTAGGGCCTGTGCAAGCGGGGTACGTGTATTACTGGGGTTCGCGGGGAGTTTCACACGCGATTGGCCCTGTGCGAGCAGGGTACGTGTATTTGGGTGGTACGCAGGGAGTTTCACACGCAGCAGGCCCTGTGCGAGCGGGGTACGTGTATTTCGGGGGTGCGCGGGTAGTTTCACATGCGGTATGCCCTGTGCGAGCGGGGTACGTGGATATCGGGGGTGCGCGGGATGTTTCACACGCGATTGGCCCTGTGCGAGCGGGGTACGTGTATTTCGGGGGTGCGCGGGATGTTTCACACGCGGTAGGCCGGTGCGAGCGGGGTACGTGTATTTTGGGGGTGCGCAGGAACTTTCACACGCAATTTTGCAGTCAGAGCGGGTTACGTGTATCCGGTGGGGTGCGCGGGGAGTCCCACACGTGAATTGGCAGTGTGGGTCCTCCCAGGTGTGCCCTCAAACCCCTCCACGGGCCCTGCAGGCATCCCACACCACAGGGGACTACCCTGCACCCCTGTTTATGTCCCACAGGCAGTCCATCCACCATAGGAATGCCCCCCAGCCAGGCCACATGTCACCTTGCACTAGTGATCACCAACTCATGTCCTCCTGCACCCCCACCCACCCAGCATTGAGGGGCACCTGCCAGCAGGCCCCCACTCATGTCCCCTTGCACCCCCACCCACCCAGCATTGAGGGGCACCTGCCAGCAGGCCCCCACTCATGTCCCCCTGCACCCCCACCCCCCAGCATTGAGGGGCACCAGCCAGCAGGCCCCCACTCATGTCCCCCTGCACCCCACCACCTGGCATTGATGGGCACCTGCCAGCAGGCCCCCACTCATGTCCCCCTGCACCCCCACCCCCCAGCAGTGAGGGGCACCTGCCAGCAGGCCCCCACTCATGTCCCACTGCACCCCCACACCCCAGCAGTGAGGGGCAGCTGCCAGCAGGCCCCCACTCATGTCCCACTCATGTCCCCCTGCAACCCCACCCCCAAGCATTGATGGACACCTGCCAGCAGGCCCCCATTCATGTCCCCCTGCACCCCCACCCCCCATCAGTGAGGGGCACCTGCCAGCAGGCCCCCACTCATGTCCCCCTGCACCCCCACCCCCCAGCAGTGAGGGGCACCTGCCAGCAGGCCCCCACTCATGTCCCCTCCTACATGACATAAAGATGCACAATCATGGCCCACTTCTACACCAAAATACCACAGCACGCCACCCCAGTCTTGAGATGCTATGATTTCCCAATCCGCCCCACACTGACATGCCCATCTCACGACACAAACCAAAAGTCAACTATGTACATCAACACATGTCCGTCACACACACACACTGTCAATGTTGGCATTGATTGTGTAAACCCACATTTTCACATGCATGAACCCAATGAACGAATCACACACATGGAAGTAAAATATCAAAATGTATTATGGACAAAAATAAAGCAATGAAATGAAAGCATAAAAAAATAGCAAACATGAAATGAAAAGCATGTCAAAAAGATGAGTAAATGAAATCCAAAAATCCAAAAGAAAAATAGTCCAAACTCTCCCTCCACCAAAGCAAATCCAAAGGAAACGTAAAAACAAAAATCCATTAATCCATGGTGAAATCCAAAGAAAAAGTTCAAATAAATCCATTGGCCAACTATGTACAATCCATTGCCAAGGGTCCATGAGCCCAACGAAAGAAATGAAACCTACCTAAGAAACTACTTAAGAAAAAAACTATATACAAATGTGTGGGGCATAGTCCAATCACCTAAAATCAAATGCAAACGAACATGAAACCTAACACTAAAAACTGTTTACAATTGCGGCAGGCTAGCCCGACGGCTCACTTTTCGATGTCCCGGGCCAGGCCATCATCCAACTCCTGCTCAGTGTCCTGGAGGCAGTCCTCTTCCATGGCCCGAGGGTTCGCAGGGACAATGCCATGTTGGACTCCAACTCCCTGCGAATAGCCTTGAGGCACTTGGCCCGCCTCAGTGCCCTCTGCATGGAGTTCTCCGCCCTGACCATTGTGAGCCACGCCTCTTCCGCCCGCCGCCGCTCCGCACCTATGGCCTGGCCCAACTGCTGCCACACGGAAGACACTTCCAATCCTGGGTCCTCCTGCCCTCTGGCCGATGCCTGCCCCTCCGATGTTGAAGGCCCCGAGCCATCATTGCTCCCACCATGTTGCTGCTGCTGTGCCTGTGCCTGCGCCCTGTCTCTTGCTGCCTGCACGTCCTCCTCTGGCTGAGGTGCAGTTGTCGTGGTGGCCACCCCTGCTGTCCGTCCGACTCCCGACTGTGGCAGGGATGTGTCCTCCACCAGCCTGGCCGCTGGGTCAGAGGCAGCTCCACAGGGTACCCAGGTGATACATGGGTGGGAAGATGGCATGGAGGACGACTGGCGCGTAGGGGGTTCAGGTGAGGAGGGGGTCGCAAGAAGGTCCAGCACACAGAGGAATCTAGCACTGGTGACCCGTCCCAGTAGGTCAACGTGGTCAAAGAGGCATCCGAGATGACGTGCAGTATCTTCACGAAAACACCGCAGATCACCTCGCATGCCCCGTTGACACAACGCTATTCCAGCCAGGACAGGCTCAACCCGGTCCCGGATAGCCACGTCTGCAGGAAGAGGAAGGGCAGTTGTTGTGCGCTCATCCCCTCCCTGAAAACGGGTCTGGACGTAGGCATCCCTGCTGGTGCCGGATGATGCAGTCACAGGATCAGGGGCAGGATTACACACAGGCACCTCCGCGGTGGCCTGTGCTGCCTCCTGTCCCTGCCCCTGCACTGCACCACTAGCACCAGTGGAATCCCCACCTCCAGACCCCGTGTGTGTCCCTTCCACTGCCTCCTCCTCCACCAAACCCCCTACCAACCTGGATGATTCCATGCCATCTTCCTCTGTCGGACCCTGTGGGGTCTCAGTTACCCCTTCTGCTGCCGAGGAGTCCATCTCCGACCTCTGCCTCTTGGACCTACCCTCGGCAGCTGCGGCCTGGGACACGGCACCAGACTCCTCACTCCCCGACGAGATGACAATCTGGGAGGGGAGCCGGGCCTTGCGTCTCGGCTGGTGGTGCGATCCCTGCCGTTTTGCTCCACAGCACCCTCTCCACCCTCTTCATCAGTTGATGCTGCAGACAGGGAGAGATAGAACACAGGCATCAGGGCACTGTACAATGGGGTGATACACACATGATAGTTGTACATGAGTGGCAGTGTCAAACTTCAGACATGGCATCACACTCCCCAACACACATGTCATTTCAACTCACACACATGAGCAATTCAACAGCAATATTCCACCAGGCAGCACCATCCATACACAAACAACAGCACGAGCAGCCGAAGGTGAGCCTGACGTCACATGAAACACGGGAGTGCACAACACATGCACACATGCCACCAGACCTACATGCATGTGTACATCTCCACAAACTGTCGCAGTGATGACATCCCCATCCATTTCACATCTGGCATTCTGCCTTCTACATGTCAGTGTCACATGCATCCATGTTGCATCACAGTTGCACACTTGTCAAATTCACACACATGTACATGTACACAGTGCAGATACATGCAGCAGGAACCACCATCCATGTGTGACACCACAACCATGCCAACACACATACACAGAAATTCAAACATGTGTGCTCCCACACCTGCATTTGGCCAGCATGCTTACCAACACAAACACCATCGATGTGTCTCACACATGAGAGTACTCACATGTGTCAGCCTCACACCCCTGTACATACACATCCATACATGGCCCTATAAAAACACATGTGCAACCTGCACACTACTGTCACACCACAACACGCACAGCATCCAATCAGTATGCATTTACACTTACCGCTCGACTCCAGACGGGTCTGCCTCTCAAGGACCTGGACGTGGAGCACTGGGCGTATGTGTTCCAGGACCCTCATTTGGTGGTCTGACAGCAGGCCCCGGTGCCCCTTGGCATCCGCTGCCTTCAAGAGGCACTGGGCCTTGTCGCGGGTCCTGGACCTGAAGTCCTCCCAGCGCTTCCGGACATATTTGATGTCACGGACTGCCACCCCCTCCTCGTTGATGGCAGTCACGATGTCCATCCAGATCCTGGTCCGTCCTTCATTGTCCTTCATTGTCAGCGCGCGAACTTCCAAACATAGAACCCCTGAACATAGACAGAGGGTCACATTGCAAAATGATAAAGTGACAAATTTACATTTATGTTGAAATTGTGATATTAATGGTATATCACTGGTGTTTTTGTGAAGGTATGATGAATGCATGAGGAAGTTTGATGAATGAAGAAGGTATGGAGGGATGTGTTTGTGGCAACAAAAAAAACTTTTTGATGTAAATGCTATTTATTTCCTTATGTAACTATTTATGTAGAATAAATACAAATGCTACTATGATTTAAATAATAGTAAGAGGTCATTTCTGGTCTAGTTGGCCCACCCTCCTTATATTCTAGTTTTACATTGCCTGGAGGGCCATAGACATCAATCAGGCACCCTTATTTTTCTTTCACCATCCCAGCTCAGCCCTTGTTGGTCCGGCCCATTTTGGCACCTGAACCGGCACCCGATGACTCCCAGGCTGACTTCCAGGTCAGCAAGTCTAAGCCACGTGTGGTGGTGCAAGTTGCTGTTACTAGGCCACGTGGATCTGGGGCACCAATGTTATCTTCTGCCCCAAGTAGGCAGGGTGGGGAGGCTGCAGGGGCAGCTGCAGCTCTATCCACCCCAGCTCTGAGTCTCCCAGCTGGGACAGTGCCAGTCCTCGTCCATCAAACTGACGTTGCCCCTGCCAACATCACACTTCAGCCAATGCCTGCACCAAGACCTATGGTCATTGTGCCTGCCCAGTACCCAGACCACCTGCGCTAATGCCCCTACTGACCAGAGTGGCGCAAGCCACTCAGGCTCAGATCCACCTTTGAAGAAGAGGAGGAAGGCTGCTCTGTCACTACAGGCTGAGACCCCAGACACGGCTACACACTCCGGCACGTCAAGGAAGCCTAGCTTTAATGACGCCGAACTTGATGCACTTGTGGCCTATGTGTCGGCACATAGCCGCGAAATGGTGGTGAATGCAGGGTGCAAGACCACACCTGGTCAACGTAGGGCACACTGGCAACCATCGCAGACATCATTAGTGCCCTTGGATTTGTGAGGCACACAGCTGATGATTGCTACAAGTGTGGAATGACCTGAAACACAGAGCAAAGAACAAGCTGGCCTCAAATCATGCCTCTACTCTGGTGAATGGCGGTGGGTCTCCACCAGAGGACAACCCATTCACTGAACATAAGTCTGTTGCTGGAACCTTCGTCACAGATGAACAGATCCAAGGCGTGGGAGACAACCAGATTACGACGCATTGTCCGCTGAGTGCCCATGCATGTCTGCGTAATCCATGTGTATGTTGTTTGGGTAACGGCTTCTGATTGAGTGCCAGGTGATAGTGTGCACTCCTGAGTGGTATGGGTCACCCATGTGCTTCCTCCAAAACATTCACCGGCCTTGGATTTGGGTATGACAGTATCCCTTCTGCCCACAGTAGCCAATTAGCGCCACATTACTGAAGTTGCCCTTGAACTGTCATCTTGCAACAACATTGTTCTGAATTTTTCAGTGTTCATTCAGGCTGATTGTTTGAATTGTCCCATTTTTGCAACGCATTTTTCAGCCCAAATGCCACATATGTGACATGCTTCTGTCATTGATTTCACCCCACATTGGCCCACATTTGTTACCTTGTTATGTGAATGATTAGACCATTCAGGCTGATTGAGTATTGGCCTGCTCACATTAATATTTGGGGCCTGTTTGAATGTGGTAAATGATAGTTGTTTCCTGTCATGTTGAAGTGACCAACCATTGATGTGTACATCTGCCTGCGATCACTGTATTATTGTACACTGGATGTGTTGCAGTGTGTGGCACATGCGTATTTTGTCACACTATTTAGCATTTTTCATCTCATCATGTCCATCTCACATGGATGGGTGACAGTACTCATTCACTGACATATGGCTGTACTTGTCAAATGTACCATGGCTAGGCTACATGCCATCTGTGTGCTGGCATGTGTCATGTATGTGTATTGGACATGCCACTCACAGGCTAATGTGTGATGCCAGTGCTACCCAGCATGCAGCAAATGTGTTGCTTTTCCATCTTGGTGTCCTCAGTGTCTGCTTTTTGCCTCCCCTTCCAACTCATTGGCCCTCATTACGATACTGTTAGCACCATGGTTGGTGCCGGTATCGTAACGAGTCCGCCAATGTTCAATGGTGAATTACTACCCCATTCCAAGGTTGGCTGGGCGGTAATTCCCCATTGAACATTGGCCCTTCCCCATTCCCATGTTTGCCCCATAGGGCTCAATGGGACTGGGGAAGGCGCTAAGTACGGTACCGCAAATTGCGGTACTGTACTTAGCACCAAGGTCCCTTTGCGGGTCCCTACTTTAACGGCTGGTCTAAACCAGCCGTTCAGGTCGGGTCCCGCAAAGGGACCTCGTAGTAAGGCGCTAATGGGTTAACGGCGCCGCAGCCTTTTACGGCACATTAACCCATTAGCGCCAGGGTTGTAACGAGGCCCATTGACAGTGCATGCATGCCAGGGTTATTGTCATGTGGGACATGTGTAAATCATGTACTGTATCTCTGGCTTGTAAGGCTTATGTGTGTGCTATGGTGCCCGTGCCTGTTTCCATTTGCTGTCTTTCATGTTTTTGCAGGTGATGACGCACTTGATGCTGTAGAGGTGGCGGAGATGGTGCAGACCCAGGAGGAATCTCAGGCATGACCGGGCACCAGTGGAGGACGTGGTGTGGTGGTGGGTGAAAACCCAATCTTATTGCAGACCATACTGTCGAGGGGTGTCTCTGGTTGCACCTCCCCAGACCTCTATGATTCACGTGCTGAATCGGATGATGAGACTAATGTGCTGTCGCAGGTGAGTGTTTCTGGCAGGGATTCTGTTCTGACCAACCCACCTGCACCAGGAGTAGAACCCTCTATGGGGATGTCATTGTTGGTAACTCCGCCTTTGGCGGTTATGGATGCAGGGTCACACTCCACAACATCTGATCCTGTTCCTGGGCCAGCAGATCAGAGGGGGAATGCAGTCCTGCAGCCTCATGTAGTGCCGGCACAGCAAGGTGCAGATTGCCTTGCCCCAAACAGGTGTGGTGCTCGCCGACACGGTGGCCATGCGCCACCAGGCAATACTGTATGGGAAAACTCCATTTACGGTATTGCAGCACAACAGGGAGCATCAGTTGAAATGATGGCTCAGGCAATGGAGAGGGTGGCCACTTCCATTCTCCCCCCTGAAAGGCAGATGGAGCAACAACAGCAGGCAACAGACTCCATTTGCCAATCACACAGGGAAGACATGTTGGCGTCCAACAGGGACCGACGGGCAGCCCTGGAGACTCTGCGGGAAGCCATTTCTGTGGAGTCTTAGGGCCACAGGGAAGCCCTGAGGTTAGAACTCTAGTTCCTCAGGCAGACTCTAAGTGAACTTGAGGCTTCCCGAAATTTAAGTACAGAACAGCAGCTGGAGCAGCTCACACATTCCCTCTCAGCTGAGCTGCAGGCAACTCGGGAGGAGATCCGGGCATCACGCGAGGCCATGCGTGCAGAAATGCAGGCAACCCGTGCTGCATGGGGATCTCAGCACTATCATCCTCCAGAATCAGACCTTCAACACCCGCATGCTTGCTGCCATGGAGGACCATACCAGGGCTTTGCGTGGGCTGCCTCCCATAGCACCACCACCTCCTGATGCAGAAGCAGAGGGAGAAGAGAGCGACAGCAGCAGTTCTCCCACAATAGTATAGCCGTGCAGGCCATGAGACCATGGAGGTATTTTTTTTTTTCGTAACATCCACGCAGGTGGGTGTTGGTGTGCACCCTATCCTGGAACCTCCTGGGTGGCCTCCCCCCCTGGCCCCCACATGGCCATTTTTGATTTGTATGTTTTTTTTTTTTTTTACAGTGTGTTGCCTTGTGTGGCTCCCGTGGGAATCCACTATGTATTCCAGCTGGGCACATGCAGGCTTGTCCTGTGTTTGGGTTAGATGCTTGGGTTCCTGACACACACACCCCTCCTGCTTCCCTTTCCATGGGCTTGCAAAGGGTGTGACCAAGTGACAGTGACTTACACAGTGACATTGGGCTCCCATGAGCTGTGTGGAAGTATGTAGTCAAAACTGTGTGGACATCCCTAGTGGGGATTGTTGTTGTATTGAACACTGCATGGTGTATTGATATGTACTTTTGCATCCATGTCTTCATCCTTATTCACAGGTACCTTCTTCATGTCTTCACAAGGCCGTCTACTTTGCGGATGCAGTTCATGTTGTATGCAGTACACTGACACATTTGCCTGACGTCAACACTCTGCATTTGGAAGGGGTAGATTTGCTGGCTTATTCAGGTTGTAAAACTTGCACTACTTTTATTTGGTACTGTCATATTTTGGCAATGTTTCATCCTGTGCTGCTGTATTGTGTTGCTGGTAAGTATTTGGTCATGTGTGCTGTTTGTTATTGATTACTGGGAGCATATTGTCTGTGGCCTGTTTCCATTTGGGACAGTGCACTTTGTGACACTTGTGTCATGTGTTGTGCAGTCCTTTGTTTACTTTCACATTGCATGACATGCCATGCTGTGTTGGGTAGCGGAGATGGGGAGGGGTTGGGTGACATGGCGCTGTTTTCATGTTGTATTTTGCAAGGGGGTAGTCATTCATGCAGCATGAATGTGGGTCTTTTTGTGACACAGCATTGGTTGTCTTTCGGTAGGTAGGGATGCACACAATGTAACACTTCCAGGTGACCAATCTCAGGCTGGTATGGTTGTGACAGTTGACTGTCCCTTATGTCATCATCATTGATTGTCAGCTGGTATGTACCAGGGCTGTGTGCACTCCACAGGGGTGTGATTTTAGGTGACGTAATTAGCCACCACCTGTGTACGGGCTGCCTTACCACGTGCCCTTTCGCCTCCCATGCGCAGCGGCCGTGCATGTGGTTGGGGATGTGGGGGCACCACCATGTCCACCGGCAGGCCCCGGCGGGTTGCAACGTTGTGCAGGACACATGCTGCCACTATGATCCTGCACACTACTGGGGGCGCGTATAGCAGCTGCCCACCAGAGCAGTCAAGAGAGCGAAAGCGTGACTTAAGCACTCCGAATGTGCGCTCCACTATGCCCCGGGTTGCAATATGGGCTGGGTTGTATCTTACCTCGGGTGGTGTGGTGGGGTTCCGAATTGGCGTCATCAGATGGGTGCTCCGAGCGTAGGCACTGTCCCCTGGGTAGGTGATGATGGGTATCATTAGTGGGGTTGTGACATTACTCAGTATCTGACATGCATGCATGTGCAGAGGCATTTATACTCACCAAGCAGCCATGTATCGCCATGCCGCCCAGCTTCTAGGTCCCGGTTTAGGGTTGACATTCTGTAAATGAAACTATCATGGGTGGACCCTGGATAGTTGGCAAATACTGAGGTGATGATTCCCTTGGCATCACATACTACCTGCACGTTGATGGAATGCCAGTGCTTGCGGTTTCTATAGATGTGCTCAGTTGCCCTGGGAGGACGTAGAGCCACATGGGTGCAATCAATGACACCTACCACTTTGGGGAAGTGTTCCACCCCGTAAAAATCCTGGACGACAGCCTGCCTTTCTGCAGGTGTTCTGGGCAGGTATACGTTCCTGCGGACTGATGGGCGTGCAGTCATGATGGCCAACACCTGGGGTAGGCAGCGTGACTGCGTGGCCTGTGACACCACCCCCCCCCAATATGGCACTTGTCCGCTGAAATGAACCAGTGGCTAATAAGTGCAGTACATTGAGCACCTTTTCCAAGGGGCTCAGTGCTTGGGAGCAGAGGGTGGGTGATGTGAGGTCATCCTCCCACTCACTCACCTGGTCGAGTATTATGTGAGGTGGAAATCTGTACCTCCCATACACCTGGTCATCAGGCATCCCAAAAGCTGGTCCTGGGTGTAAAAATTCTGGCCCTGACTATCCTCCTCCTCCTGCGGTGTCCGATGACCACTGCTGCGAGTAACAGTATATTAATCGTAGCGTCTGAGCTTGTTTGATGTTTGCGCGCACTTTATGCTGCGTGGGTCTGCGTACGCCTGCTTCCTTCTGACGTACGTGTTTCCGTATTAGCGCGTCTTTTTTGGCGCATGCATTTCCCCTGTTCGATTCCATGAATACGTGTTGTAGGCACGCGTGTGGGCGTTCCGCGCATTTGCCTCCTGTACTTCCCCCGTAACGCCCACATTTTCACGCGTTGTTCCCCATTCCGGGTGTTACGCCCTGTGTTCCGCCTACTTTTGTTGTGTGCGCCACGCTAAGTGCGCTTTCGCTGTGCGCATAGTGCATGCCGTTTGATGACGTGTGCGCCCGCGTGCGCCACGCAGGATTATGGCGCACATCCCAGTATTTACACGCGGACGGACTTCCATGAATAGATGTGCGAGGCTTTTGCACACTTGCACTGCGATTTTCGCACTTGCACTGCAATTCGCACGCTTGCGCAGAGATTTTAGGCGCACATTAATTCCATGAATCGGCCTGTAGGTATGTAAACTATATATTAAGCGCAAAAAACCTCTCACTGGTGAATCAGTACCAAGGTGCTACAACTTGGATGAAAATAGATTAATTGAAACCAAAAAACATTACATAACCATTTGAACAATATAAAATCAAACTGCACAGTGCTAAAAAGACATAAAACAGAGCTGTGCAATTGCAATTTTTAAATTAAAACTTAGTGGACATCAGTAGCAAGGAAATGCTGTTTAATCCTGTTTTTAAAAGTCAATAATTACCCATTAGCCCTCATTAGAAGCTTGCCGCTATCTTGGCGGTAATACTAAGAGGATAACGGCAAACGTACCATTACCGGCTTCTGATCTGCTGGATTTACCAGCAGATTACAGGTGCCGGCATCGGTATGTTAATCCCCTTTCCAAGGCATCCACAGGACTCCATGGGGGGATTGCCGATATTTCTGATGCCGGTAATACGGGCTGATTTTTCGTGGTGGGGTGCCTGACTTACCACCAGCTCGTGGCTGGAAATAAATCAGGCCACTCCACCAGCAAACATGTAGTTTGGTGGTGCAGGAATAGTGGAGGTTATGGAATTACTGCCCCTTTTATCCCGCACTGCCAAATTTGAAATGAGCCCCATAGTTTTTAATGCATGCTCGCAGTTTGTTCCATAGTCTACGTCCAATGGAGCCCAACATCCCACCTCCATAGCAAGTGTATTGTGCTTGCGCACCACTAGTAGTTCCTTCAAAATGGACGCAAGGTGAGGGCAGGAACATATCGCTGATCCACAGAGGAGAGATAACTTGCCGCTAATCCATTAGGGATTTGTTCCTCAATCGTTAGCCAGTTTAATGATCTACGTGCATACGTGCATAAGAGATATACAGGGTAATTCATAGAATTTCGCAGAAAAGTGTCGCAAGCGGCTGGCGCAGAGTGTCCGCGTGCGATTGACTGCGCCAGGCACGTGCGCTAAAACCGATTCCCGCGCACAGCGTATTCATGGATTTCATGCTCCCAAACCAGCCGTGGCGCAGAGTATCGCAGCGACCCTGCAGCAGCGCCAGTAACGCCCCCAAGAATGCCCTCGCGCAAGGAAAAGCCATCAAAATCGCTAAATCATCGCAAAGGGCTGCGCTAACCCTGGACCAGTTTACAGGGCTGCCAAACAAGGAACGCAAAGCGGGTAACGTGCATATCAGGGGTACGCGTGAAGTTATACACGCGATTAGCCAGGGTACGTGTATTACAGGGGTGCGCGGGAAGTATAACACGCGATTGGCCAGGGTACATGTATTACAGGGGTACGCGTGAAGTTATACACGCGATTAGCCAGGCTACGTGTATTACAGGGGTACGCGGGAAGTTTAACACGCGATTGGCCAGGGTACGTGTATTACAGGGGTACGCGGGAAGTTTAACACGCGATTAGCCAGGGTACGTGTATTACAGGGGTACGCGGGAAGTTTAACACGCGATTGGCCAGGGTACGTGTATTACAGGGGTATGCGGGAAGTTTAACACGCGATTAGCCAGGGTACGTGTATTACAGGGGTACGCGGGAAGTTTAACACGCGATTGGCCAGGGTACGTGTATTACAGGGGTATTCGGGAAGTTTAACACGCGATTGGCCAGGGTACGTGTATTACAGGGGTATTCGGGAAGTTTAACACGCGATTGGCCAGGGTACGTGTATTACAAGGGTACGCGGGAAGTTTAACACGCGATTAGCCAGGGTAAGTGTATTACAGGGGTACGCGGGAACTTTAACACGCGATTAGCCAGGGTACGTGTATTACAGGGGTGCGTGGGAATCAGCACACGCGATTAGGCTGGGTGGGTCCTCACAGGTGTTCCCTGTACACCCTCCACGGCCCCTGCAGGCAGCCTACAAAACAGGGGACTACCCTGCACACCTGCTCATGTCCCCCTGCACCCCCACCCCCCAGCAGTGCAGGGGCAGCCTCCACCAGGCCCCCACTCATGTCTCCCACCACCCCCACCCTCCCGCCACCAGGGGCAGCCTCCACCAGGCCCCCACTCATGTCCCCCTGCACCCCCACCCCCCAGCAGTGCATGGGCACCCTCCACCAGGCCCCCACCCATGTCTCCCACCACCCACACCCCCCCGCCACCAGGGGCACTCTCCACCAAGCCCCCACCCATGTCTCCCACCACCCCCACCAGTGCAGGGGCACCCTCCACCAGGCCCCCACCCATGTCTCCCAACACCCCCACCCACCAGCACTGTGGGGCACGTGGCCAGCAGGCAGTCAGGCAGCAGCAGATGGCAGGTGGGAGCGTGCTCAGGGCTCTGGGGGGCAGTAATTTTGCCTCCTGGCCAGGAGCGTGGTCTCTCGTGTGTGAACGCGTGGACAGCCTGATAGGGAGTGAAATCCCACACGTCAGCAAAGGCCCTTAGCGCGTAAACCCGTCAACAGCATATGCGCGCCTATAGTCACCTGCACGTGCAGGAAATTGTTGCGTGACACGTCCCAGTGTCAAAGCGTGTGATTGGTGAAAATGGATCTACACGCAGAAGTGACAAAGCGTGTGATTGGTGAAAATGGATCTACACGCAGAAGTGACAAAGCGTGTGAATGGTGAAAATGGATCTACACGCAGAAGTGACAAAGCGTGTGATTGGTGAAAATGGATCTACACGCAGGAGTGACAAAGCGTGTGATTGGTGAACGTACACACCGCGTAAGTGATGCTGTACGTGTGGGCCTGTATATAAGGTACATGTAGAACACCATTTCCTTGTACGTGCTTTTCGTGGAGAGCGAGTGGGTGAATTCTGTACTTCTTGTCGTTTCACACGCGATTTACTTCACGGCGTTTCCAGTTCGTATTCCCTGTTACCTCTGACAGCTTTTTCTCTATTTTTCTCTTTTACTGGTTTACCTGGGCCTGTTCCCTCAAACAGTGTCCCCTTCTACTGTTGTCCTGTCTTCTCAGACAGCGTACACATCTTCTTTTGGCGGGGGTTTAGCCAGCCAAACGCGCTCATTCTTCACGCTCTTTTACCTGGCAGACGGTGAGTCACGCACGTATCCAACTTCTGTGCTTGCCCCGTGTGTAGCCTACCCCTTCAGAGGTCATTCTAGGCTGCGTGTGACACGCATACGTTCATTCTTGTGTTACTGGGTGCCACAGCGTAGTGCAGGTTTTTCTTTCTGCACACGTGGTCTAGGAGGGGTTGCGTGCACGTCATCTCCCTTTTTTGGTCCTCCTGTGCGTTGCGTGACCCGTCATCTTTCCCCAGGGGTTACAATCAGCCGTGCTAGAGCACTAGGGTACAATTACCATCTGGTACCCAACCCCTTTGACCCCCAATTGCCCAGGACAATTGTCTACAGCCACTCCCATACGCACATTAATATCAGTGCCATGGCTGGGAGGCGAGGATTCCGTAAGGGTGGCAAAGGTGGAAGAGCCACAAGTGGTGGCCGTGGTGGATCCGGTAGGGGACGTGGTCGTAACTTGCAGGGTGAGCCTGTCCCCCCATGTGTGGAGGACCAGTCAAGGGCACCCATCATCCCCCCCCCTTCCCCCCCTCCCCCCCTCCCGTTGAGGCTGAAGTGGCTGACACCATCCATGCTCAGCCCTTGTTGGACCAGCCCATTGTGGCACCAGACCTGGCTGACTCCATGGCTGACTTCCAGGTCAGCAGGGCTACGACACGTGCGCTGGTGCACGTTGATGCCATCATGCCACGTGGATCTGGGGCAGCAAGGTCATCTGCTGCACCAAGGAGGCAGGGCGGAGTGGCTGCAGGGGCAGCTGCGGCTCTATCCACCCCAGCCCTCACACACCCAGCCAGGACAGTGTCGGTCCTAGTCCATGCTGCTGACATTCCCCCTGACACCATCACACTAGAGCCAATGCCTGCACCAACTCCCATGCTGAGTGTGCAATCCCACACTCCTGATACAGAGTCCACCAGGGCTCCTGCCCCTAGTGTCCAGAGCGGCCCAGGACACTCAGGATCACCACCACCTTCCAAGCGGAAGAGGAAGAGTGCTCGTCCGGCACAGGCTGATGCCCCAGACACGGCTACACAGTCCGGCCCGTCCAGGAAGCCCAGCTTCACGGATGACGAACTGAATGCACTTGTCGAGTATGTGTCCGGACATGACAACGAGATGGTCATTGTTGCAGGATCCAAGACCACACCTGCACAACGCCAGGCACACTGGCAGACCGTTGCGGACATCGTAAGTGCCCTTGGAATCGTGAGGCGCACAGCCAATGATTGCTATAAGCGCTGGAATGACCTAAAGCGCAGGGCAAAGAGTAAGCTGGCCTCAAGTCATGCCGCGACTCTAGTGACTGGAGGTGGGTCTCCAGTAGTAGACATGGAACTCACTCCACATGAGTCAGTCGCTGGGACCTACGTCACGGAGGAACAGATCCAAGGCGTGGGAGATCTGGCTGATTACGAGGCATTGTCCGGTGAGTGCACATGCATGTGTGTGTCATCCATGTGCATGGTGTGTGTGTGAGGGCTTCTGTTTGGGTGCCAGGTGAGAGTGTGTGCGCCTCAGTCGTATGGGTCAGCCATGTGCTTCATGCAATACTTCCTGCGCAGCTGCATTTGGCCATAGCAGTATCCCTTCTGCCAACAGTAGACATCTAGCACAACTGCACGCCAGTTGCCCTTGAAGTGTCACTTTGACACAACATATTTGCTATTTTTTCACTGTTCATTCAGTCAGTTTGTTTGCATTCCACCACTTTCACTAGGCATGTCGCTGTCCACTAGTCACATGTCTGACATGGCTATGGTGAAGTGGAGTGACTTTGTTACCTGGATATCATTTGTACACACATGTCCCTGTGCAATTTGACCATTTCAGACTGGCAGCTCCAGGTGAAAAATCTGACCTGTTAGAATCAGAAAAGCTATTACATGCGGGAACTGGACTGAATGAATAGGTGCTGCCCTCCTCTCCATCTTCACTCAATAGCAATGGTACATGCCATCTGTGTGATGGCATGTGTGTTTCACCTGCCAATCACAGGCCAATGTGTGATGCCACTGCCAGGCAGCATGCAGAAAATTTGTTCATCTTCCATCTTGGTGTCATCAGTGTGTGCCATTTGCCTGCACTTCATACGCAGTGAGGGTGCATGCATGGGAGGGTTTTAGTCATGTGGGACATGTGTCAATCAAGTACTGGTTCTCTTGCTTCTCAGCCCTCAATGTGTGCCATGGTGCTAATGCCTGTTTCCATTACTTTGTTTTCATGTCTTTGCAGGGGAAGACGCACCTGATACTGCTGGGGTTGTGGAGATGGTGCAGACCCAGGATGTGTCCCAGGGCCGACCAACCACCAGTGAGGGACGTGGTGTGGTGGTGGGGGAGAACCCACAAGTGCTGCAGGTCGTGCTCTCAAGGGGTGTCTCTGGCTGCACCTCCCCCGAGCTGTACTCAGGTGTTGATTCGGATGAGACCTACGTGCCGTCGCAGGTGAGTGTTCCAGGGAGGGATTCTGTTCTGTCTCACCCACCTGCACCAGGATCAGTACCCTCCATGGGGATGTCAGTGTTGGCAGCTACGCCTTCGGTGGTTACGGATGCAGGGTCACACTCCGCGACATCTGATCCTGTTCCTGGGCCAGCAGATCAGAGGGGGAATGCAGTCCTGCAGCCTCAGGCAGTGCCGGCACAGCAAGGCGCAGTTCGCCTTGCCCCAGACAGGTGTGGTGCCCGCCGACGTGGTGGCCGTACGCCACCCGGCAATACCGCATGGGAGCAATCCATTTACGGTATGGCTACCCAACAGGCTGCATCATCCGAGATGATGGCTCAGGCCATGGATAGGGTGGCCACTTCCATTGTCCCCCCAGAAAGGCTGATGGAGCGACTAGAGCAGGCAACCGACTCCATCTGCCAGTCACACAGGGAGGACATGTTGGGGTCCAACAGGGACAGGCGGGCGGCACTGGCGACTCTGCAGGAGGCCATCTCCATTGAGTCCCAGGGCCACAGGGAAGCCCTGAGGCAGGAGCTCCTACACCTCAGGATGACTCTTGTTGAGCTTGAGGCTTCAACACACCAAAGGACAGAACAGCAGCTGGAGCGTCTCACCCGTACGCTCTCAGCTGAGATGCAGGCAACGAGGGCGGAGGTCCGGGCATCCCGTGAGTTGTTGCATGGGGACCTCCGCACACTCATCCTCCAGAACCAGACCTACCACACCCGCATGCTTGCAGCCATGGAGGAGCAGACTAGGGCCTTGCGTGGGCTGCCTCCCATAGTGCAACCACCTCCGGATGCAGCTGCACAGGGTGATAATAGCGACAGCAGTGATACTCCCACAATAGGGTAGCCGTGTGGGCCATGAGCCCATGGAGGTGTTTTATCTTCCCAGGATCCACGCAGGTGGGTTCTGGTGTGCATCCTGTCCTCGGACCTCTTGGGTGGCCTCCCCAACCCCCCCGGGCCCATCAATGGCCATTTTTGATTGTTTCTTATTTTTATTTTTATTTTGATTTCTTTTATTCCCAATTTTTTTGGGACGATCTGTTGGCTTCGATCTGTTGGCTTCGATGTGTTGGCTTCGATGTGTTGGCTTCGATCTGTTGGCTTCGATGTGTTGGCTTCGATCTGTTGGCTTCCGTGGTTCCTGTGGGCATACGCTGCATTGTGGCTGGGCACATGCAGGCTTGTAATGTATTTGGTTCAGATGCTTGGGTTTGAGTCACACACACCCCTCCTGCTTCCCGTTTCCATGGGCTTGCAAAGGGTGTGCCCAAGTGACAGTGAATTACACAGTGACGTTGGACTCCCATGAGCTGTGTGGCCAGTCTGTAGTCAATACTGTGTATACATTCATAGTGCATATTGCTGTTGTGTTGTACACTGCATGTTGCATTGATGTGTAACTCTTCTTCTGTGTCTACCTCCCAATTTGCAGGTCCCTTCCTCAAGTCCACACAAGGACCTCTAGTCTGGCGATGGGGACCATGTTGGCAGCAGTGCACCTACAACTCTACATGGCGCCAACACTGCACAGTTGGTAGTGGTGGGAGTGCAGGCATTTCCAGGTGGTGAGACTACTAATATGTAACATTTTTGATGTCATGTTAATGGTACTACGTGCTCAAGTATGTTGTTGGTCCGGCATTGCTGTGAGCATTTCAGGTGTTGCAGGTTTCTAATAGTGCCACTGTACATAGTGAGAGTGATGTCATGTTGTGGGGATTACTTTGTTTACCTGCAATTAGCATGACATGGCACGGTGTGTCGTGTGGCAGTGCTGGGGTTGGGTTGGCTGACATGGCACTGTCCTTGTTGCATTTTGCAAGTGGGTATTCATTTTAGCTGCTTCAATGTGTAACTTCACAAAACTGCATTGGTGGTGTCTGTGTGGGTAGGGATGCACACATTGTGACACTTCCAGGTGAACAATCTCAGGCTGACATGGAATTCCCGGTTCATTCTCCAGACATTCAGGATCAGTGTCAGGTTGAGTCATCATTGATTGTCAGATGGAATGTGCCAGGGCAGTGTGCACTCCACAGGGGTGTGATTTCTATGTGAAGTAATTAGCCACTAGCTGTGTACGGGCTGCCTCCCCCCGTGCCCTTTCCCCTCCCATGCGCAGTGGCTGTGCATGTGGTTGGGGATGTGGGGCCACCACCATGTCCACGGCCAGGCCCCGGCGTGTTGCAACGTTGTGCAGGACACATGCTGCCACTATGATCCTGCACACTACTGGGGGAGCGTATAACAGCTGCCCGCCAGAACGGTCAAGGGAGCGAAAGCGTGACTTTAGCACTCCGAATGTGCGCTCCACTATGCCCCTGGTAGTAATGTGGGCTGTGTTATATCTTACCTGGGGTGGCGTGGTGGGGTTCCGAATTGGCGTCATCATATGGGGGCTGAGAGGGTAGGCACTGTCCCCTGTGGAGGTGGGGATTGGTATCATTGGTGAGGTTGTGACCTTGCTCAGTATCCAACATGCATGCATGTGCAGTGGCATACATACTCACCAAGCAGCCATGTATCGCCATGCCGCCCAGCTTCTAGGTCCCGGCTTAGGGTGGACATTCGGTAAATGAAGCTGTCGTGGGTGGAGCCGGGATAGTTGGCATATACTGAGGTGATGATTCCCTTGGCATTACATGCTACCTGCACGTTGATGGAATGCCAGTGCTTGCGGTTCCTATAGATGTGCTCAGATGCCCTGGGGGGACGTAGAGCCACATGGGTGCAGTCGATGGCACCTAGCACTTTGGGGAATCGTGCCACTGCGTAAAAATCCAGGGCGGCAGCATGCCTTTCTGCAGGTGTTCTGGGCAGGTATATGTGCCTGCGGACTGATGGGCGTGCAGTCATGATGTTCAAGACCTGGTGTAGGCAGCGTGACTGGGTGGCCTGTGACACCCCACCCACTATGGCACTTGTCCGCTGAAATGATCCAGTGGCTAAGAAGTGCAGTACATTGAGGACCTTCTCCAGGGGGCTGAGTGCTTGGGAGCACAGGGTGGGTAATGTGAGGTCATCCTCCCACTCACTCACCAGGTCCAGTATGATGTGTGGTGGAAACCTGTACCTCCCATACACCTGGTCATCAGGCATCCCGAAAAGGCTGGTTCTGGGTGTGAATATTCTGGCCCTGACTATCCTCCTCCTCCTCCTTTGGTAGCCCACTGCCACTGCTGCTAGGAACGGTATGTTCATCCTGGCGTCTGAGCTTGTTATTGTTAAAGTCCGCAATTTATGCTTAGCGCGTGTTCTAGGCGAGCGTGTGACCCGCGCACCCCTGGAATCCAGTTCCCAGTCCAATAGCGTGTGGAAATTCACACGCACCACGGGATACAGCGTGTGACCCGCGCACCCCTGGAATCCAGTTCCCAGTCCAATAGCGTGTGGAAATTCACACGCACCACGGGATACAGCGTGTGACCCGCGCACCCCTGGAATCCAGTTCCCAGTCCAATAGCGTGTGGAAATTCACACGCACCACGGGATACAGCGTGTGACCCGCGCACCCCTGGAATCCAGTTCCCAGTCCAATAGCGTGTGGAAATTCACACGCACCACGTGATACAGGTTCGCTGACGTACTTGCGTGTGTAAGTGGCCGCGCACCCATTAAATACACGTACATAGGCCAATCGCGTGTACGCGCACTTTTGTCCAATTACACGCGATGACACTCTGACGTGCAGTATCTCCACGTGTGCCCCGTCATCACGTGCTGAGTGGGGAACACCCGTGCGGGGCACGTCACAGACGCGCTTACGCGGTGAGGGACTCTGGTCCAAAAGAATCGTGTATGCGTGCTGACGCGCTTACGCGCTAAGGGCCTTTCCTCGGATTTCACGCTGACGTGCAGGATTTTCACGTGCCAAATCGCTCCGTATCAAGCTGGCCACGCGAAAACACACGGAAGCCCACGCTCCTGCCCAGAAGGCCGAGTTACTGCCCCCCAGTGCCCCGAGCAGCCTCTCACGTGCCATCTGCTGCTGCCTGCCTGCCTGCCTGCCTGCTGCCACCGTGCCCTGCCATTTGGTGCCTGCACATCAGCCATCTGCAGGGGTCCAGTTGCTGTGTCCACCCCTGCTGGAACTGAAGACTCCCGACTGGTATTACATCGCTCCACAGCCCAGCCCCAGGACCCAGTTGCCCACCCACACCTGCCTCTGGGGTTGCCATGTCGGGCACTTCCACATCTGGCACCAGTGGCAACCCCAGGCCAGAGGGGCAGAGGGGCACCAGCTTCACTGTCACCGAAGTTGGTGTCCTGGTGGAGCATGTCCTGGGGCAGTATGATGCCCTCTTTGGATCGTCCCGCGCCAGCAAGGAAGGACGGCAGAGGATCTGGGCCGACTGTGTGGTTGCCATCAACGCGGAGGGGGTGGCAACCCGCGACGTCCTGAAGATCAAGAAGCGCTGGGAGGACTTGAGGTCCAGGATCCTTGTGAAGGCCCGGCGCCTCGTGGAGGGGGGCCGGGGCCGCATGAGTTCCATCCAGATGAGGGTCCTGGAACGCGTACGCCCAGCGCTCCTCGCCCAGATCCTTGAGAGGGAGGCCCGTCTGGAGTTGAGCGGTAAGTGTCCATGCATTACTGTGTGAGACAGGGCATGTTGCGGTGTGCTGGTTCTATGATACTTGCCTGTATGTGTGCCATAGGCCATGTATGCATGTATGTGTGCAGAGACATCATGGTAATGCATGTGCGACCAGTGATGTGTGATGCACATGGTTGTTGCATGTGTTGAAATGCCGCATGGGGAGCCCTATTCAGATTTTGAACATGAGAGCATGCCAGTCTCTGTACCTGGACATGGGTGGGGGTGAGGGATGGGTGCTGATGCCAGGTACATATATGGTAGCCATGTCTGTGTGCCTGACCTGCGTGTCTGTGACTTGTGCATGCCATGGATGCATGACACATGTGTGTGACAATGCAGAGATTCAGTAAAGCAGCCAAATTACCCTTGTATCCGCTGTGTTTGGTGTGTTTGGGGCCAGATGGATGTGACTGAGGTGAAGTGTGTGCATGTGATGGGCATGAGGCATGATGCATGTGAGTTACATATCATTGAATGTTTCAAGAGTCCATTGGACATGCATGGAAATGTCCATGGCATGCACCATGCCTGTTACTGTGTGTGTTTTGCCTGGACTGACCCATGTGTTGTGGAGGGACATGATGGAAGTGTACTTTGACAGTGGTGCTCATCTGCTATTGCTTCCTGTCTAGGGGACCATTGTACAGTGCCCTGATGCTTGTGTTCTTTGTCTCCCTCTACGCAGCGGCTAGTGAAGAAGAGGGCGGAGACGGCGCTGTGGAGCAAGGCGGCGGGGATGCCCCCACGGCTGCAGCGGAAGGGGTGGGTGAGCCCCCACAGGGGCCTGCTACGGTGGGAGACGGTGAGGAGCCATCCAGGTTGGTGGTTTGCACAGAGGAGGAGGAGGCCGCCACTGGGGCACACATGGGGCCTGGTGGGGGCATCCCTGCTGGTGCAAGTGGTGCAGTCCAGGGCCAGGGGCAGGAGGCAGCACAGGTCACCGTGGAGGGGCCTGTGCATGTCGCTGTCCCTGACCCTGTGAGTGCACCACCATGCACCAGCAGGGATGCCCCGTCCCAGGCCTGTCCGCAGGTAGAGGGGATGTCCATGTCACCTGACTCCCCTCCACCTGCGGACGTGGGAACCCCTGGCCGTGCGGAGAAGGTCCTGATTGGGGTCGCGATGCGCACGGCTGTGATTCGTGATGCCGTGCGTGCTTCCCGGGAGGAGCACGCACGTCATCACGAAGTGCACCGTGCCGACGTGGCCCAATTGGGATCTGCCATGTTCGGGGGTTTCCTGCATGTGTTGGCCAATGTGGCGGCCCTCTCCTCCTCTGTGCAGGCTATCCACCAGTCGTTCTCCTTGCCGTCTTCCAGCCCAGATGCCACCAGGGCCCCCTGTGGACCTGCCCCGACCAATGCAGCCAGCTCGGCGGGGATCCCATCCCTGCCACAGTCGGGAGTCAGAGATCCAGCAGGGGTGGACACCAGAGCAACTGGACCCCAGCAGATGGAGGATGTGACGGCATCATCGGGCAGGGCACGTGCACGACGGCGTCGGTGGTTTCCATCAGCCTGGATGCCGTCGTGCTGGCACAGGCAGTTGCGTCGGAGGCAGCAGCAGGCTCAACGTGGGAGGCATCATGGCTTGGGGCCATCAACATCAGGGGTGCAGGCATCGGCCGGAGGGCAGGAGAACCCTGGAATGGGAGTGGCTTCCGTGTGGGAGAGGTTGTGCCAGCGGATAGGTGCGGAGCGGCAGCGGGCAGAGGAGGAACGGCTCACGATGGTCAGGGCGGAGGACTCCATGCGGAGGGCGCTGAGGCGGGCTGAGTGCCTCGAGGGTCTTCGCAGGGAGTTAGAGCTTGACACTGCGTTATCCCTGCGGGACCTCGGGGCCAGGGAACATGCCCGCCTCCAAGCCATTGACCAGGAGTTCGATGATGCCCTGGCCCATGACAACAACCAGTGAGCCGTCCGAATAGCCCGCTGCCTTTGTATATAGTTGTATAGTTAGGGTTAGGTTTCCTTTGTTTTTTTGCTTATTTTTTGGTTGCGATTGGACAATGCACCACTTTTTTGTATATAGTTCACTTTTTAGTTAGTAGTCAGTTAGGTTTAATTTGGTAGGGCTCATGGACCCAGGATGATCTTCTTAATTGGCTTATTTTAATTTTTCAGAATTTTTTCTTCGACATTCATCTTGTTTTGTTTGATTTGCTTTGTGTTTTTTCTTATTTCATTTCCATTCTACTTGCTGTTAAATACATATTATTTTTTTATTCTTCAATGTGTCGTATCATCTCATTGCTTTCAGGCATGTCATGTTGGGTGTTTTGTCATTCACTTGCAGCCATTGTGTGTGACAGACATGTGTTAAATTGCATTATTTAAATTGGGGGTGTAACATGTAATTGCCTTTGATATGTGGGTGGGTGTGATAGTTGGTTGGGCCTTTTGGCAGGGGAGGATGGGCATTACGGACATGATTGGGGAATGTTGGGACCCAGGTGCAGGGGGGGCATGGATTGGACATGGGTGGGGGCCTGCTGGCAGGTGCCCCACAGTGCTGGGGGGGTGGGGGGGGTGGGAGACATGAGTTGGTCATGGGTGGGGGCCTGCTGGCAGGTGCCCCACAGTGCTGGGGGGGTGGGGGGGTGGGAGACATGAGTGGGGGCCTGGTGGAGGCTGACCCTGGTGGCTGGGGGGTGGGGGTGGTGGGAGACATGAGTTGGACATGGGTGGGGGCCTGCTGGCAGGTGCCCCACAGTGCTGGGGGGGGGTGGGGGACATGAGTTGGACATGGGTGGGGGCCTGCTGGCAGGTGCCCCACAGTGCTGGGGGGGGGGGGTGGGGGACATGAGTTGGACATGGGTGGGGGCCTGCTGGCAAGTGCCCCACAGTGCTGGGGGGTGGGGGGGGTGGGAGACATGAGTTGGACATGGGTGGGGGCCTGCTGGCAGGTGCCCCACAGTGCTGGGGGGGTGGGGGGGTGGGAGACATGAGTGGGGGCCTGGTGGAGGGTGACCCTGCACTGCTGGGGGTGGGGGGGTGGGGGACATGAGTTGGACATGGGTGGGGGCCTGCTGGCAGGTGCCCCACAGTGCTGGGGTGTGGGGGTGGTGGGTGACATGAGTGGGGGCCTGGTGGAGGGTGACCCTGCACTGCTGGGGTGTGGGGGTGGTGGGTGACATGAGTGGGGGCCTGGTGGAGGGTGCCCCTGGTGGCTGGGGGGTGGGGGTGGTGGTAGACATGAGTGGGGGCCTGGTGGAGGGTGACCCTGCACTGCTGGGGTGTGGGGGTGGTGGGAGACATGAGTGGGGGCCTGGTGGAGGCTGACCCTGGTGGCTGGGGGTGGGGGTGGTGGGAGACATGAGTTGGACATGGGT